>NC_090826.1:66862702-67172125 GCF_028021215.1 Eschrichtius robustus
ATGGAGCTGGTTATTAATGAAAGGGGCAGGGAAGTTTCGGGGCACCCTCGGGTCACAGCTATTCACATAGCTAATTCATTCACTGGTTCATTAAATATTTGTTCAGTCACTAAGAAACAATCTAAAGCGAGTTGTTTGGCAAGAGGAAGTGAGTGGTCCGCAGGTACCCTCAGCTCTGCTGGCTGGCTGTCTTCTCTCAGCTGCTGTCGGCATAGGAAGGGGTGAGAAGCCACACAACCAGCCCTCCTGTGTTTTTCGAGCTGCTATTCCAGTGAATGCAGTGTATGCAGAAGGTGTCAAACCCTGGGGTCTCTCAGAAAATTGATTATGGAGCTTGCCCCCTCCTTAAAAAGCAAGCTTTTGTTTTTATTAGCATGCGTAAATACGGAATAATTTCTGAATGTAAATATGGATGATATTTTATTTTCCTGACATGTTTGGAAGCAGCCTGGGGCAGGGTGGCAGTGAATCAGTAAATATCATGGGTACTGTGCTGGGAATTCATCAACTGTGCACACAGTTCATGGACTTATGCCATATGTTCTGTAATAGCATGTTTGTTAACATGGGATTGGGCTGCCTGGTGGTATGACAAAGCTGCCACGTCAGTTTCTTGATATATAGAAACAGGCTCTGCTAGCCAGATGTAGAAATCTAGCAAGGTCGTTTTAGGAGTAATTTCCATTTTGTGTACTTTTTTTCCCCCTCATTGACTGTAGGAGAATGTGATTTGCCTCATTACAATGTGATGCCAGGTGCACAACACAATAATGACCTTTATGCCAAAGTCTGAAGTTCACATAATTGATTAGATAGACTCCCGTTCAGCAACGTTGGAAACCATTAGCTAGAGGCAGGAACCGTGTTAACTTCTTGACATAGGAGGTCACAGGGTCAAGTTGAAAGCCCAGGTCTGGACTCAGATGAAAGGAAAACAGTGTTGCCTGGCAGCACTGGGGTTTGAAGCCTTCCCTCTGCGAGTCAGAGATGTCCTGGAGCATGTGGAAAGCTAAGGGAAGGCCTGGGGAACCAAGGTGGGAACTGATAAAAGGGCAGCAGATCCCAACTCCACAGCGATGGGCTTGAGTGATGGGCCTCTCCAAGCAGGGGTGCTGTGGTAACCATCACCTCTGTTCTCTTTTCAGGTCCTTACTTCTAACCTTTGCTTCGCCTCTGACCCTAAAGTATGCCATCTATACAAAAGCGTTACATCTTATTTTTTAACTGTTATATAGTTGACTTACAATATTGTGTTAGTTTCTGGTGTACAGCAAAGTGACTCAGTTATACATATATATGTATAAATTCTTTTTCATATTCTTTTCCATTATGGTTTATTACAGGATATTGAATATAGTTCCCTGTGCTATACAGTAGGACCTTGTTGTTTATCTAGTCTATATACAATAGTTTGCATCTGCTAACCCTAAACTCCCCCTCCATCCCTCCCCAACCCTTGGCAACCACAAATCAGTTCTCTATGTCTGTGAGTCTGTTTCTGTCTCGTAAATAAGTTCTTTTGTGTCATATTTTAGATTCCACATATAAGTGATATCATATGATATTTGTCTTTCTCTGTCTGGCTTACTTCACTTAGTATGATGATCTCTAGGTCCATTCATGTTGCTGCACGTGGCATTATTTCATTCATTTTTATGGCTGAGTAGTATTCCATTGGGTATATATACCACATCTTCTTTATCCATTTATCTACCGATGGACATTTAGGGTGCTTCCATCTTTTTATTCTCTTGGATTCTGGATTGTTGGTGTTTACATGGGAAATCAAGGATTTCCTATGGAGTCTTTACAATAACTTGGGAAATTTGAGGATTCCATTTTCACCCACCCAGGAATGGGTTTCCTGCCAAAACCATGCCTGACTTCTGTCTTTTATTGAAAATGGCTAAACAAATTAAGTCCTTTGCTTGGTGATTACGGCAGTATTGACTGCCATTTTATTAAACACACATTTACAAATGGCACCTGAATATCCAACAATGCTCCAGACCTCAGGACCCTTCCTAATGCAGCTGTGTAGGAGTTACTGACAGCCAGCTCTTGCCATTCTTTCTCTTTCTTCCATTTTCACTCTGACTGAGAATGCAGTGTTTCATATCTCCTACAAACTACAAGAACCCTAATGTAAAAAATAGGCAATGAAAAGGGAAAGTAAAAAGTCACATGCTATCTGCAGCTTGAAGCTTGTAAATAAAGAAAGAAGTAATAACGAGATGAGAATGCATTTGGTCAGAAGGAAAAAGAATGGGAGATTGAGGGTGTTAAGCAGAGGAAACAAGATGCTTAAAACGATAAATAAAATGGCTTGTTTGTTTGTTTGTTTACATCCCTGGAGTTATAAGTATCTTTGTCTGACCACGGGTTAATAGTTTTTCAGTAGAAGCCTATTGTGTGTGTTTTTTTTTTGTTTTTATTTTTTTATTTATTTTTTATTTTTTTTAAATTTTTTTTCTATTGTGTGTTTTTAATCAGTGTTTGATTTCCAGAGCTTCTGGCTCAGCCTGGGACAAAGGCTCTGTCTTTCACTAATGCTCATAGACGAATAATACCTTTTTAAAATATTGCCAATTCTGCTGTCATTTCAAGACCCCAGAGACTCTGCTTATTAGGATGGCAGGCAAGCGAAGAAATGAGTTGGACATAGAGGTGGCAGGGGTTAATTTCATATTTGTCATGAGATCTTGCATGATTTCCCTAAAAGATATTTAATTTCCACTGGGCATAATAACTTGCAGCTGCCGGAATATGCTGTATACTAGTGGTGAGTTCTTGTCTTCAGAGATTTATGCAAGTCGTTATTTAAAAATAGAGATCCGGGAGTTACAGCTGGCTAATTAATCTACCACTAAGGAAAGCTAAGCAAGTGACCCACTTAACTGTTTTCAGGAACCACGGCTACACTGAAGCAAACTTTCAAAAACTGTCCTGCACAAAGAACCAAACTAATACATCCCTGTGGCATTTTTGTGGTCTTCTCACAGTGTGTGTGTCCCTTCTTCATCTCCCTTTCTTCCCCATGGACACCAATAATTCAGCCCTCATCCACGCACATCGGAATGTTCCACAATTAGAATTCCTAGATGCTTCACCATCTGGGTCCTTCTTCCCAAGGACGCTGGCAGGCTCCCCTTCCTTAGTCTCCTCTTTCACTGCATCACTCCCCTGCTCATGTTTTCTACTATCGCCTCTGAGGCCTCTGCCTGACTTCTGAGGGTTCCCCTAAGAGACCCAAGCCATATATCTGCCCATATTTCCTCTACTCCCTCCACATGCACCTTCCCCTCTGGGCATAATGGTCTCTCCCTTCTCATACTGTCCCCTCACCTAGATCACCTTTTCCGTGCCTCTCTCAGCCTGAACATGGTCTGTACAGCTTACAAAGCTCCACTGTGTCTATCCCAGGCCACCTTGATTTTTTTTCCCTGGACTTGATGGCAGAGAGTTGACTTAATCAGGTCATGATACAATTTCATCAACATTGGTCTGTGAGGGCCCTGATCTTATCTTTAATCAATCAATTAATGTTTTTATTATATTTATTCCTATCTCCTTACCTCTCTGCATAGGCAGGCATTCTATTATGTTTTATGTGCATTATTTTTTATTGCATACACCTTTAACAAATAATTATTACTGTTATATGTACAATTATTTTGCTTAACACGCATATTAAATTTCATGTGTCTCCTACTTTTTACACTCAGGCTTATACCGTTAAAGTCCATCCATGTCTCTAAATCTGGCTGCTGCATACTGCATCGTAGGCAACCATCACCTTCACCTCTCCGCTTTCTCCATGATGTACACGCCCACATCCCTCCCACTCTCTGGATCTCCCCTTCTCTGAAATCGCTTGGTATTCATTTACCCTACACTGGGCTCTTAATTGTACTGTATTTTCCTATGGTGTTTCATGTTTTTCCCTTGTCTTTTGTGTAACTCCTTGGAAATCAGGGACTATTTCTCATACTGCTCCCTCTCCCACTCCACCTCTTCCCATCCCCACCTCTGCAGACCTTCTCCAGAGCTCGGTGCATAATCAGCGCTCAGTAAATCCTTGTTTACTTAGGGAATTGAATAGCGTGACTCCATGAGGGTAGGCATTTTCTCTATTCTTAACCGTATTTACAGTGCCTGGCAAATGGTGCCTGGCATGTTGTAGGTGATCAGGAAATATGACACAAATGAGTGTCTCACTTTTCACAGAAGAAAAGGGATATGGAATAGTAGAATATACAGGGGTCAGGATACTATGTTCTAGTTTCTAATCTGCCGCCAACTAGGTGTTCAACACTTAGCACATCATTTAGGTCTTGGTTAAACTGAATGATTTCTTGGGTCCTTGTTCGCTCTAACTTGCTAAGTTTCTGTAACTTCACAAAAAATTTTTCAACAGGAAGAGAGTCTTTAATATGACATCATCTCTGTGGAATACAGTGATCATATGCAAGGCTCTACTGGGTTGAGGTGTTGGGTAGAGGTGACAGTCTGTCCTATGGCTTCTGATCTTAGGCTCCCAGAATGATAGGAAGGACAAAATGATTACTACCTGTAAAGTGCTTAGAAGAGTGTCTGACACCTAATAAGTGAAGTGTAAGTATTTACTCTTATTTTTATAAATTTAAGAAAATCTACTAACATTTGCGGCAATCTCTTGTCTGGCATATGGAAGTCTGGTCTTCATGCTTATGTGCCCCCAAAAAAGGCCCCAGGAATTCTAGTATCACTGCTGAAATTAACAGCTCTCTTTTATAAGACAATAATCATCAGACAACAGTCTGATTTCTTTTAGGCCCAATCTGTTGTCTTCCTGATAATGGGCAGGTTGTTTTTTAAAGTAAAGCAAAAGAATATTGTCCTTCAGGATCATGCAGCAGCTAATAAAGACGTTGGGACAAGAATCTTGAGTTCTATATTTGGTATCTATCAAAAACAACTCTTTCCTCTATAGAGTAGTCAGTCAGAAATGGAACAGAATATGAATATATTAATATTTTATGCAGACGATATTTTTCCCTTTAGTAGGGAAGCAGTAACTAAATAATCTAATTGGCTTTCTCTTATCTTTAAAGAAGTGAACTCAAATATTAAACAAACCATTATTAAAATTCTGAACAGCATTTAAATCATGAGCTTCTTTGTTGCTAAATGGCTTCTTTTTCTCTAGGTCAGAGGTAAAGCTATTTGTCTTAAAGAAGAAAACACTAAATGGTGTTGGTAATGGGCTACAGGTATTATAACCTACCTATATTTGCTTCATGAGCAGAAGTAGCATTTGATAACTCTTTTATTCTACTGTTCTACTGGGCAAATGAAGTCTTAAACAGCATTTCAGTTTAATGCTTTTACATACAAAATCCAATTTGTGAATTTTAAAAGTTTAAAAAAAAATCAGGTAAAAATACAAAATGAGAACTGGGGACTCCATAAGGGCTAGAAATTTTTGGACCAAAAAAGAAGTACAACCTCTAATTAAAAGGTTGGAGAAAAAAGTAGGTAAAATGTTCAATTACCAACAACAGCACAGGAAAATGACTTTGAATCATTTGTTTTAGAGGTCAGAAACACTGGAGTAAACTGTAAGACTTACATGGGAATGGGGAATGGGGATTTTAAAAAAACGCCTTGTGGTTTTGCTTCTGTTTCTGTTTTCCTTTTCTTTTACTCATGAACTTTATTTGGAGGAGTACCATAGCTTCCTATTAAAATACAGATGGGCTGTGTTCTAATAACATCTTTCTGTGTTGTGTTTCTCAGGTAGTTCTCAGCTACAGCTGCCATTTATTTCCATATGGAATAAACTGAAGTAAAATATACACTTTGAATAGCCAAGGATTGCCATGTAAATTAGACGAGATATAATATGTTGGAAGGTGCTCTGAAAAATCTAAAGTCCTATACACATATTTGTTTCTGTTATTGCTGCATTAAGTGAAAATCAGAAGAGTGCCTACCATGTACCAGGAACTGCTTTAGGCACTGAGGATTCAGAGAAATAATAACACTGATTTTGCCCTTGAGGATTTATAATTAGGTTGGAGAAACAGAGAATGTCAGTGTATTGTGGAAATGATGGATATATGCCAGGTGCTTGGGAGCATGGAAAGGGATAGTAAGGGATCCTTGACTAAGTTTTTAGAGTCAGGGAGCCAGAGGAAGTTAGGGAGAGGAGAGGAAGGGAGTCCCAGGAGGAGGAGATGACATGAATATAGCCTTGAGGTAAAAATTAGTGCAGTATATTCTGAGTCAGTAAGGGGATCAATATGACTAGAGCTTAAAATATCAAGCAGAGAATAGCAAAACGTGTCTTTGAGAGGTCAGATTACAGCAGGCCTGTATACTGTGTTAAAGGTTCAGATTTTACCCCACTGTTGACAGAAACCCAGTGAAGCCACGGCACAACGTGGTCACTCTGGGAGAGGATGGGAGGTGGATTTGAGGGTCAGGGAGAGCAGTGAGGAGGATATTACTGTAGTTCAGGTGAAAGACGGTGAGAGTGGGAACTTAAGCTCTCAGATAGAACAAGGAGGGCAAATCTGAAAACTAGTGAAGAAAGGCAACGTATGATGATTAATTTTATGAGAGTTGGTGAGGATGACCCTCAAGCTTATAGGCTGACAGACTGGGTGATTTGTAGTACAGTTTACATACGGAATACTGAAGGAGAGTCAGGTATAGGGCATAAGATATATGTTCATTTTTTGTCATGTTTATCTCAAGGTTGCTATAAGACATTTGAGTGAAAGTGTCCAGGAGGCAATTGGATATATGGCCCTGAATTGTGAACTGCAGATCTGAGTAGGAAATTCAGGTTTGTAAGTCATGAGCATTTAAGTGGTGGTTAAAACCCTCAGAGAAGAGAAGCGAGGGCAGAAACCTGGGAAGGCCAGTGTTTAAAGAGTGGGCCAAAGAGAAAGCCAAGAAACCCTAGAGGGGACAGTGAGATGCTGCAAAGGCACCTGATACAGTGTCATAGCACAGAGACCAGAGGGACAGAGGATCAGGAAAGTGGTGGGATCCAAAGGGAAACCAAAGCAATAAAATCCAGTATAAGGACTTAAAAAGAATCCTTTAAATTTAGAAAACTGTGACTTTAGGTGACTGTATCAAAGCGGTCTCACTGCAGGGGTGGCAGTCAACTACAATCAACTGAGTAATAAATGTGGGGAGAGTGAGCACAGGTCTTTCTTTGCAGAGAATTTTGGATGGGAGGGTGGAGAGGGATAGGATGGCTGTGAGAGGAAATGCAGGGGCAGGAGCAGGTCATTTTAGGAGCGTAGAAGTTTAAGTTAAGGTCGGAGGCTGAAGAGAAGGAACCAATAACGGGAAAGGTAGAAATATATAAGAAAACAGGAAAAAATGATGTAGCATGATCCCAAAGGAAGTGGGAGGTGTGGGGAGGATGGGATCCACAGGAAATGTTGTCTGTATGCAAGTAAGGACTTAAACTCTTAAACCTCCAAGGCTGGAAGGATGGGTAGAAGGAAGAGAGTGGGCGATCGGGGAGTGGAGGAGGGAGGTCATTCGTGCTTCATGGCTTCAGGACAAGGTCATGAGTATTTACTCATTCTCCTAAGGACCAAGCACACTGATTTAGCAGGTGAAATCATCTTCAGAAGTCCTTCATCATCCTTTTCAGGGTTGCTCTCCCAGCAGCCATTAAAGCTTTCGCCCTCTGCAGCTTCAGTTCCCTTGCTGCTCCTCTCCCACCTCCATGCACAAGTTTTTCTCCAGCAGTGCTGTTTTACCCCCTAGCCACTCCCCCCCCCCCACCCCACACTGGCTTCCCCTTAAAATATCCATTGATTATCTGCCTTTAAGTATATTACAAACTACCTCCTTCAAAGATATAAATATCTGATACCCAGTCAACTGTGCCAGCCTTCCCAGAAGCATCTGCCCTATAGACGGGCACTTGGGCTTTCAGGGGCCCTGCCCTATTAGACCCACCCTTTCAACCTTTCTTCCCACACTCCATCAATATGCGCCCTCTGTTCTAGTCACACATAAGTCTTCGCTTTTTCGGAAAGTGAAGCACGTGGTATGAAGGTCACATGGTTGGAATAATAGTTAGGACAATGAAGATTTTTTGAGGTGTCCCCATTGTCAGGTATGCCCCAGGCAGCTCTGTAAAGAAAGGTTGCTGCTACTTCTGACATGGCATATTCCAATATATGTTACCTCCATTCATTAGACGTTTTAAGCTACAGATTAGGAGTACTGTTTACCCCTTCTGTCTTAATAGAAAGTTAGGAAAATCTGAATCGGTGCTACTTTTTAAAAATCAGGCTTTACTGCTGTTTGCTGGTTAGTGTTACAATCACAAAAGCAAAAGCTAAGCCGTTTTCTTCTTTAAAAAAAATAGTGTTTTCCATTATGTCCAAACGATCTCCAAATGACTAGAAGGAAAAAATACCCACAGCAGCTCCCGGGGCTCAGTATCATACCTAGATACCTTAATCCCAGATGTACTGGCTAAGCCCAGGCTGATAGGATGGCTGGGCTAATAATAAAAACACCCCAGAGGCTCTGATCTCTATGGAGTCTGTATCTAAAATGTACAACTTTATGGTTAGGGGTACTGGTTTTAGAGTCAAACTGATTTGCTTCCTGATTACCACTTACAACCTACGACACACCTCTCATAGAGTTGTGGGGACTAAGTATGATCATGAACTTAAAGGGCTTCGCCTCATTGCCAGTACACAGTAAGTTCTCAGTAAATGGAGACTGCTGTTGAATTATTACCATTAATAGTTCATGCTTTGATTTAAGAAACTGCCTGGTCTTACTCTCTCCAGGCAAAGGCTGCTTTCTCATCCAGTCTCCGCTATATGGCTATAAAATGGTGAGTTTCCTTTTCAGATGTGCACACATACTTGCTTTGCTCTCATCACTCATGCCTACTCTCTGTGGTCAATTAACATGATCGACCACTTAGGGTAATCATTTCCTAAGAACCAAATGCGCTTACATTCAGTGGCACCCACTGTAATGCAATTAATTTTTCCAATAGTATTCATCTAGTAGATAGGCACAGTATAAATGAGAGCTGTGATGATAAGCTACCTCCTGTTTGCTCATTTTAAAGAGAGATTCATTAGGGACAGTGGTCCTCAATGTTAATGAAATGACACAGTCTAATTAGAGAATTGCAACACACTAGTGCTAGAAAGAGAGGAATTGCTACCTGACAGGTAATGTCACTGTCTGCGTCTTGCTTCTGCCCTCCTTTAGGATGCTTCCACCTTGGTCCAGATCTCATCCTTTCCTTGGGCCTATTCAGCCGTCTTATGAATGCTGGGAAAAGCCTAAGCTATAAATAGTTTGCTTTTTGATAAGATGATTCATGCCTGAAAAAGTTGATAATGATTTTGGAATTTCTTGGAATTGAGTTTTTAATTACAGCACAGATAGCCAATATCTCACTCATGTGTAATTTTAACAGAGCTGACAAGCAATTTTATATTCTTTGGAGATCATTTGACAAGTGTGGGAGCCTATAGTTGAGTACCAATGGCCTTGTTTTTGGACAGGAGTACCTGACAACCACTCACTCAGGGAAGACTGGAAACTGGAACATCTGGATCTCAATAAATTATTTGATAGAACAATCCAAGTGCTATAACACAAGCTGCCACTGGGAATATAAATCTGATTGGTTGGCTTAGAATCTTGCTTTTCTAATTTAGAGTCCACATATTATGATTTGAGATACTGTAGAGCCAATTGGTATATGGACAAGGTTCTACTGTAAATAAATTTTTCTATCTTTAGACTTTATCAGCACGTCAGATAAAATTTGCAAGTAATTTTTTCTAATATATGCAGAGCTTAACCTTGGGATGGGTACCATATTTTCTTTACTCCTTTACTCCGTTAGCATTTACTTAAGAGTTCTAGAGGCCATGCCCAGAGTTCTAGAGCTAGAATTAGACCAAAGAAAGTGCTGCATCCAAAAGAGCAGAGAACCAGCCCAGCATTGGCTGGTCCCTACTAGTACCTCCCACAAGCTTTCAAAGGCTATTTGCATAGACCGTTACATCCAGAGGCACAAACGGATTTATCGTTTTCAACCACAGAGCGGTAATTCTCAGATCTTTGAATTTCAGAGACCAGGACAAAAAAAATTATTCATAATTAGAGTCCTATGAAGGGTGGTAACTTTTCAATTTTACCAAGTAAAGATGCTTAAATGTTTTCTTCCTTTCCACTCACTCGTGAGCATTTATTGAGCACATACTATCTGCAGCTACTAGAGTATGCCCTGGGAAGGCAATGAAAAGCAAAGCTAGACATAATCTGTGCCCACAAGTATCATATAGTCTGGTGGGTGAGATAGTTTTTAATCACTTACACTAATGTATACAAAATTCACAGTGATAAAGGTGCTATTAAGGAAATAAACGTGGTTTTCTGACAGCATGTAACACGTTACTTTTATATGGACAGTGAGGGTCAGGGAAGTCTTCCTCTTTAAAACTGACGCTTGGACTTAACAGGTCTCAGACTATGTAGGCCATGATACAAAATTTGAACTTTATGCTAAGAGTAATAGAAAACAATTAAAGATTTTTGAAGCGGGATTTATGTTCTTGAAAGATGCTTCTGGATGCTATTGGAGAATGGGTTGGAGGGGAACACGAGTGGAAGGAGTGAGATCAGTTGGGATGAAATTTCAGTGGCACAGATGTAACTAGTGTGACGGCTATGGTGATGGTGAGTAGTTGGATTTGAAGAATATTTTGAAACTAGAATTGCTGAGACATACTGATAGATGAGGGAGTGGTGGGAGGAGGAGAGAGGTATCAAGGATTTCTCTTATATTCCTGTTTGAGCAACTTGCCGTTTAACGTACCGTTTACTGAGATAGAAGGACCAAGAGAGGAAGAGGTTGAGGCAGGAAGGGAGACTTGAGCATCCCTTTTTGGGCTCGTCAGTTTAAGGTGCCTGTGAGATATCCAGGGCAGGCAGATACATGAATCAGAAGCTTGGAGGAGTATTCTGCTACTAGATATACATTTAGGAGATATCAGCATATCGATGGTATTAAAGTCATGGGACTAGACGAGGTTTCACGGAAATAAGTATTATGGAACGTTGAGCATTTCGAGGCCCAATACAGGAGGGGAAGTCTTCAGATCATCCTTCCTCCTATGAAAGGGATGACTTCTTAACACCCACAAAATAGAAAGAACCCAATATCAGTCCTTTAAATTATGGACATTTAGTTGCATGAACTCCTCTCACCATTGTTGTTATCATTCTCATTTTGCTGCAGATCAGTGAGACCTTCGTCATGAAGCAGCAGTTGCAAATCACTGCCCTAGAGTTTCTGCAACTGCCTTAGCAGGAATGACCTCATTTTGGTAGCAGAAGGTCTTATCCACAGCCAGCTTCACCTGACCTCTTAGTCTCTCCACCCTTAAAAACACATCTGGGGTTTCTGATTCAGAGTAATACAGGATTGAAACTCACGGAATGACACAAGATCCTACGATACGACATCAATTTCTCCCTACCCTGAAATGCAAAGTCAGTTCCCTCCTATGCACTTTGTGGCATTCCTAAGTCAGAGGACTACGTTGCAAATGTAGTATAGTTATTTGTGTGTGTCAGCGTCACTTAACACTTGCATTGCTTTCTCCTCCTTCTGCCCATCAGAGTATTGGCATCCATCACAGTATTCTTTTCTAGTGGACCTAGTAAATGTTTCTGACTGATCCTATCACAATGTTCCAGACAAGCCTGATCAATCAGATTGAATGTGGGAGATAATAGTAATACTATTACTACTTTATAGTAATAGTAATATTACTATAGTAGTAATATAGTAATAGTAATAGTAGTAGTATAGTAGTAATGCTATACTATAGTAGTAATGTAGTAAATAGTAATATTACTACTAGTAATAATACTCATATTAATATTAATACTTAATATTAAATAAATACTAATAATAAATATTAAAATAATACTAATATTATTGAATGTGGGAGATAATAGTAATACTGTTACTACTTTACTTTAATAGTAATAATTATTACTATTACTAACAATAATAACCACTTTATTATTATACTTGCAACTGTTATTATCAATACTAACATTCTAAAGACTTTGTGTAATGCATCATACTAAGTGTTGTCCCTACTTCATATTATGCAAACCCTAACTACAACTTAGAAGAATGGCGCCATTTCACAGATGAAGAAACCAAGGCTGAGAGAATGACATCCCAGGAGTACATTTCATTATTGTTTTTGCATTGGATTATAATTATATGCCATTATCTGCCACAGTGGAAACTCACTGAGACTCTATACTTTTCCTGTTTGAAACCTCAGCACCTAATAATGCTTGGCACGCTTAAGGTGCTTATTAAAATTTGATGAATGTATATACAAGCATCCTCATTTTATTGCGCTTCCCTTTATTACATTTTTTTTATAAATTGAAGTTTGGTGGCAACCTGGCATCAAGCAAATCTATCAGCACCATTTATCCAAAAGCCCTTTGCTCACTTCCTGTCTCTGTGTCACATTTTGGTAATTCTCACAATATTTCAAACTTTTTCATTATTATATTTGTTACGGTGATCTGTGATCAGTGATCTTTGATGTTACTATTGTAACTGTTTGGGGGACACACCCATATTAGAAGGCGAACTTAATCAATGTTGAAATGACAACAAAGGATTTAGACTATTACATAAACTTAGTTGATGAAGTAGAGTTTGAGAGGATTGACTCCAATTCTGAAAGTTCTACTGTGGGTAAAGTGCTATCAAATAGCATCGAATGCTACAAAGAAATCGTTTGTGAAAGGAAGAGTCAGGCGACACAGCAAACTTCTTTGTTGTCTTATCTTAAGAAACTGCCACGGCCACCCCAGCCTCAGCAATTACCACCCTGATCAGTCAGCAGCCATCACCATGGAGGCAAGACCCTCCACTAGCAAAAAGATTACAGCTCACTGAAGGCTCAGATGATGGTTAGCATTTTTTTTAGCAATAAAGTATGTTTTAACCAATGTATTATGTACATTGTTTTTTAGACATAATGCTATTGCACACTTAATTAATTACAACATGGTGTAAACATAACTTTTATATGCACTGGGATACTAAAATAAACTGTGTGGCTCGCTATACTGTGCTATTCACTTTGTTGCAGGGGTCTGGAAGTAAACCCGCAATATCTCCAAGGTATACCTGTACCGTATGAATCTAGAAGCCTTTTGAAGAGCAATAATTGTGTCTTACATGATTTGGAATCTCTCACAGCACCTAGCATAATTCCCAATAAATGTTTGGAAGGTTGAGTGTGTGGGTTTAAAACTGGCTGAAAAGCTCCTGTAAACCGAGAAGGCTCTAAGTGCTGCTGGTGGAGGTGGGGTCCCTACTGAAGGAGGATGAAGAAGATGTGCCGCCAGCTCTGCTATTGGCACAACTGTGGGTCCGAGTCTTATTTAAGCGTTCTTATTCATGACCTGGATGGAAAGAGGGAAGAAGCTGCTTGTTTTTGGAATTCATTAATGGTTCTAGTTTGGAAAGTATAGCGAGCAGCTCAGGCAACAGAAATAAAATGCAAGCGACCTTTGAGACTTGAGGTATGTAGGCTGGGAATAATAACTTTGTGAGCATTTGAAAAAGGCAAGGCAGTGAATACACCTGGGAGAGGAGAATCCAAACACAGAGCTGTTCTCCAGAAGCAGCCGCCAGAACGCAGTAATGCCAAAGTAGGCCCAGGGGGTACAGTGGTCTGCAAATTAAATTCAGGCCCGCCAGGCCGTCCGGCAGGATGAAAGGGAAGTCCAGGTTGAGGCCGCCTGTGCAGAAGGGCGTGGAGTAACAGTTCCTCTGTGGCCGGTTCTAGCTGAGCAGCGCTTGGCCCCTCGTGCTGTGTTCCCACCACCTCATTCCTAGGGAAGCTCAGGCAATTTGGAAGAAGTGCAGAGAATAGCAACAAGGTGAATGAATTCAGGAGCCTGAGGAGAGGACGCAGATGAAAGAGTAAAAGGATTAGATAGCTAGAGTTTAGCTGCAGAAAGCTGAGGGAGAGAGGAGGGAGAGACCCAGAAACTAATAATAAATATCCAGGTCTATTCGAAAATAGCCGAGTGGAAATTCGCAGAATACCCATCAGATTAAGACTTTTCAGATGAAAATGGACATTTTTCTTCCAAGCCATGGGCTTCTTGCTTGAACTGGCACTCTGCCTACTCAGGTGATCAGTAAATACTATCTTATAAAATAACCTTCATTTGCCATAAACGTATACGATCCAGGAAATAGGCCAATGGGAAGCACATTAGAAAATAAGCCAACCCTTTCCTTAATGCCCAGTGAGGACAGGATTAAAGCAACTAGATTTTTGTTGTGCTGTTCAAATCAGACTCTCCTCAACAACGAAGTTGCCTCTTCCCATTCAGATAAATACAGAACAAAACAGAAACCTTTGTAGCATGGGGAATGCCTAAGACACTGTTGGCTAGGCTCTGGTTAAGTCCTATCATTGCAATTTACTTGTTGGCTAGGCTCTGGTTAAGTCCTATCATTGCAATTTACTTGTTGGCTAGACTCTGGTTAAGTCCTATCATTGCAATTTACTTGTTGGCTAGACTCTGGTTAAGTCCTATCATTGCAATTTGCTTCATGTCAAGGGGGCTGGTGAGGTGCTAATTTTTTTTTCCCTCCTAGGCAGTGGAGGATGGGGTAGAGGAAGCTGAATCTCTGGATTTAGGTAGACTAGGTGGACTTCACTTTTAAAAATTCAAACACAAAAACCCAAGTAGATTGATTAGGGGTTAATTCTTTGTTTTATAGAGAGGAGTCTCTAAAAATAGCAACTACCTGAGTGCTATTGAATTCATCTTTGCTTACAGATCGACTACACTGTTCTTAGCTTGGAGCCTGAGAAAGAGAGTCAAGTATTCAGATTCCCAGCCAGTTGCAAACTGGTTCCTTTATCAAGCTCCAGCGTCGGAGGGCTTCCCTGAGTTCCCCAAACGTGCTGTCCCCTCCTCTGCTGGCCTTGTCTACCCTCCCTCTCCCCTGCCCCATCCTGCTTTCTGCAGGGTTCGCTTCCCCCCACCCCCCTCCTCTCAGCTTCAATGTCCCATCTTCTCGAAGGTAGCTGTTTAGAATGATTTGGGCCGCAAAAGGAAATCTTATTAAAAGTGGCCCAAGCCAACAGATCTTTATAATCTGCTAAAAAGAAGTTCGGAGTAAACAGTCCACGGCTGGTACCATGGCTCAGCCATGTCATCAAGGGCCCAGGAGCCTGTCCTTCTTGCTCTACCCCCGGAATATATGACTTCCACGTTCAGTCATCTCAAGATGTCTGTTCCACGCCCAACATCACATCCTGCTGCAGGCAGGATGACATGGAGGAGCTAAGGGGGCAGAAAGGCTTTCTTCCTGTGAGGCTTAGCTTTTTTATTCAGGAAAGGCCCCTGTCCCCAGAGGCTCCTAACTATATCTAATTGGTTAGAACTGTGCCAGATGCAAGGGAGTCTGGAAAATCATGATTAGCTTCCCAACCTCTATCGTAGAGGAAGGCAAGGGAGAACGGGGGATGTGAATAGCTTCTAGGCAGCCAAACTTGCCACGGTATGTGCCTGCCCCAGTTATTCAGTCATAGTTCCCTACTCTTCTCTTCATGGCATTGATCATGGTTTGCAGATGTACATTTGTAATCCCACTGGAATATACATATATATGTATATATATATGTATATTCCAGTGGGATTACAAATGTACATCTGCAAAATATACATATATATATATTTTGTTCAGTGTCTTAGGCATTCCCCACGCTACAAAGGTTTCTGTTTTGTTCTGTATATATATATGTATATATACATATATATATATATATATATATATACACACATGGAGTGTGTGTGTATATATATATATATATATATATATATATATATATATATATATATATATATATATATATTCCCTAGCTGGGTCTCTCACCACTGCATTGCCAGAAACTTGCTCTGTGCCTCATGAATGGCAGGCACTTAATAAATATTGCTTCAGTTGCAGGCTGCTTGGCTTCTAAAAGAAGAGAGAAGAGAAGCTACCTCTGAAATGATCATGTAATCACAACCTCCTGGGAAAATATGATTCTGGTTATAAAATTTGATTTCCACATAGCTCCTTTTTATTTATTAAAACTATTTCAAATATAAAGAGAGGTAAAATATAAATGAAATAGAATACTGAACATTCAAATACCCACTACCCAGCTCTATCAGATTTGCAGATTTTGCCATAGGCCTTTGTGGTCAGTGGAGGCTATTGTGTCTTGCCAAACAAAACCTTTCAAATACAGGTGAAGTCCCTGTGTCCCTTTCCCTGGCTCCATGCTCCTGCTCCTGCCTTTCTCTCACTGGAGGTAAGCAGTATCCTGAATTTGGGTTTACCAGTCTATGCTTTTATACTATGACTGTATACATATCCATAAGCAATATAAAACTATAGGGTATTGTTGTACATGTTCTCCAGCTGTATATAAATATTCTACTTTGTATAAACACTATAATGAATTATATGAATATTAAAAGTATTATTCTCCAATATTTTTGAACTATCATGTTATTGATATTTAACCCTATTTTTGTAGGTAGCTCAGTACTGTTTCATTGTATAAATATACCACAATTTATTTATCCTTTTTTCTCTCGGTATATTGATTGACTGTTTACAGTCCTTTCCTATTACAAATAATGCTACCCATGATTAACTTTCTTCTACATATTTCTTTGTCACACATGTGAGAGTTTCTTGTTCTAAGGTATTTATCCAGAAATAAAGTTACAGGGTGAAGGAGGCATATTTCTTCAATTTTCTTTGATTTTGCCAAAATTCTGTAGTGGATGAGAGAAACTGCTTCTGTACTCAACATTTGGTATCAGATTCTGATTTTTGTCAATCTATTGATGTGAAATGGTATCTCACTGTTTTACTGTGTATTTCCCTGACAACGGGGAAGGTTGAGGACCTTTCAATAGGTATGTCAGCCAATCAGGTTTCCTTTTATGAAAGTTGCCTATTCACATCCATTGCCCTTTTTAGGGGAACAGGGAGTTGTTTTTTCTTCTTACTGATCTGTAAAGTTCTTTATATATTCTGGATAGCAATCCTTTTTGTTAACACACAGGACAAATGTCTTTCCCAGACTGTTGCTTGACTACTCATGTTGCTTTGTGCATAGAAGTATTAAACTTTAATACAGTAAAATATACCAACTTATGACTTTGTGGTTTGGGCTTTTTATGTCTTATGCAAAAAATCCTTTTCTTTACCTCCAAAATCTTAACGATATCATCCCATATTCTCTTTAAAAAAAGTTCAAGTTTTTGCTTCCCACAGTTAGTCCAGGTGGAATTATTTTTATGTAACGTAAAGGGATCTAGTTTTATTTTATTTTTTCCACATGGATAACTAGCAATCTCATCAGCATTATTGAATGCTTCCTTTTTGATCATTGATTGATATCAAGTTTCCATTTATGCCTGGGTCACTTTCTGGGTTCAGTAGTATATTTCAGTGGCTGTTTTTCTATCCCTCTGTCAATAAGACACCGTGTGTATCACCATAGCTTTAGTGACATTATTGCATAGGGTTAGGTGCAGGGGCTCAGGACCTGCTTGGGTTTAAATCCTAACTCTGCCATTGCTTAGCCTTGGTACCTTGAGAGAGCTCCTTAATCTCTTTGTGCCCTCATTTCTTTCTTAACTGTAAAATGGTGACTATAATTGTACAAAACTCATAACACATGAAAGGTTTTGCCTGGCATTTAATAAATACTCAGTAAAAGTCAGCTGCTATTATTTTGAGCTGTAGTATCACTATTATTATTACTAATTGTGACATCTGATAGGTTGGGCCATGTCTGCCCTTTTCTTCTTCAAAATGATCTTAACTATTATTGACCTTTTGTGCTCTTTCAAATGGATTTCAAGATTGGCTTATAATGTCTCATGAAAAAGGCTGTCGAAAATTCGAATGTCATTGCATTTATACATGGATTAATTTGAGCCTTCTTATCCATAAACTTTGTTTACCTCTCTGTCTATTTAGTTCTTTGATGTCAATTGGAAAGTAATTTTATAATTTATTCCACAAAGATCAACACATATTTGTTATATTTTTTCTTAGCTATGTTTTAGTTTGTTGTTATTGTAAATGAGGTACTTTTTAATATTATTGCTCTTGAATGAGTTATTACTGCTGTGTAGAAATCCTATTATTATTTTTAGTTTGATCCTGTATCTAGCCACCTTGCTGAACAATGACTAATTCTAATGGTCTATAGATTCTCGTGGATTATTTATGCAAACACACTGATCTTTTACACAAAAATACAGTTTTGTTTCTGTCTTTCCATTATGTACCTCATTTTATTTTTCTTTTCTTACTGTGTTGACTGATACCTCCTAACAGCATTAAAAAGAAGTAGTGATAGCAGGCATCCTTGTCTTATTCTACCTCTAATGGAGACATCGTTAAGTTTTATTGTTAAGTTTGATCCTGGCTGTAGATTTTTGATAGATGATAATTATCAAGCTTAGGAAGTTCCCTTTTATTCTAATTTACTAAGAGTTAAACACAAATGAATGTTAAATTTTATTAAATGCTTTTTTGGCATCTATTGAGTTTATCATGGATTGTTTATTCTTTACTTTGTTAATATTATATAATGCATTAATAGATTTTCTAATGTTGAAACATCTTTTACTTCTTAAAATAATACACATTGGTTTTCAAGAGTATTTCATAGAGACACCTGGGTCATTTCCTAAAGGACAAGAAACCTTAAGGTTTTTAAGCAATTATTATTTTTATTTTACTTTACATAAGTTTCTTTTAAGATCTTTGTGTGTTTAGTTCATAATTTCTTTATTTCTTTCATTTTTTTTGCATTTCTACATTTTAAAAATGAAATATGTAAAACGTGTAATAGCAAAAGGTATGAACAGTGAGAGATGAAGAGGGTGGAAGTATTAGCTCTGCTTATTCTGGACCATGAAATAAGGGGATAGAAGAACTTCCTATCAGCCAAGGATTTCTGAGGTAACTTGATCCCGTGCCGTAATGACCTTATTTGCTCAGTAGGTGAATCATGCTGGCCATTGGCTAAAAACTTGGTGAGGCCTGTATTAAGAGTCATTTAGGAAACAGGCCCTTAACTGCTCCAGGTAACTGGGTCCTGCTTGTGAACTGGGATGGCTTGTCCTCCTAGAAGCTGTCTTGGGTAGCACTGATGGTGGTGAAGAATGCATCTGCTCTTATTCCCTTAGCTCCACTTTTGTTTTTTCCTCTGTTTTTATTCATCTTGGGTAATTGCATCATTTTTTTTTTTTTTTTAAAAGGGAACGCTATTTATTTATTTATTTTTGGCTGTGTTGGGCCTTCTTTTCTGTGCGAGGGCTTTCTCTAGTTGCGGCGAGTGGGGGCCGCTCTTCATCGCGGTGCGTGGGCCTCTCACTGTCGCGGCCTCTCTTGTTGCGGAGCACAAGCTCCAGATGCGCGCAGGCTCAGTAGTTGTGGCTCACAGGCCTAGTCGCTCCGCGGCACGTGGGATCTTCCCAGACCAGGGCTCAAACCCGTGTCCCCTGCATTGGCAGGCAGATTCTCAACCACTGGGCCACCAGGGAAGCCCCCAATTGCACCATTTTTGAGACTCGTATACATGTAAAACCTTTTGTAGTTCTGACGCTCAGCAAAGAAACTATATTCTGTTCAATAATTAGAGCTTCCATATTGCAAAATTATTTCATTGTAATTGCTCTTGGTGGTAAAATGTCAGGTCAGGGTAGAAATATCATTTTGATGGTTGTTGAGCAATTCTGTTTCTGAATATCTATCCTAATTATATGCACATATTCATACAATTACTGAGAAGTTACGGTACCAAAAGAACTGTACACAAATAGTAACAATAATGTGATGTCCTGATCTGTTGGCTTTAAAAAAGATTTCAGAAATTGATTAAAACATTTAATGTTAGTTTTTCATTCCAGGTTTTGTGAACCAAGTACCTTATTCCAATTGGAAATGTGTTACAAAGAGAATATTCTTTTCTCCTTCCTGCCTCATCATATAGAACATAGGGAGAAAGTTACCAAACTCCTGGGAGTTATCTCTTTGATTAACTGTGAAGTAATAAACACAGGAAAGCAGCAACAATTCTTGCAGCTGGGTACTAAATCTCCACCTTTGTGGTCTGCATTTGCCAACTGTCTCCATATTTGACAGATAAGGTGCATCTGTGAATTCCAAGTTTCTCAGATTACAGTTAAGATATGTAATGACTTTTCAAGATATACACCTTCCCCCAAAACTTCTGCTACAGCGGGAAAACCCAGTTAAGCCAGCTTTACTCAGCTTCAAAACAAAACTTCAATGTGAAAATTGGCGGAGGAACTTAACTAATGAGGACACCCCTGCCCACCCTTGGAGAATGCTAGTGCTTGATGGAGCCAGTGCTCTCCGGGGAAACAGGCTCTTCCTTCTCTTAAGGCTGAAGTCTGGAGGTTTACTTGGTTAATAAAGCCAGTTCCTTTAGACATACGGACTGATGCAGGGACTGGTGGAAATTAGTATTTGGAACATTTGTTGCATATAGTTTTATCAGCATTTATACTTATTGGATGAAAGTTATCTGAGGAACTGTATTAACTCAAACAGGCCCATGAAGAGCACTTTCAATGCTCTGAAGCAAAAATAAATTCCAGCTATGTAAAAATCTTTGGGTTGCTAAGGACTGATTCCAGACTAGAAATACTTCCAATAACCATAATGACTATGATGATAAAAGTAACAAATATTGCCTGAGTGGATACCACAGTTAAGCACTCCCTAAACATTAAAGAGCATTAACTTGTACTCATGAAAAACACACATAATTGGTATTCTGTCATTTTACAGTTAGAAACTGAGGTTCAGACAAGTTGAGTAATTTACCCAAGGTTACCTCAATGTCCCCTTTGGCAGGTTAAATTCTTTGTCTTCGGTGTAATGGAAACAGAGTGGTTGATTATTGCCTTTTATAAAATAGCCTTAATGCCCTTAAATGTAAAAGTTTCCTTGGATAATATAAGAAGGGAACTCAGGAAGACACTAGAAATGTCAGCTCATTAGGGAAAACATATATTTTATTGTTAACGGGCACGGGAAATTCACGCAACGTGAAGTTACTGTATACCTTCAGGAGGATTGTAATGTAATCAGGCAGATAAATACATGAGGAATTGCTTGAGATAATTTTTAAAAATATCAACAAAGGCAAAGTAGGGAAATGCTTGGAATTGAATTCTGTTTCCTCTGGACCCCATTTGTATCATGCTGTAAAACCAAAATGATGGGAGTGGTGTGGACAACTACTTCCCTTAAAACTTTCTTCCCACTTGCAAACCTATGTTGGTGATTCTAACGAGTGCATGTGAACAAATCAGTGTGGAGAACACCGCAAAGCAAAGTGGGGCTGGTCATTTAAGGTCTCCTGGAGATGACATTTGAATCAGATCCAAAGAAGGTGAGTCACGTTGATTAGTTCTGATTTGGGGATAGGGCAGAGTGAGGATATTGAACAACTGGAGAAAGAGTGAGAAAATAGCAGGTGTAAAGAAGGGAGCATGAGTGGCAGCCTGAATGAATTTTTCTGAAGTAAATGGGTCAGGAACACTAAAGGAAGAAGTTGATAAAGAGCACATTAGAATTACCAGGGATCTATATATTTTTAAGGCCAGGGTACCAGAATAACTGAATCAGAAACTCTGGGAGTAGGGCATTTTTATGGGTTTATTGAGATATATAATTCACACACCACATAATTCATCCATTTAAAGTGTACAGTTCAGTGCTTTCAGTATAGTGCTGTGCAACCATCACCACAATCAATTTTAGAACATTTTTATCACCCCCAAAGAGAAACTGTACCCATTAGCAGTCACTGCCAATATCCCTAATCCCTCTCAGTTCTAGGCAACCACTAATCTATTCTGTCTGTATAGATTTGCTTATTCTGTATAATTCATATCAGTGGAATCATACAGTATGTGACATTTTGTGACTAGCTTCTTTCTTTAGCATTATGTGTTCAAGGTTTATCCATGCTGCAGTAAGTATCAGCACTTTATTTTTTGTGGCAGAAAAATATTCCATTATATGGGTATATACCTATACATTTTATTTATTCATTTATCAGTTAATAGACATTTGGATTGTTTTTACTATTTTGGCTTTTATGAATAATGCTGCTATGAGCGTTCATGTACAAGTTTTTGTGTGACATATGTTTTTGATTCTTTTGATATATACCTAGAACTGGAATTGCTGGGTCACGTGCTAACTCTATGTTTAACATTTTGAGAAACTATCAGATTGTTTTTCGGAGCAGTTGCACCATTTTACATCCCCAGCAGCAACATATGAGGGTTCCAGTTTCTACGACTTTGTCAACTCTCATTATCATCTATCTTTTGGTAATAGTCACCCAAGTGGTTATGAAGTGCTATCTCATTGTGGATTTGATTTGTGTTTCCTTGATGCCTAATGATGTTGGGCAACTTTTCGTATGCTTTTTGCCCATTTGTATATCTTCTTTGAAGACATATCGGTTCAAATCTTTTGCCCATTTGTTATTGGTCTTTTTGTTATTGAGTTGTAATAATTCTCTATATATTCTAGATAGAAGTTCCTTATCAGATATATAATTTAGAAATATTTTCTCCCATTCTGTGGGAGTCTTTCTACTTTTCGAGCACAAAAGTTTTTAATTTTGATGAAGTTCAACTTACCTATTTATATTTTTGTCATTTGTGCTTTTGGTATCATATCTAAGAAGGCTTGGCCTAAGTCAAGGTTAGGAATATTTACTCCTGTACTGTCTTTTAAGAGTTTTATAGTTTTAGCTCTTACACTTAGGTCTCTGATCAATTTTTAGTTAATTTCTGTGTATGGTGTGAAGAACTTTATTCTTTTTCCTGTAGGTATGTAGTTGTCCCAGTACTATTTGTGAAAAAAATCTGTTTTTCCTCTATTGAATTATCTTGGCATTCGTGGGAAAAATCAGTTGAGTATAGCTGTATGGAGCACATTTTGAAATCAAAAAGTATGAGTTCTCCAACCTTGTTTCCTCTTTTTCAAGAGTATTCCCTTGAATTTTCATATGAATTTTAGGATTAGCTTGCCGATGGGTTATGGGTGTTTTCAAATTCCCCAGGTGATTCTATTGTGTAGTCAGGGTTGCAAACCACTAATATAGAACTGAGAGGAAGGCAAATAACATTTACTGATCAACTACTACGTATCTAGCTTTTGCACTGGGTAATTTACATTTTTTAAATCATTTGATCCTCACAGTAACCCTGTGGGACAGACACGATTATCTCCAATTACAGGTAATAAATCTGAATCTAAGAAATGTTGCTTCGTCAATAGTTAGTAGTGATACTGAGATTTAACTAGGTTTTTGCACTAATTATGCTAACTCCCTTCCCAAGAAATGTAGATTAGATAAGCTGGAAACTAACTATTGCACTCCTATGGCCTTTGGATCACTATTATACCATTCATAATATGTTAGAGTTTATCTGTATGCTTCTTCCATTTGGAGAATGGGATTGGGTGGGGACGTTTCCAGCCAGAAGCAAAGAAGATAAGAAACTAAGTCCTGTTTTTTCAGTATGGCTGCATCATCATAAGGTATGTAGGAGGAACATGACAAGAAATGAAGCTTGTTAGGCAGGAGGAGTCATGACGTTTCACAAATGACGGACTGTGATAAATATTTCCACCAGTACACAGGAGCATGAAAAAAAGAAGGGCAATCTGCTGAGTTTTTAATAAAGCTAAATTTACTTAAACTACTTGACTTCTGGGGCTTCCCTGATGGCGCAGTGGTTGAGAATCTGCCTGCCAATGCAGGGTACAGGGGTTCGAGCCCTGGTCTGGGAAGATCCCACATGCCGTGGAGCGGCTGGGCCCGTGAGCCGCAACTGCTGAGCCTGCGCGTCTGGAGCCTGTGCTCCGCAACGAGAGAGGCCGCGACAATGAGAGGCCCGCGCACCGCGATGAAGAGTGGCCCCCGCTTGCCGCAACTGGAGAAAGCCCTCGCACAGAAATGAAGACCCAACACAGACAAAAATAAATAAATAAATACTGCTTTAAAAAAAAAAATGCTTGACTTCAGAGATTATTTTCTTTCCTGGTGTGTGCATCCATGTTAAATATATTCTTGTTCAATTATGTAGGGAGAGTATAAACACTATTTGCTTTACTTATTGCTCTCCCGAATAATAATAAAAAGTTTGCAAACTTACCTAAGTCTTCCAAAATTATTTTGCTTTTCTGGTTCATGGAGTCCAAGTCTGGAAATCACACTATACTCAATAGGGAACTACTAAAGAATTTTGAGTGTGAAATGAAATGAAACCATATCTTTATGTGTAGTAAAGAGTGTAGTGTAGTGTAGTAAAGGGCACCCTTTCAACAAATGGTGTTAGGACAACTGTGTATCCACGTACAGAAGAATGGAGTCTGACCCTACCTCATACAATACACAGAAAGTAACAAAGTGGACAGACTGACTTAAATGGAGTAAACAGAACTATAACAGAACTATAAAACAGAACTATAAAACTCCTAGAAAAAAACACAGGAGCAAATTTTTGTGATCTTGGATTAGGCAATAGTTCCTTACACCTGACACCAGAAGCATCAGCAACAACAACAGCAAAACAGATAAACTGGATTTCATCAAAATTAAAAACTTTTGTGCCTGAAAGAACACTGACAAGAAAATGAAAGACAGTCCACAGAATGGGATAAAATATTTGCGAATTATTTATCTGATAAGGGACTTGTATCTAGAATATGTAAAGAATTATTACAACTCAATAACAAAAAGACGAATAACCCAATTTAAACATGGGCAAAAGATTTGAATAGACATTTCTCCAAAAAAATATATGAATGGTCAATAGCACATGAAAAGATATTCAACATTATTAGACATCAGAGAAATGCAAATCAAACCCACAATGAGATACCACTTTCTAACCACTTGGGTAACTATTATCAAAAGATAGATAATGAGAGTTGGCAAAGATGGAGAGACTGGAGCCCTCATACATTGCTGCTGGGATGTGAAATGGTGCAGCTGCTCTGAAAAACAATCTGATAGTTTCTCAAAATGTTAAACATACAGATGTACATGTTCTAGTTACTTCACTCGAAGATAATGAAAACTTATATTCACACAAAAACTTGTACGTGAATATTCACAGCAGCAATGTTCATAATGGCCAAAAAGTGGAAACAACCCAAATGCCTGTCAAGTAATGAATGGATTAAAAAAATGTGGTATATACATACAATAGAATACTATTAAGCAATAAAAAGTACAGATAAATGCTACAACGTGGGTGAACATTGTAAACATTGTGCTAAATAAGTCAGTCAAAAAAGGCCACATATTGTATAATTCCACTAATATGAAATATTCAGAATAGGCAAATCTATAGAGACAGAAAGGAGATTGATTAGTGTCTCCTAGGGCTGGGGCAGGTATGAGGAGTGACTGCTAATGCTACAGGGCTTCTTTGGGGGCTGATAAAAATGTTCTAAATTAGGTCGGAATTGATACAAAACTTAGTGCATGTACTAAAACTCACCAAACTCTGTACTTTAAATTAATGAATAATATGATATGTGAGTTATAGCACAACAAAGTTGTTACAAAGAAAAAACGACAGGTTATTAAGTGTGAATGTGGAAGACAGGGTGTCAGAGACTGAAAGTGTACATAAGGAAACGAGCTCAAGAATGTAGGACAGTCCTAAGATGTGATAAGTAGGGCTTGAACTAACATAGTGGTAACGGGGATGGTACAGCGAGAACAAATGCAGGATTACAAGGAGGTCACTGGGCAGGCTCTCCCAGCATCATCCCTGATGGGTGGTGAAACATCACTTTATTTTAAAACAGCCAGAGCTGAAGCCTCTGTCCATCACTTCCTATCCTCCTGCTGGCCTAGTTGGAGCATCATTTTAATTCATTTTATTGTTTCTGAAGCAAAATGTACTTGTCTGCAACATCTATCCATTGTCTTTAATTCTGCCTTGTTAAAACAGATATGTTGCTGTGATAACTTTGGAAAACTTTGTTTAGTAAACGATCAGGATCTGTTGTGGATTATAGAATGTATACATGTTTGTACAATAAAGGTCAGAGAGATTAATTCTCTAATTAGAATTCTAGTTTTGAAAAACTAAACTGTTAATCAGATGTGCAGATGAAGGGATCAAACCCCCATGTGGTGCTGACCCAGCTCTCTCACCATGAATACATCTGGGCTGTGCCTAAAAGGCCAAGCAGCCCCAATGCCACGTGGGGCTTTACTGATGGCATCTCTCTGGAATACTGAGAAGGTACTGTTGAGACTCCTGACATTCAGCTTAATCAAGAGGTGACCCTTTCAGGCAACCTAACAATATGTTTACATTACACAAACAGAATTTTTCTCTTAAGATTCCATTAAATATTTAACTAACAAACACCACTAAAGAAAAACACAACCAACAACATAGCTGTATCAAAATGGGAAATCAATCAGTTTTCAATCTTGTTTGGCAACACTCACCAAACCAGGCAGGCAGGAGACCTGTGGAAAGGGAGGGAGAGATGTTAGGCCTTGAGCCAGAGATGAAATTAAATCTTGTCGGCCCATCTGTTTTAAAATCTGCATCACTTTCCATGTCCTGCAAAGGGAAAGACTGAGAGAGGCAGATGCCTGACGTCTCTTTTGTCTGGAGAATCCAGAGGTATCTCAGAAGTCACGCTGATGGTTTCCAGCACTTTCTTTAAAATGTTGCTCTTTTTACCTGTACAGTTTTCTCCAGGATTCCCCAAAGGAAGATAGTACTTAGGATTTCAGAGTCTCAGCATCACCCTGATGAAAAGGTTAGGCATATTTAGTAACCAATTTAATTTTCACACCCCAAAGGAGTAGAAATAACAATGGTAACAACAATAATAAAAATATTTTACATTGATTTAGCAGGGTGCAATTACAAAGTACTTTGCATGTATTGCCTTATTTAATTTACCCAGTGGAGAAAACTGTACTGGTTTGACGGCTCAATATATGTTTTGTTTGATTTTATTATGAGAAAACGTGAAGCAAAAATTTTTCCTCCATAGAAAACTAAAGGCCATAGAAGGGATCTTAGCACGGCTTCTATGAGAGCGCTCAGTAATGTTCTTTCTTCCTCCTGCCCCTGCAAAGAGACTTTGGCTAAGAGTCAATGTTCCTAATACCTTCAGCAGGACTAGAGAGTAGTAATGATTTCTTCCATTTTGTGCAGGAAAGATCCATTAAACATCTCATGTCCAGGGAGAGGTAGAAGAGGCATGGGAGTGAGCATATTATGACCACGTTCCCCTTTCTCTAACAAGGCCCTTCATAGAAAGGAAGTACATTATCCTCTCCTGGTCTGCTATTTTGCCTCTAAGTAGACTGTAGACTTAATGTTGCAGCATAAGTTCTTATAGAAAACAGGGTAACATACTGGAATAAACAGGACCAGAGATTTAACATGAAGCTAAGGAAGCTTGGACATCAGGGCCCCTTGCTTGCATGGAGTAAAGAAAAGGAACTAAATCTCCATGTCTTCAATAATTTGTTATGATTTATTTGGTCCTTCTAAATATTTCCTTTCATACCTAATTTGTATCTGTAATTTCATTTTTTTTCTTAAAGACCTTCATGGCCCCCAATCATATAGACTTTAGGCTTCATATCACCTGGATCCATTCTTGCCGAGAATTTAATTCAAAATAATTATTCAGAAACCACAGCAAATGACTGTAACCTTCACAGCAAGGCCAGATTTGGATTCAATGCCAAATTAGTGGTAGATCCACTGGTGATACCAAACTGGTGAGATCCAAAGGTAACACGCCAGATTCAATTATGCAAAGTAAACGTGGCATCTTTATTTTTCTGAAATTGATCTAAACTTCATGAGTTTTCACCTTCCTCCTGTGTAGGAGAGAAACTTCACCTTGACAGTTCTGTTTCTTCTTTTTATTTCTATTTACAATACTCCTTTCTGGGAATTCCCTGGTGGTCCACTGGTTAGGACTTGGCCCTCTCATTGCTGGGGCCTGGGGTTGGATCCCCGGTTGGGGAAGTAAGATCCCATAAGTCTCGCAGTGCAGCCAAAAAAAAAAAAAAAAAAAAAATACTCCTTTCTAGGAAAATGCTTGACCGGTTCAGAATTCTTCCCCTCCCCCTTTCTGTTCCCAAAGATGGTGTCTGGGTATATGGGGGTGGGGAGGAGGGTCCCTTGGTCCTGGTTTGGGGTGGGAGGGAGAGCTCCTCTGATCTCATTGATGATGCCCATGGTTTATTCTGGGCTCTCATTGGGTAAATTCACAGGGACTTGCCATGCTGGGAACAAAATGACTCCAACTGAAAGTACGCCTGCTTCAAAGCTTACCACACATGCTCCTTCTGCTGTCCTCCAGAGCATAGGAGGAAGCTTCTGGATAGCCTCTATACCACATATGAGTTGAGAAAGATTCTGGAGTGCTAAACACAGGCCATTTCTCTTTGGTGAGGCCACCACTGCAGTCTCTTCCCAGAGCACAACTGTCCCCCCTTTCCCGAGACATCAAGGCACATGTCTTCCTATTGGTTTCCCCTACCACTCTCTTCCTCTTTCTTCCCACAGAGAAATTCCTCAGAGAAAGGGGAGGCCCTTCCATTTTCTTTTCTCCTCTTGAATGAGCTTTCTCTAAGTCTTACCTTTTCTTCCTGGAACAATTAGCCTCGCAGCTCAGCTGAAGTGTCAGAAAGTGTGTCCTCTCTACTTATAGAAAAAGCACAAGCACACCTGATTTGTGCTTCAGGCCTGGTTCTTCATGTGTTAATTGAAGCTAACAGATTTTAGAAAATCCTTTTCATGTTCAACAGAGCCAGTTGTTAAAAACTATTGTCTTGCCACCTGTGCCAAAGATCTGACTAGCCAAAGCTGCATCTCAACTCTCCCTTGACCTTTGCAATCCTGCCCTAACAATCCTAATCCTCCCTGGGGCAGATGGATGCCTCTGGAACAATATAGGGGTGTGCACAAAGGAAGGAAGAGGAAAAGAGCACATTAATTCAAAATTGTTATCTCTACCATTTAGACTACTGAAAAAGTCCTTTTTAAAAAGATTTTCTTTTGAAAGTGTTTCTATTTTGAGCAGTGTTGTATTTTTATTTTATTTCAGTTATTGTTCTAAGTGAGAGTTTGGTATTGTGATATACTTAGAAACTAGTCAGATAAGTACATATTTATATTTGGTTAATAAACAATTTTGTTTTTAAAGAAAAGATGACTTCTTCGGATAGTAGGTATGAGGTAATAGTAAATGGCAGGTGCCATCGGGATCCCTAGAGGCTAAATTCCAAACAGCAAGTATCTCCCAGATTCTGAACCAAAATAGTGGTATGCTATATCTATGTATCTGTCTATTCAACCATGCACCCTTGCATCCATGCATGCATCTATCCATCTCAGACTGGCTTGATATACAAAGCAGCTTTCAAGGGGGTGTGGCTTAATAACTGGAAGGTAAAGAGCAATTCATACTCAAAACATCCCCAAAATAGAGGGATGATGGCAAGAACTTCCTAACTAGTCTTCCTGCTTCTACCCTTTCTCCCTATAGTTTATTTTCTATACAGAAAGCAGAACCTTTCTTATAAACTTGAATACCCCTCCAGTGGCTTCTAAACCAGACTCAGAGTAAAAGCTCACCTTCTTTACAATGTCCCATCAGGTCCCCCATCTCCTATTTCCTGCTTCCTCTCACTCCATTCCAGCCACACTGGTCTCCTTGCTGTTCCTCCCACCCTTCCACACACTCCTGCCCCAGGGCCTTTCCCATTACTGGAATACCCTTCCCTGAGATACTATGCAGTCTTCCCTCATTTCCTTCCACCCTGTTGAAATGTCACCTAACCAGAAAGTTTTTGCTAAACCACTCTAAATAAAATGAGTCCTCTCCTTGCCTTACCCATCATGCTTTCTCTTGTACTGTTTCATTCTTCTTCCTAAAACTTACTAGCTTTGTCAGAATTAATTTTTGGTCTCTCTTCATTGGAAAATATACAGCATGAGATGGGATCTGCTTTCTTTATTACCGAATGCCCAGCACCTGGAGTAGTACCTGAACAAAGCAGACCAGGAACTACTCTAGGTCAATTAACTGACCAACTCATCCAGTTTGCTTGGAAATTTCTCAGGGTTATCAGTGAAAATTTCACATCTTTGGAACCCATTCTGTCTCAGGAAATCCCGGAGAGTTGGTCACCCTACTCTCAATAAATTGTTGTTGAATGAAAGAAAGGAAAAAAAGAAAAGAATGAAGACAGGGAAGGAGGGAGGGAGCTAGGAAAGAATGGAGAGGGGGAGAGAGAGAAAAAGAGTCAGGGAAAGGATTAATATCTCCTGATTATTTATGTGGAAAGTAGAAGAGGAATTTTTGTACTGTTTTTAGGGGCGGTCTGGATCAAATTAAATATGTTCTTAAAGGCTTGAGACCCTTTTTTTCTGGGTTTTGAGGCTTCACAGTGCTACAATGCATCTGATTGGAATTTCAATTCCAGGTTTATTATACTGTGCAAGTTGGTGTAGGCCCTATAATTACACATATTCATGGGAGCAATCATGACCTTACTTTTGATGTGACTGGCAAAGTAAGATACCAACAAGAGAACAGTAATCAAAGAAACAGGGGAGGTACCGATTGTTATTTACCTATGACATTTTACTAGAAAAACTCAAGCAAAATGAAAGACTGTTTCCAATGATGTACTAAAACTAACAAAACAGTATTATAAAATGCCATTTTTTCTTTCCATTTACACAATAAAACATTTTAAAGCTGCACAACTTGGCAGTCACACCACCATATATAATAATGTCCTAATGTGAAGGTACTTAATAATATTGCAGTTTTAATTCCTTTGATATTTCAAAGATATCCTTTGAACAGCCCAAATCAAATCAAACTTGTGCTTATGGGAGATAGGTACTTCTCATGAATCCTTATATTGTGGTACCAAGAACCTACTATGTCTCTTCTAGGTGCTTTTCAGTTATTTACCTCAACAATTTTTCAGCCTGTCTCAGGTGGGTGTGTAAATTTGTAATCAGTTTGTGGAATGTGATGAGGGAGGACCTGCCTTCCTAAGCTTGGAACTGTCAATTGGGTGTCAGGACCGCCCGTTCTCTATTGAGTATCTGTTTTATTTGACTTAAGCAAATATTTATATACCTCTGTGCCTCAGCAGCTGCATCTGCTTGGTAAAAATAAGATTATTGCCTCTTGAGGTCTTATGACAAAGGGAGAAGAGGCTTTAGATATTAAAGAAAGGAAGAAAACACTTGAAACTCAAGACAGGAATCACACATTATTTTGTATCCCCAGTGCCCGCAGAATGCCGGGATAACTCTCGCAGTGGGCATTAGGAGGTTGCTTACCTATTATGTCATCCTATCCCGTAAGCCCTCCTGTGAAGCGGGTGTTATCACACCCTCCTGTGAAGCTCAGAGAGATTCAGCGCTTGCCCAGAGCTCAGAAGGCAAGTATAAGTTAGAGGCATGATTTGAACCCTGCCTTCCAACCACAGTCTGGTACTCATTCCAGGACACCTGTGCATTTTTTCCAGCAATTGAACTGATTTATATGCTAAGCATTTCACCTTGTTTTAACACACCAAAGCTCATGTACAAAAAATGTTATGGAAGGTTTGTGCCCAAGCCCGCTTCCGTATCACGTGTGTACTTTCTTCCTGGCACTCTCTCAGACCATCTCTATCCCAGCGTGAGTGTTGTCTATAAACCCTGTGTGGTCGCGTTGTAATTTGGAATCTCTACAGGAGCCCAACATCATTGAACCAATGCATGGGTTAACACCTACTTCGACACACACAGCCATTCCCCTCCTATACTGGCAGTTTCTACCCAACCAAACCATAGCAGACTGAGGTTCTACATACGGAGAGGGGGCAATGGAAAGGCACAATGGAGACACCGACCCGCTGCACATTACTTAGCATGCAGGTGCATTAATGAGCACTTGCTTCAAATCCCAGGTTTGCCAAGAGTGTCTCTGTTCGCATATCAAAGCAGTCATCTCGTGTGTGAGTGGAAATGTTAGTAGTATTCATTCCTGCCTAAATATTTCCTGGAACCCATTACGAAAGATTCATTTTCCAAATGGATTTTGTTAATTTAATTTATTGTGTTCTTGTTGCAGCTAGAAACCTAGAGGTAAATTGAGAAGAATAAATGGGTTAAACTGCCCCAGGGGACGGCTTGTCTGTGGAAGCATCCCAGGCGTACAGAATGGACCTTAATGAGTACTGCTTGTCAAAGGATCTGATATGCATTTTGCAGAATAAAATAACTTCTTTTTCAGCAGTTGATAAACCATTCTTTAGGGAAATGAATGAAGGGCATATACTACTCTCTCGGCTGCCCAAATATACTCTTGTTTGAAGTGAAGGCAGCAAAAACAATACAATAAAAAAAATAATAAAATATGGGTTTCTCTATTTTCAGGTTACCTTTTCCTTCCAAGACATATTGTATTGTATTGGTACAAAACAAAGTTCAGTATATGCAAGGAGGAGAAAGTACTCCAGCCTGAAAATGGATTTCAGCCTGGCAAAAATGAATTAATAGAAACATGGCAAGTCAGTTATTTAACCCAGTTCAGGGGCTGCCAAATTAACCTTGTGTGAGCTGAGACAACTAAAGAAAATTCTGTTTGTTCTGCTGCAAAATTAGCCCAGGCAAATCAAAACAAGACTCCTAAGCAAGTCAAAATGACACTTTCAAAATAAAATCATGTTAGTATGGATTGCAAATGCAACTTTATTAGCAAGTCAACTTTAGAAGTGCAGTCTGAATGTGAAAACCTGACTGCTTGAAAAAAAAAAAAGTAATAACTGGCCTAATAAGACTACAATTACGATCATGTAGGACAGCATCTAGGGAGCTTTTTCCTGCTTATTCTCACCCTGTATATTATTTATGGCTGCAGGTTAGGTTATATCCCTAAATATCATACTTCTCACCAGAAACAGCACTGAGTAATTGGATGCTGCAGGACTTAATGTTCAATACTGACTCATTTTGATTAGACCCATATTTTATCGCTTGTGCTATTAGCATCAGATTTTTTTTTTAAGCCATGAAACTTCTGTGTTCTTGGATTTGACGTTCATAAGATTAGGGAACTCAGTTCCTAACCTCTACTTTTCAAGAATCAAGTGACTTAGTATCTCAGCCATGTCTAGGTGGTCCAAATCACTGATCATTTTTGATCTGAGGCTAGATGTGAACCCAATCCATTTTCTGTAATGAAGCAGCAAAGTTAAAGAAGGGCTGAGCCATGCTCTGAACTATGGAAGTAATGGATCTAATAGTTAATTCAGTCATTTCTGAATAGTGTGCACTCATATTGGTTGAGTTAATAATATCCATCTTAAATCAATATGAAATTTAAACCTTTATAGAATATCTTTATGAAAATATTTTAATAAAATATAAACTTTATGAAATATCATTAAAATGTATGTATAGTAATGGGCAATTCTTCACCTGTGCTTTGGATCCTCTGCCCTCAGACCAAGTGTCCTTATTTTGCCTCCCTCCTTCTCTCCCTCCTTCCCTCGTTCCCTCCCTCTTTCCCTCCTTCCCTCCTTCCCTCCCTCTTTCCCTCTTTTCCTCCCTCCTTCCCTCCTTTCCTCCCTCCTTCCCTTCTTTCCTCCCTCCTTCCCTCCTTCCCTCCTTTCCTCCCTCCTTCCCTCCTTTCCTCCCTCCCTCCCTTCCTTCCTTCTCTCCTTCCTTCTACACCTTCAGTTATTTCTCTGTACTGCTGATTTTTCTCCATACAGCCTATGAGTTGCTTAATTCCATCCATTTTTTCTTATTTTTTATTTTCTCAATCCCATGTTCTGTGTTTACTGTGATAAAGCTCTTCAATACTTCATATTAAAGTACTTCAAAGAGGTGTGCACATTCCATGTTTCTCTCCCTAAGTTTTCATTTACTCTGTAACCCATATGGCTGTTTTTTCTTACTACCACACCAAAAAACTTACCAATGACATTCTATGTTGCCAAAGTACATAGACATTTTCTGTTTTTTAAACTACTCTTTCTGGGACATTTGACATATTTCCATTTATCAAAATGCTCTCTTTTTTGCCTTGGAGGACACCACTCTTTTTCATCTCCTTTGTTCTTTTTTCATCTCCTTCTATGGATTTTCTTCTTCTTAATCCAGAAATATTCTCCCTAGGACTTTTTTTTTCCCCCTGGGTTCTCTTCTTCTCATTTTGTTTGTAGTCCTTAGGTGACTCCAGCCATGCTCATGGCTTCAGGTACCACTTAGGTATTTGTATTCTTGGCCTACGCCTGCTGAGATCCAGACCCAAATATCAGTTATCTGCTAGATGTCTCTACTTCAGTACCCTTGAACAAAGCTAAAACTCAAACTGCCTGAAACTGAACATATTCTCCTTTCTCCCAAAAGTGTCCTTGGCTTATTTTTCCTAAAGAGCAAAGATGATGCACATCCTTGGTGATGAACAAGGCTCCTTCCTATTCAGGCCTAAAGCCAGAATCTCAGCTATTTAAGATTCTTCTTCCCTGTTTACCACATTCAATTTTATGCCAAATATTATCTATCCTACCTCATATCCATACACTTCTCCCCATTTCCACCGCTTTTTAATTCTCTCTCCACTGAATTATTAAAATATTTTCTGAAATATTATCTCTACTTCTGGTATGGCCTCCTACTAAATGCAAACCCGATCACATCACACCCCTGATAAACATCTCTCACCCTGAAAAAAATCTCTCAGAACCCACCTGTATGAGTCAGGGTTCTCCAGAGAATATCTATCTGTCTATCTATCTATCTATCTGTCTGTCTATCATCTATCTATCTATCTATCTATCTATCTATCTATCTATCTATCTATCATCTATCTATCTATATCTATTTGTCATAAGATATTGACTCACACAGTTATGAAGGCTGAAAAGCTGAAGACTCAGGAAAGCTGGTAGTGTAGTTCAAAGACCTGAGAGCTGGAGAGCCAATGGTGTAGATTCCAATCTGAGTCTGAAGGCCTAAGTACCAGGAGTGCTGAGCAAAGGAGACAGATGTCCCAGCTCAGTCAGGCAGAAAGTGAATTTAACCCTCCTTTGCCTTTTTGTTCTATTCACACCCTTGGTGGATCGGATAATGCCCACCCACATTAAGGAAGGTCATCTACCTTACTCCAATTCAAATGCTCATCTCTACCAGAAGAAGCAGGCCTTCCTGTTCAATTTTTTGGAATAGCGTGAGAAGGATAAGTAGTTATTCTTCTTTAAATGTTTGATAGAATTTTCCTGTGAAGCTGTCTGGTCCTGGTTTTTTGTTTGTTGGGAATTTTTTGATTACTGATTCAATTTCATTACTTGTAATTGGTCTGTTCAGATTTTCTATTTCTTCCTGACTCAGTCTTAGAAGGTTATATACTTCTAGGAATTTAGCCATTTCTTCTAGGCTGTCCCTTTCTTCTTTGTGTCCAGAAGCATGCTCACAGACACACCCAGAAATAATGTTTAACCAATTATCTGAGCATCCCTTAGCCTAGTCAAATTGACACATAAAATTAACCATCACACCCACTATTTCTATTATAGAACTTCTATAGACATTTTCTTAGTCCTTACCATGGGTTTTACGTAAAATATAACAATCTATTTTAAGCTGATAACAACTTAACTTCACTTACATACAAAAACTACACATTTACCTCTTCCCACACATTATATATTACTGATATCACATTTTACATCTATTTTTATTGTATATTCATTAACATAATTTTATTTATAGTTATTTTTGATACGTTTCCCTTTTTTCCTCTTATACTAGAATTAAAAGGGATTTATCCGCCATCCTTTCAGTAGTACAGTATTCTGTATTTGTTTATATATTTACCTTTACCAATGAGTTTCATACTTTCTTATGCTATCACGTTGCTGTTTAGTGTCCTTTTGCTTCAAGCTGCAGAACTCCCTTTAGCATTTCTTGTCAGGCAAGTCTAGTATTTGTCTGAGAAAATCTTTGTCATCTCTCCTTTATTTTTGAATCACAATTTTGCCAGGTATAATTCTTGTTCAGCAGGTGTTTTGTTCTTTTAGTACTTTGAATATATCATCTTGCACCCTTCTAGCATGCAAGGTTTCTGCTGAAAAATCTGCTGATAGTCCCATAGGTGTTCCTTTGTATATGACAAGTCAATCTTGTCTTGCTACTTTAAAATTATCTCTTCATTTTTGACTCTTGACAATTTGATTATACTGTGTCTTGGTGTGGATTTTGGGAGGTTCATCTTTTTTTTGGATCTTTTGAGACTCCTGGATCTGAATGTCTATTTCCTTCCCCAAATTTGGGAAGTTTTCAGCCAATATTCTTTTGAATGATTTCTTCCCCTTTCTCTCTCTTCTCCTAAATAATATATACATTATACTCCCATAATGTGTATACAAGTCGGCTTATGGTGTCCCATAAGTCCCTTAAGCCATTTCTACTTTTTCACTCTTTTTCCTTGTTGTGCACCCACTATTTCTAGACCCTAGTTTAGCAGATGAAACTTTTCTTTAACCTGTCCTGAACTTCTCTCCTACCTGCGTGGCTTCCTCCTATGTCTACTGATACAACAAACTACTTTTACTCTCACAAGTACCTTATGTTTTTGTTTTGTTTGCTTGTTTTTTACCAGTCTGTGCCTTCTCTTTGCCCCGGGGAAACTTCCTATATCCCAACCACCTTCTTCTTATAGCTATCTCCTGCTTATTCTTCAAACATTAGATCCATCATCCCCTCCACTGGAAACTCTGGTTTACAACCCCTCTCCAGTTCACATATCCTTCTCTTAGCACTTACTAAACTTTACTGTGGTCATTAATGGTAATGTTCTATTTGCCTTTATATGCCTTGAACTTTTCATGCTACCTAGCTCTTGTGAGATGTTCAGTAAATGTTTTTGTAATAAATGAACAAAAAAAAGGTGAATAAATGACTGAGTCCCTCTTGATTCCTTGGACCAAAAAATGTGGGCTACTTCTGTATCCATCTACTTTTAAAAGAGGTAACATCTACATTTATAAAGCCTAGTATCCTCATACCAGTTTAAGGGTTTTCACAACCATGATTTTATCAAGGTTGTAGAACTGAATCCTCTTTCTTTAAAAAAAAAAATCATGTTTTGTTAGGGGACTGTGTTTAATTCTTCACTTCTATTAACCTCTGTTTTAAATCTTCAGAGAGCTAGAAGTGTTTACTATATTAGAAATGCAAAGGATTCATTTTCCCGGATAAAAGAATAGAAAAGGATAGCTAGAATTGTATATAGGAAAGAAAGGTCCACTGTGCATGAGTGAGTGAGTTGGTGCTCTTTATTTACCATATAGAAAGAGCGACTGAATTCATTATCATCCTATTATGTATGTGTTAATTCAAAACCATTGTGGCACTCACTATATAGTTAGTACTGTTTGGTTCTGGTGGTTTGTAAGGTAATGATTTATGCAAATTCCACATGACTTTCTTAATTCTCTTATTAAGAAAAAAGAACATTTCTATGTTCTCTTGTAGTAACTCTCTTAGAAGAAATTCTTCCCCTTTTAATCAAAATACATAATAATAACATCACTTTGTATCTTCTATTGTTATCGTATGTTAGGCATATTTTTTTTTTTAATCAAGCAAGCTATATTTTTCTCATGGAAAAGTGATACTTTTCAACAAAAAATCAGCCAGAATTTTTACTGTAATTCTCTTTTCTTTTTATTTATTTTTTTTATTGAGGTATAGTTGAAATACAATATTATATTAGTTTCAGGTGTACAACATAGTGATTCTACATTTATATACAGTACAAATTGATCACCACAGTAAGTCTAGTAACCATCTGTCACCATGCAAAGTTATTACAATATTGTTGACTAAATTCTTATGTTGTACATTATGTCCTCTGACTTATTTATTTTATAACATGAAGTTTGTACTTCTTAATCCCCTTCACCTATTTCATCCAGCCTCCTCAACCCCCTCACATCTGGTGACCAGCAGTTTGTTCTCTGTATCCATTTATATGTTTGTTTATTTGTTTTGTTTGTTAGATTCCACATATAAATGAAATCATAAGGTATTTGTCTTTCTCTGTCTGACGTATTTCACTTAGCATAATACCCTCTAAGTCCATCCATGCTGTCACATATGGCGGATTTCATTCTTTATTACAGCCAAGTAATATTCCATTGAATATATATGTACTATATCTTCTTTATCTATCCCTCTATCAATGGATACTTAGGTTGCTTCTACACCTTGACTATTGTAAATAATGTTGCAACAAATGCAGGGGTGCATATGTTTTTCTTTTTCTTTGTAATTTTATTTTATTTTTTATTTTATATTGGAGTGTAGTTGATTAACAATGTTGTATTAGTTTCAGGTGTACAGCAAAGTGATTCAGTTATCCATATACATGTATCTATTTTTTCTCAAATTCTTTTCCCATTTAGGTTATTACAGGGTATTGAGCAGAGTTCCCTGTGCTATGCAGTAGGTCTTTGTTGGTTATCTGTTTTAAATATAGCACTGTGTACATGTCAATCCCAAACTCCCAGTCTATCCCTGCCCCCCACCATCCTTCCCCCCAGTAACCCTATGTTCGTTCTCTAAGTCTGTGAGTTTGTTTCACATGAAAAGATGCTTAACATTGCTAATTATTAGAGAAATGCAAATCAAAACTACAATGAGATATCACCGCACACCAGTCAGAATGGCCATCATCAAAAAGTCTACAAACAATAAATGCTGGAGAGGGTGTGGAGAAAAGGAAACCCTCCTACACTGTTTGTGGGAATGGAAATTGGTACAGTCACTATGGAGAACAGTATGGAGGTTCCTTAAGGAACTAAAAGTAGAGCTACGATATGATCCTACATATGTCTTTTCTAAATTGTGTTCTCTTTTTCTTTAGATAAATACCCAGAAACAGAGTACCTGGATTGTATGGTAGCTCTATTTTAATTTTTTTGAGGAACCTTAATACTGTTTTCTATAGTGGCTGCACCAATGTATATTCCCATCAATAGTGCACCAGGGTTCACTTTTCTCCACATCCTCACCAACACTTGTTATTTGTTGTCTTTTGATGATAGCCATCAGGTATGAGGTGATATTTCATTATGGTTTTGATTTGCATTTCCCTGATGATTAGTGATGTTGAACATCTTTTCCTGTGTCTGTTGGCCATCTGTATGTCTTCTTTGGTAAAATGTCTATTCAGATCCTCTGCCAATTTTTTTTTGATGTTAAGTTGTGTGAGTTCTTTGTACATTTTGGTTATTAACTCCTTATCAGATATATAATTTGCAAATATCTTCTCTCTTTCAGTAGGCAGCCTTTTTGTTTTATTGATAGTTTCCTTTGCTGTGCAAAAGCTTTTTATTTGATAAAGTCCCATTGTTTTTTCTTTTGTTTCCCTTGCCTGAGGAGACATATCCAAAAAAATATTGCTAAGAATGATGTCAGAAAGCATACTACCTATGTTTTCTTCTAGCAGTTTTATGGTTTCAGGTCTTACATTTAGGTCTTCAGTCCATTTTGAGTTTATTTTTATATATGGTATGAGAAAGTAGTCCCATTTGATTTTTTTCATGTAGCTGTCCAGTTTTCCTAACATCATTTGTTGAAGAGGCTATCTTTTCCCCATTGTATATTCTTGCCTCCTTTGTGATAGATTAATTGACCATATAAATATAGGTTCATTTCTGGGCTCTCTGTTCTCTTCTATTGGTCTGTCTGTTTTTCTGCCAGTGTCCTACAGCTTTGATTACTATAGCTTTGTAGTATAGTTTAAGACCAGGGAATATGATACCTCTAGCTTTGTTCTTCTGCTTTAAGATTTCTTTGACTCTTAGTCTTTTGTGATTCCATACAAACTTTAGGATCATTTGTTTCAGTTTTGTGGAAAATGTCATTGGTATTTTGATAGGGATTGCATTGATCTGTAGATTGCTTTGCCTAGTATGGATATTTTAATAATAATCAGTCTGTCAATTCATGATCACAGTGTCCATCTTTTCATTTTTCTGTGTTGTCTTTAATTTCTTTCATCAATGTCTTATAGTTTTCAGAGTACATGTTATTCAAACCTCCTTGACTAAATTTATTCCTAGGTACTTTATTTTTTTTGATGCAATTGTAAACGGGATTTATTTCTTAATTATCTCTCTCTGGTAGTTCATTGTTAGTATATAGAAACACAACAGATTTCTGTATATTGATTTTGTACCCTGCAACTTTACTGGATTCATTTATTAATTTAAATCCTTTATTTGATGGAGTCTTCAGCATTTTCAACATATAGTACTGTCATTTGCAAATAATGACAGTTTTACTTCTCCCTTCCAATTTTGATGCCTTTCATCTCTTTCTTGTCTGATTGCTGCAGCAAGGACTTCCATTACTATGTTGAATAAAAGTGGCGAGAGTGGGCATCCTTGTCTTGTTCCTGAACTTAGAGGAAAAGTTTCCGTTTTTCACTGTTGAGTATGATGCTAGTGGGTTTGTCATGTATTACCTTTATTATGTTGAGGTATATTCCCTCTATACCCACTTTGTTGAGGTGGGTTTTATTGAATGCTTTTTCTGAATCTATTGAGATGATTGTATGATTTTTATCTCTCATTTTGTTAATGTGTATCACATTGATGATTTGTGGATATTGACCACTCTCGCATCCCTGGAGTAAATATCACTTAATTATGTCATATGATCTTTTTAATGTATTGTTAAATTTAGTTTGTTGATAATTTGTTGAGAACTTTTACATCTATGTTCATCAGTATTATGGAAAAGTAATTTTCCTATTTTTTTTTTTTTTTTGTATTGTCTTTATCTGGTTTTGGTCTCAGGGTAATGCTGGCCTCACAGAATGAGTTTGGAAGCATTTTGTCCTCTTCATATTTTTTGGAATAATTTGAGAAGGACAGGTATTTACACTTCTTTAAATGTTTTGTAGAATTTACCTGTGAAGCTGTCTGCTCCTAGATCTATTTATCATTATATAATACCCTTTGTCCCTTATTACAGTCTTTGTTTTAAAGTTTATTTTATCTGAGATAAGTATTGCTACCCCAGCTTTCTTTTTGTTCTCATTCACATGGATATCTTTTTCCATCCCTTCACTTTCAGGCTGTGTGTGCCTTTTGATCCGAAGTGAGCCTCTTGTAGGCAGCATATAGATGGTCTTGGGTTTTTTATCCATTCAGACATCTTGTCTTTTGATTGGCATATTTAGCCCATTTACACTTAAAGTAATTATTGATAGGTGTATACTTATTGCCATTTTGTTAATTGTTTTCTGGTTGTTTTTATAATTCTTCTCTGTTCCTTTCTTCTTCTCTTTTCATGTTATTTATGACTTTCTTTAATGCTATTTGTGTTTTCATTTCTCTTTATTTATTGTATATCTGTAATGGATTTTCGGTTTGTGGTTACAATGAGGTTTCTATATAACAACCTATGTGTATAGCAGTCTATTTTTAAGTTATGGTCACTTAAGTTCAAGCACATTCTAAAAGCACTACATTTTTACTCCCCCCCATTACATTTTATGTTTTTGATGTCATACACATATGTATGTAAAAATGTAAATTTTGATGTCATACTTTACATCTTTTTATTTTGTGTATTGCCTAACAAATTATTTTTGATATAGATTATTTTACTACTTTTGTCCTTTAACCTTTATACTATCTTTATAAGTGGTTGATATACTACCTTTATTATATGTTTGCCTTTACTGGTGAGATTTTTTCTTTCATAATTTTCTTATTTCTCATTATGCCCTTTTCTTTTCAATTTAAAGAAGTCTCTTCGACATTTCTTATAAGGCCAGTTTAGTGGTGATGAACTCCTTTGCTTTTGCTTGTCTGGGAAACTATGTCTTCTTAGATTCTGAGTGATAGCCTTGCCAAGCAGAGTAGTCTGGTTGCAAGTTTTTTTCTTTCAGCACTTTGAATATATCCTGCCAGTCCCTTCTGACCTGTAAAGTTTCTGCTGAAAAATCAGCTGACAGTCTTATAGGAGTTCTTTGCACATAGCTAGTTGTTTTTTCTCTTGCTGCTTTTAAGATTTTCTCCTTAATTTTTGAAATTTTAATTACAATGTATCTTGGTATGTATCTCTTTGGGTTCATCTTGTTTGATCCTCTCTTTGCTTCCTGGATTTGGATGTCTGTTTCCTTCACCACGTTAGGAAAGTTTTCAGCCATTATTTGTTCAAGTAGGTTTTCTGTCCCTTTCTCTCTCCCTTCTCCTCTAGACCCCTATAATGTGAATGTTAGTACCCTTGATGTTGTCTCAGAATTCCCTTAAACTATCCTAATTTTTTAAATTCTTTTTTCTTTTTGCAGTTCTGATTGGCTGATTTTCACTACCCTGTCTTCCAGATCACTGATCGGTTCTTCTGCATCCTCTAATCTGCTATTGATTCCCTCTAGTACTTTTCATTTGAGTTATTGTATTCTTCAGTTCTGATTCATTCTCTATTATATTTTCTATTTCTTTTTGAACTTCTCACTGAGTTGTCCTGAATTCAGTGATTAACTTTATGGCTATTATTTTGCATTTTTTATCTGGTAAATCGCTTAGCTCTCTTTTGTTTAGTTCTTTGTCCTGAGGTTACTTTGTTTCCTCATTTTGCCTAACTCTCTATGCTTGTTTCCATGTATTATATATATCACCTCTATGCTTGTTTCCATGTATTATATATATCACCTATGTCCTACAGTCTTGAAAGAGTAGCCTTATGTAGAAAGTGTTCTGTGGGGCCCAGTGGCATAATCCCCCCTGATCTCCAGAGCTTAGTGCTCCAGTGGTATCCCCTGTGTGCGTTCTTCTACTGTAGTTGGGCCACAGTTGCTGTGAGCATGCTGGTGCATAGGGTTGTCCTCCAGGCCAGCTGGTTGCAAGGCCCAGCTGCAGCTGCTATCGGCATGCTGTGACCAGGCTGGCCCCCCAACAGTGGGAGCTGCTTTGGAGAGGTGCCAGTGCTGGTGAGGCCACTTGTTGGGCAGGCTGGGGCTAGCCCTCTAGAGGAGGAGTTGCTTTGGAGGGGCACCAGTGCTGGCTAGGGCTGTCTGTCAGATCGGGTGGATGGGTGGAAGCTTCTTTGGAGGGGCTGGCTGGGATGGGTTCTCAGAGGAATGCCAGGACAGGGTGAATGATGTTAGCTAGGTTAACGGAGAGTAACATAAATGGCACCTACCAGCTCCAGGCCAGCTAGGTGGAAGGGGAGAAAAAAAATGGTGCTCACCAGTGCTCCTGTCCCTAGAGAAAGTTCCACCAAAGCCCTGAACCTCCAGCACATGCCCTAACATTAGTCAATGAATCTCCTTCTCATATGACCTACGGGCTTTGCAAGTCATTGCCTCTGCACTGGGACTTGGAGAGAGTGAGTTTGTGAATGAGCCCTTCAAGAGCAGAGTCTTGGTTTCCCACAGCCCTCTGGCTCTCCCTGACATAAGCCCTGCTGGTTTTCAAAGCCAGATGTTTTGGGGGCTCATCTTTCCAATGTAGGTCCTCCAGGATGGGAAGCCCAGTGTGGGACTCAGACCCTCACTGCTCAAGGAGGACCTCTGCCTGCAGTTGTAATATCCCTCCCACTTGCGAGTTGCTGCACTGGGGATGTGGGTTCTGGCTAGACTGCATCTCTGCCCCTCCTATCTGTCTTGAAGTGGCCTTTTATTTATGTTGTTAGTTGTAAAAAATCTGTTCTGCTAGTCTTCAGGTCATTCTCAGAGATAGTTGTTCTATATGTATTTGTAGTTTCGGTGTGCCCATGGAAGGAGGTGAGAACAAGAGCTTTCTACTCTGTCATCTTGATCCAGATTCCCTCTTTTTTTTCTTTAATTTTGTGTCCAAACAACTGGTGGATTGATTAGCTTTATAATTTTTTTACATGAACTAATTTTTTCCAAACTATTCCAGTAATATCTCAATATCTAATTTATATTTTAAACAAGATAATGATATTTTCTTAACCACACAACATATCTTTTCTTCTTTAAAAAAAAAAGGAAAATAGGAGACTTCGAGGTGACTTAAACAGTGCCTGACACATAGTAAGTGCTCCAAAAATGTTACATGAATGAAGGAACTCAAATCCAGGTAAACATAAGAATAAAGAAAAAATAAGAGTGAGGCTGTGATTAGTTCCTTTGTTTGTTTGTTTTCACATCCATCACTTCTTGGTAGTTTCCCAAGAATAGTTAACCGTCCATGTGACAAGAACTTTATATACTTATGTCACCTGCCTCCATTCCCTCCCCCCACCAGGTTTTGAAATAATTTTACCAGACAACAAGATGCACACTCTTAGCTACTGAAGAATCTCTTGTCTGTCTCTTTAGCTTCTCCATAAATACACACATTTCTTCATTTGTTTTTAAGGCAGTGCTGTATGTGTAATCATGTGTGAATCTTTATTGAACACTTATGGAATGAGCCACCTGTTCTTATAAATTAGCCGAGTTCTTACAAATTAGCCGAGTTCTCAAGAAGGCCCAGATTAGTGAATTAGTTGATGAAGGAAATTTTTTGCAGACAGCAGGCAGCTAAAGAATTTTTCAGCTTGTTAAAAGTATTGTTAGTCTCATAGCTTGGCAAAGAGACAAGAATATACAATTTTGAACAATTCTAGGTAGTGACTTTTAGTACCTTAAGCTCACCAGAGAAGAAAATCAAATTGCTTGTCTTATCAGCTAAGAGAAGCTTTGCTGATCTCAGACCACAGCCCAGAAAGTTAACTAAGTTTTGTAGAAGTGGATAATCTTTTCTCAGTGATCGATGTGGCTAGATTAGAAGTATGTTACCAGGGGAGTCACAGGGAAGTAGGTTTCATTGTTTTAGCTGTACTTCTGGCTGAAGGCAAAGCTGAAAAAACCTTAGAAGTCACTTGGCCAGGTCTCATCCATGGAGAATGCAAGGCACCTGATGATTTCTACAGGCACTTTTTAAAAGTAATTACCAGTCCTTCTGAGTGAAACTGCCTTTCAGATCCAGTTACTTGTTGAAGCGTCAAAGGTAATATGAACCCTCTGACAGGTCATTGTGTCACCGGCCTCCTCCCTTCACATTACAAATCCTGTTTTTGATTGGCAGGCAGGAGCATCCATCACATATATTTTAAACACCCAGAGGCAGTGTTCTTATTTTCAAGGAAGCAGGGCTCTGCATGTGAATTGCACAGTAGGGGGCAACTCTAGATTGGACCCTGCCCTGATCCAACTGGGGAGCCCTACTGTTCAGCTTGTCTCTGCCCAGATCTTTGTGTGACTATGTGAACTAGGTCACATTGCTTGTGCTTCATCTATACAGAGAAAAAGGGCAAACATCCTCTTGACGCCATGTTTATAAAGATGTTGCTCAGATTTGTACGAAAGTATGGCCAAGGGGGGATCTTTTTCCCGTTCCACCTTCTTTTAATTTTGTGTCATACTATTAATAAAAGTTCATTTAAGAAAAACTATTAAAAAATTTAAAAGCGTAAAGAAAAAATAAACACATTCATAATATAAATACTGCTAACATTTTGTATTTATCCTCTGGTCTTGTACTTCTAGGAAATAATGAGTGGTCTGGTCGTATTTAAATACTGAGAGCAATTATGGATAGAAGTGAGTGGCTGGCAGGAGCAGTGGAGAGGGATACAGGAAAATATCTGCTGTAGACAGATACCTTTATCTTTTTGTCCGGATAAGAAAATGTTCATTGTTCAATAAGTGATAATTGAATATCTACTATGTACCAAGCACTGTTTTAGATACTAAAAATACTGCAGGGAATAATGCAAAAATGTCTTTGTAGAAGTTATAATCCATGGAAAGTAGCCAGGAAAGGGTAAAAACACCCAGTGCAAAACTTGAAAATCCAATAAATAATTTGCAAACAAAGTGTTCTAAATAAGGACTTACAGGACCTGGTATCTGACAGGTTTTGAGTGATGATGTGTTAAATTCATGATCAGAAATTTTTATCCAATTTCTGTGTCTAAAATAGTGGATTACATAAAAATGAGATAGTCATATCAGTCTTATTTCTAGATGGTATTTTACAGCTTTTGGACAATTATTTAAGCCTGCATATAGAATTTATCATAATTTGAGTCAAATCTATTAGGCTCATAGAATCTCAAAGATGGAAGAGACTTGAATGTTATATGGTCTGCCCTCTCTGTTCTTACCTGCTCTACACCCCTACTCCCCATGGCTGAGTCCTCTCCCCAGCATATTAAATAGTAATTATCCACCTCTCATTGAAATCTACAGGCACAGGAAGCTCTCTACTTCCTGGGGCAACCCATTCCACCAGCCAGTAACTCCAGTTTTAAAAATGATCTTCCTTCTATGAAGCTGAAATCCACAACCTGTAGTTCTTCTGTTGAAAGTAATGTGCAAGTCTCAGGAACCATCTCAGGCAGTGGAGTTGAGGCATGAGCAGATTTCTTTCCCAGGCGTGAAAGGTCATGCAGCCAGGAAGAGCCCTGAAAGTGTCTAAGGTGCTAAACTCTCTTCCATAAAACCAGTGAGGAAGATAACGGAGTGGATAAGGAAACACCAGTGAGGTATGGAAGGACTAGGGGGAGGTAATCTAGCTTTGACATCTGTCACTCCCTTGTCTGCAGGGGTGACTTTATCTGATTAACTAGTTAGAAATGTGTCACCTTCCTCCCTCACTGGTCCATATGTGGCCTGCCCCAAACTTTATCCTAAGGCAAAAGAGATGAGCTTCTAAGCTCTATCTGGACTCCTCTTTGGTCAAAGGTATCTGAATAGCTGAGTTATTTTAATAGAAACTCTGAATGTGGAATTGCAGTTTAAAGCAGCCCAAATACCTGTTTTCATAGCTGAGGAGAGATTCTAACATGCAGAGTACGTCATGGAGAAGCCAGTGATGAAATGTCTTGGTTTGAGCCATAACAAATGTTAATCTTGATGTGCAGAGGAAGTGAAAATCCACTATAATTATCAATGGAAAGATAATCATTCTTAAGTTCCTTTCCAACATCCATCACAAACACACTAACAGTTTCATTGTAAAAATAAAACAATTGCGTTTTTTTCTCCATCTTGTGATTTCCAGTAGCACCTTAAAGCTACTGTCATATTCACTTATGTCCTTTGTGGCCAATCAGGAGGCAGAAAGACTATTCATTAATTGCATCATTGATTCATTTACCAAACATATTGAGAACCTAGGCTGTGTCAGACACTATTATTGTGCTGAGGATTCACAGACCAATCAGACAGCGCATCCTCCCATCCCCCAGAGAGACTCAAGGAGACAGACAAATAAACAAGTTATTTTGGAGAAATGCACAAGGATATGAAAGACATCTACGAGGCATGTTCCAGAGGACAAATCAGAGCTACTTAGAAAAAGAAGGGGTAGGACATTCTGGGCATCGTTGGAAAAAGGCTTGTGCATCATCTGATGGTAGTGGAGAGCTACTGAAGGGCTTGAAGGAAGGGAATAATAATAGAAGATTTGCATTTCAGAGCAATCATTCCGACCACAGTGTGCAGAAACAAGTAAACGGGAATAAGGCTAAAACAAGGAGGGCAGGGGGCACTAAGAGTGGATTGCCGTCTACTTGCTCTAATCCCAGTGAGAAATCATGAGAGCCTGAAATGAAGTCGTAGAGTGTGGGTGGATTGGAGTGGACTAGGTTAGAAGGTATCAAGGAGAGAAGTTTGATGATAACTAAATATGGGAGTGGGGAAGGCATCAAGGGTAACCCTCAGGTTTCTGACTCAGGGAGTTAAGGGGATGGTGGTGCTCCCACAGACATAGGTAAGGAGTCGTGAAGGAGCAACATATTGATGAAGATCTACAGGAGAAAGGAGTGAGTAATGGCGTGTTCACCAATGATGGTGATTGTGCACCAGGATCTGGGAACTTTTCTTTAGGTAGGAAGCCCGGGCTTGGTGGTGTGATGGACTACGTGATAAAGAACGGGCATCTCTTCTTTGAAACATTGGCTTTCCTTTTATTTATTTATTTATTTATTTATTTATGGCTGTGTTGGGTCTTCATCTCTGTGCGAGGGCTTTCTCTAGTTGTGGCAAGCGGGGTCCACTCTTCATCGCGGTGCGCGGGTCTCTCACTGTCGCGGCCTCTCTTGTTGCGGAGCACAGGCTCCAGACGCGCAGGCTCAGTAATTGTGGCTCACGGGCCCAGCCGCTCCGCGGCATGTGGGATCCTCCCAGACCAGGGCTCGAACCCGCGTCCCCTGCACTGGCAGGCAGACTCTCAACCACTGCGCCACCAGGGAAGCCCGGCTTTCCTTTTTAAAATAAGAGCTCCTGGTTAAAGCTGTATGTCGACCCCCATCTGGGGACTCTAAGATCTAATTTTACTTAAGAGGCTAGCCAAGATTCTGAGAAGATATCAAATAAAAATCTTGGAACCTATGGAAAGCAATTTGCATAATTAGGAAGAACGCAGAACCCCATATATCATCATTAGTCTGAGACAAGGAACAGAAGGTTGGAGGAGGTAGGATGGTTTCTCTAAACAGGGAACAGGTGACCAGTGTAGTTGGGGCCAGCTAGGGAAACCTTAGGCAACTCTGCTCAAAGAATTTCTCTGCTTCTCCCCTAGAGACTATCAGATGCAGTGGAGAACAGGATTATTAGCTATTTGGCAAAGGATGTTTCTCTTCAGGATGGTGCCTTTATTCTTACAGCAACACAGGGAAAGGCCAAGGGATAGAACTTAATGGAACTCATAGACACTATGGAAGATGAAGTGTTTTTGTATCTCCTGATAAACCAAAGTTTTTATGTCACGGAATGTCCAAAAAGAAATTTGGCTCTCATTTGAATTGCTTCCTGCAAAGTTAATTGTTTACTCCCAATCCATAATTGATGATAGCTTTTCCCTTGCTGCAGTTAGACCAAGGAATCTTGGCAGTCTAGTGCTGTGGAAGCCAGGCACAAACAGGTAATAACACCCCAGGAAGAGCTGAAATATTAGTCTCCTGAGACACGGGCAGTGCAAATTTCTCTGACTTACAAAAGAGACATCAGTCACACCTTAGAGCCTGTCTCGTAGACTTAGTTTCATAAAAGTTGCATAATAACTCTGGAATGTACAGATGACATGTTAGACGAAAGGCCAGAAGGACGAGCTCTGAGGAGCCTGATTAACCCTTTCCACGGTAGTCATGGAAACGAGAGTGTTCTGATAACTGAAGGACTAGATTTGCATGCGTAACAAATTCTTTTCAGTCTCTCGGAGAGATAGAAAGATGATAGATAGATAGATAGATAGATAGATAGATAGATAGATAGATAGATAGATAGATAGATATAGATAGATAGATAGATATAGAGATATACCTATATAGAAATGTATTTCTCTGTATATATATTATATCTATAATGTGTATTTTTCTGAAACTGCCATACTCATTCATTATCTGGAGGCCAGAAACTCCATTACTGATCTAGCTGGATCTCTTGCCTGGAAGGAGTGTCCCTTCCCACTGTAGCCATCAAAATTCTATCCTCTTCCATGTCCCATTCAAGCCCTAACTCCTCATCTCTTCTTTATGGAGTCCCTTCCTGTTCACTGTGAATGTCCTTGATTTCCTTTCTCCATGAACTACTTAGAGTCCGAGACATAAGGCAATGTCATCACCCATTTTGCCAAACTGTGCTGCAGTGGTTACTCTTCCCTCCTCCCTAGACTGAGACCAAAAGAAGTTCTGAAATTACCTCTCCACTCCCACGATGGCTAGTACAGAGGTGCCCATGCAGTGTCGCCTGATTGAACAGTAGCTGCCACCACCGGCAGTAGGAAGGAAGGAAAGAAGGAAAAAAGAAAAAAAGAAAGAAAAACAAAACACATTTCTGTTTCTATGGTTCAAAGGTTAAAACTGCATCTACACAGGGTTCTTCTTTTCCTTTGTTGACTTGATGCATAATTGTTCAGCTATGATGGCGATTTTTTTAAAAAGGAGGGAAAATTGTGCTATGTACATATTTTTTCATAAGAAGGTTTTCTTTCTTTTCTGATCTGTTTTGTTTTATTTAATTTGTCCTCATTGAATCTTATCCAAGCAAAACTTGTTCATCTTCCCATTGCTCTGATTTTGATGACAAGACTATAGAATGGAGCTCATTTTGATTCCTTCAAGGGAATTGTTTTGTAGAAAGGCCACGTTAGGTTTCCATCACCACCGCATCCTTCTGCTGGGAAGGTAACCTTTAGCAAGAGCTATGGCCTCTTAATCTTTTAGTGGAAACTGCTCTTGTGAAAATGGGGCCTGATGGTATCTTGGCTCACTACTTCATGCCATGTGGGCCAAAATTAACGCATTAAAATTTCATAGATATAATATCATTTATAAATCATGTCATAAAAGCATTCATTTCCCATAGACCTTGAAAACTGGGCATGTCTTCCTCCAGCTGTTGCTTAGATTTCATTATAAACACACCAGTAATTGTCAAAAATAAAGCTGCGGGGAAGTGGAGGAATATTTAGTATTGACACCCGCAAAGCATCAAGGCGCTGTCATCTTCCCCGTGCACACGCTGCCCGCCATCAGTGGTGATTTAACCTGCAAGGCTGCCTCAGCGCGGTGATGGAGCCCCGCAGAATTGTATTCATAGGCCAAGCAGCTCCGCGAGGGCAGCTTTCTCATTTTTTGTGACCGTATTCCATTCAGATGGAGAAAGAGACTATTTATTACTTTCCCTAAGTTTCTCTTCTATAAAATTTCAATATGCTTAGTGAGTGAGCACAGTAGACTGATTAAGTAGATGGTCAACATTTGCCATATTTCAAAAAATGACAGACGCTTCTTTTTGCCATAGCAGATGGGGAGTTAATAATCGTTTAAGTTACAAAAATAATTTGCCGTAGTTTACTAAACGGTTTTTAAAAAATTATCTTTGGCTACGCCTGGATAAAATCCCTTTGTTCTTTTGAAATGGTGGAAATTAGGATATACACACTGAGGTGTTTCCAGGAGGTATATGGCACATGTTTGTTTGACTTGCAGATGCTAATGGATATATAATCACATTTGCCAACCATAAAACCCCTGTTGGTAAATCACTTTCATCTGCAATAATCCACCACTTTCTTGAAACATGCTAATTTGCTCTAATAATGCAGGGGCCCTTGAGGGTTTCTATGTTGTCTAAACAACTAGTAGTGGTAAGCAATCAGATGCAAGAGGCCATTATATAATAACCCGGCCTTTGTTAGTTTTCAGGAGTTTGGGGACGGGGGTTGTTTGCTTGCTTGTGTTTCCTTTAAAAAATTTTATTGTGTTAACATTTCATAGGGCAGTTTTAAGATGGATGCTTTGACCTGTGATATGAAAAGTAGGAGATCCATCTTTCTATTGCTTGACTTGTTGGAAGAGTCTGTATGTATTCAGTTTTAAAGATTAACCCCAGGAAACTTGGAGCTGCTCTGCAGTGTGAATTCCTAGATCTAGTGCATTTTCTCCAGGCTGAAATCGACCTAGACACAGATATTTGGTCGTGTAGAATTCCCTTAATCATTGAGGTCCAGTGTCTGCAGTCACATGGACACACTTTATATATGCTACCTACCCATGCCTCATTTGTCTGGTACATAATCTGAAATGTGGTTTTGTGCTAATTGAAATATTTGCTTTCAGCCTGATCTCAGCCTTCTCCGACAAGACTAAAAATAGTGTCAAGCAGAATAGATCAAAAAGAGGCATCTCGAGATATATCTATGCATACACACATTTGTGTGTATGTGGACATACATATATATTCTACACAAATGCACCTTGGAGAGAGAGTTCCTATTTTCCTTCTATCATGTTTACATATATTCACATGCTTCATGTGGGTATAGTTTTGGCCCTGAGAAAAATCAGACCATTAGATGTATGTTAACGTGACTGAAAAACCTGGAACAGCTTCAATTAGCCAGTTTCTGCTGGTCTTTTGGGTATATGCGTTTATATGTCCAAGAATTTTTTTCTTTTTCTTTTTATTGTGGAGAATTACAAACATGCACAAACATGAACAGACTAGTGTAATGAACCTCTGCGTATCTATCACCAGCCCCAACAAACATCAACTCATTAATCTACCCTGACCGGTCTTCACCACTAGCCACATGTGCCCAACCCCACTTTGTATTATTTTGAGGCAAATCTAAGATCATATGCTTTTCCATTATTTCATTTCTAAATATTTCAGTATGGACTTCTAAAAGATAAAAACTCAGTTTTTATATATGATCAGAATACTAATATCACACTAAAAAACTTAACCTTACTTGTTTGTATCATCAAATATCCAGTCAGTGCTTACATCTCCAGTTATTTCATAAGTGTCATAAATACTTATACCTTTAAAAAAAAAATCAGGATCCAAATAAAGTTTATGTGTTACATTGATTGATAGGTCTTTAAGACTCTTAGAAATATATAGGTACTCTCCTCCTTCTTTTTTTCCCTTGCAGTTCATTTGTTAAAGATACTTGGTTGTTTGTCCTGTACCTTCTCACAGTCTAGCTTTTGCTGATTGCATCTTCACGGTATAGTTTAAAATGTCCTTTGGTCCTCTTATGTCTATAGTTAGTAGTGGGATCTAGAAATTTGATCATATTCAGATTTGATTTTTTTTTTGATAAGACAGCTACGTATCTGATATTGCCTACTTAGTAGAAAGCACATACAGTAATGTCTAGTTGTTTCTTTTGGAGATGTTAGCCATTAGAGTTCAACGCCCAGATCCACTAATTCATTAGAGATTGATTACAAACTGGTGAGTTCCTTATTTTCTCATGCATTCTTCATTTATTAGATGTAATATTTCTACAATCAAAAAATTCCCCTTAATTACTCTTTGGTTAACAGTGGTACAGTTAGTGTAGAAAAGGGAGGATAAATTTTTTATTCTTTTATAGTTTTCAGAATAATGACTTAGCTCCTTGGCATTCTTTATCAGTACCCAATATTTTTTTTAACATCATGAAGAACACAGGAATTTAAAATTTATTGAAGTATTTCTATCTATTATAGTTATTATCCTTACTGATGCTCAAATTGTCCCATTTTTGCCCAGTAGGAGCCCCTTAAAGTTGGCTAAGTTCTTTTGACACATTTATGTCCACTTTTCACTCTTTTGCAATTTTGTATCTCAGAGACTTTGGAAATGGGCTCCTCCCTCTCCATTTCATTCAGCCTAACCTATCTCATTTTCAGCTCACTCCAGGTGTTCTGTCACATGATTTCAACTTTGGGATAACTTCTCAAGGAGCTAGTTTTTAAACGTAAATGACTGAGAGACACAAAAGTGCCAGAACACATTAGTTTTCAACCACATGTCTTATTCTTCTCACATTTTCATGTTATCTTAGGGAATCAAATTGACCTGGTGTTTGGAATTCTGATGTGTTTTTGGTGGTCTCTTAGTCCCAGACTGCAAATTGCTATGCTCTTGTGTCTCCTTCATCACTGCCTGGCACCTGGTAGCCACTGGAGTATTTGTTGAATGGATCCATGATGGAAAAAAACACCGATGACCTCCTTTTACTTTCAGGAATAAATTCAGTTTTAGATTCTGTGCTGTGAAACAGCACAATATTAGCCGATGGGAGAGAGTTGATATTGCATGAGCAGGATGAAGGTGGATTTCCTGAGCCATTGGGGAGGAGGGCTTCAACAGGAAATCATCCCTTGTGCTGAGAAGCATACCCTATGCAGTCTTTCAGACGCTAATTTTGACAAGCACCAAAGCAAGACACATGCTTTGGAGTGTTACAGGATTTTGTGTCAAGAGGTTAAATACTTTAGTGAATCTGAAGGAGCTGGAGGTAGCTTAGAATTATGGTTGCTTTATCTATTTCTTCTTATCTGTTTAGGTGATTTATCTATTTTGATTTCCCTGAACTGTTTAGCGCCGAGATTTCATGGAAATAGGTGTTCTAAAAGCCACTAAGTATTGTTTTTTAATTACCTCACGGCCTCAAAGGAACAAGTAATCCTCATCTTCTTGCACTAAAATCCTCTATAACCACCAGCTCCCATAAAGATCATTCTTTTTAAAGCCTTGTTTCTTCCTAAGGAATGTTGATTTTCTACATAGATCACGGCAGAATGGAGTCAGGCAAAGAATAATCATTGTCATTCAAGTCAGTGCTTCACAATATATCCGGGTGCTAAGAGCCACTCTAGCTGGAAGGAGTCCATGTGTTATAATAAAATTATTTATCCCCAGACAAAGAAAGCAATAATTTTGTAACTTGTCGTGTGTCAGTGCTTGCATAGACACAAGAGATACATACAGTTGGAGAGCGGTGGTAAACAGTTTCCTGTGTACACTAAATCCATGCTTATCACACGTCTTATTCCTTAAATCAGTAGTCTACAGACAATTTTTTATTGCCCTCACTCTAAAGGTAAGTGATTTTTGAACATTTAATCTCAATAAATTAGATTACACCATCTGTATGAAATGGACATTTTATTGGTCAAAAATATTTGAATATTGGCAATTTCCTATTTTTTAACCTTCTATTTATATCTATTATTTACAAATATGCACATAGATGCTATGATCACTAATATACCAAAGCACAACTCTTAAGGCAAGGGTCAATAATGTAATGGGTATAAATCTGTAATTTATATGCTCCTAGATAGTTTCTGAATTGTTTAGTTAGTTCTGTTCAGATCGTCACAGCTTTTATTCTGGCACTGGGACCAGCAAGAAGCTTGACTTTGGAGGGGGAAGTGTCAGCTCTGCCGGGTTTCTGCTGTGTGCCTGTGTTTGCATTGGTAGTATCTTTTGTCAGTCTGTGGTTTCTTTGCAGGAATATCTTAAGGCTCTCGTGCACTTTGAAAGGGCTAATTAATAAGTCAAAGTTAAATAAAATAATAAATGTATAACCCAATTTGACTAAACCTCCTAAATCAGAGTGTGTCACAATATGCTGAAAAGAATGTTAATATGTTGACCCTCTGATACATGGATGAGTGATGCTGCCATTGTCCTGTAGAATATTAAATGTTAGTAGAAGTTTATTTCTAATTTTTCAAATAGAAAATAGATATAAATGAAAGTTTAAATGTAATTGGAGTTTTTCTCCCCACATGTGATCTTTCCACATGACTTGGATTTCTCACAGCATGGTGGCTGGGTTCTGAGAGAGAGCTTCTCAAAAGCGAGCATTCCAAGAACACAAGGCAGACGCTGTGTAGCTATGACCTAGTTTTGGAAGTGACATAGTGTCACTTCTACCATCCTTTATTAATTAAAGCAATTACAAGCCTACCCAGATTCGAGGAGAGGGGACATAGACCCTACCTCTCTATGGAAGGAACGTCAATTTGTCAAATTGTCAATTTGTGGCCATTGTTTATAAACCACCACACTACCCAGTTAATGAGTCCCATATATTGTGTCTCTAACAAATGGTCATCCAGGTTTACTACCTCTAGTGATAAGGAGCTCATTATTGCAGAAGACAAACTATTTCTTTTTTGGACAGTATAAAATATTAGAAAAACTTTTCTCAACTTTTAGACAAAAATATGCTTTTTCATAATTTTTAGTTTTTGGCCCTCCTTCTGCCCTCTGGAGCTAGTCAGAGCATGTCAGCTTCACTTTTCAAGTAAACCTTTTTCTTTTGGATGTTCATATTCCTAGGTGCTCTAACCAGCTTTCCCATATCCCTCATGACCTGGTTATCCTCTAAGCAAACAGTTTATTCTTACCCCTCTGAAAATGCTGCTAAATTTGAACACATGTTCCATTTAATACTGCCCCTTGCTGTCTGGGTAGCTACAATACTACTTGTATATAAAATAGTTTCCCAAAAGAAAATACATGCATTTATAGGACAATTTATTAAAGCACATTGTTAATATATAATTTTTCGGATGCTCGGAGTGTCGGCGTACTCTGAGCCAGCAAGAGCTGGTGTGGTAGACTGTTCTATATGCTTCCAGGCAGCAAACATTCGTGCCCCACGTGGCAAATATTCTCATCCAGCGAACACTCCACTGCACCGTACTGAGTTGAAAGTGTTCAGCAATGTGTGTTATATACCCCTCAGGAGCCTCTCTTTTTGCCATATATTTTTGTGTTCTGGTGAACGGCTTCAAACCATAATGGCAGACAAAATGTATGCAAGTCTAGTGCTGAGAATGAGCCAAAGAAACACAGGAAGAGTATCAAACTGGGTGTTAACATGCAGGGTTTCCGGCAGCTTGAGGAGCTTTTGATGAAAAGGTCAAGGTAGCAGATGGTAAAGATCAGCAGGAAATTAGGGATTGGTGTAAGTCCTTTTGACATTCTGAAGGGCCTTGTAAAGCATCCCTGTAGGATTGACCAACAATTCTCTGAAAAATTCCTAGAAGAAACTAAAGCTAGAGCATGTCATGATTCCTAGTGTTTAACAAAAATGGTAGACTGCTTGCTAGCATATAATGCCAAGAACTCATCTTTATAGAGGCTATGTTCTTAGGACCCTGTGTGATGCAGATACAGAAACACATGCCTCACACCAAAAAGCGTATTTCAATATTCTAGGTGAGTTTTGATCAGGGAAGACTGAAGGAGAATTAACTTTGCTAAAATATGACATTTTCCATCTATTATTTCAGTTGGATTTAGCCTTTAAAATAGCTACTTTACGCTGTTGACCCATCGTAAACTTCTTCAGTGAAGACCTCCAGATCCTTTTCAGATGAAATTCTGCAAAGCCAGATTCTCTTCCTCACCCCCATTCCAACATTAAATGTGGTCATGGTGATGATGAGGCCCAGGACTAATGTTTATTGGACACTTGCTATGCTGCAGACACAATTAAGTGCTTTTACTATCTCAGGAAATCTTCATAACAAAAGTATGAGGCAGTTACTTATATTCTCTCCATCTTGGTATGGAGAAAATTATAGAAGCTAGGTCGGTCTTATAGTCAGTAAATGGTAGATCTGGGATCAGTGTATCACTTGGGGTGATATCATATATTGAATATGCCATTTATAAAGTCAGCTATCCCTACCAGTTTAGGTTGTATTTGTAAACTCCATGAGGACACGACTTTATGTGGGACAGTGCTTGCTTGGTTCACAGAAATGCTGAACAAATGAATGAATGAATATGTTATGGGCCAATCAATCCATGAATCCACTAATAAGCATCTATGATACACAGCCCAATTCCTCTTGATGCAAATCAGGTCTGTCACTCTTAATGTACACTGAAAATATTTCTTTTAATCTATGATTCCATAATTATAGAATTCCATAAAAACATCCTTCTGGGAGATTCTGCAGCACTGAGGCAGAGCAATCCTTTTGTTCAGGACATGTTATGTGTTTGTGCTTTCCAAATATTTTAAAAGCTAGCAGCAGCCTCAGGCATGAAATTATTTAATGGGCAATCCTAATAGAAAAAACAAGCTCTAAAAGAAGAATATACAAGAAATCCTACTTCTGACTCTCAGTGGAAATTGACATGGGTCATGCCAACTTTAGAGAAATATGGTACCCACCATTGACATTATGTGTCAAAAGAAACAAAGCAAGATCATACAGTTGAGCTTTCTTAAAGGTGAAGTGAGGAAGGGAATCTTATCAATTAGCTAATGGTAGTAGATTGTTGAAAATATTGCCACTTCTCCTTATGGGCCCCTTCCTATGGGGCACCCCCCTGTGGAAAGATGATACACCCCTCCCCCCACTTCTTTGATATCCAACTTGGACAGTTGACTTTTTTGGGCCAATGGCATGTGAGCAGAAGTGATGTGTGCCACTTCCAACAGAAAGTTTTCAGAACCATTATGGAGTATACTGCCACATGGCCTTTTTTTCTGTGACAAGGCCAGCAATGTCCCAAATATGAGGATTCCATTAACTTGGGTCCCGGTGTGAAGAAGACATATAGGAAACCCATTATGGTCATGTAATACTAGCAAGAAATAAGTTGTTATAAGCACTGAGGACTTGGGGTTATTTGTTACCACAGCATGCTTAGCCTAAGCTGACTGATACGCTAGTGGATACACTAAGGAAATCTGAACGAATCCTGGAGAAACATGTTAAGCATAAAAGGAAGAGCAGCACCTTGCTGTCCCAGCCACTTTCAGCAAAGGGAGAGCCCCATTACAGACACCATTTCTGAGGGTAGAGTTGGACAGACTAGGGATAGAGGCATACACAGAGTAGATGCACAGCCCATGCTGAGACCAAGTCCACAGCTGAGGGTGTGAGAATAATATGAAAGAAGATGGTATTTTCCTGAAGAGTGGCAGAAAGTAAATAACATTTACTTTTTCTCATCTTATTGCTTCTTCCGTATCACAATCAACCAATTCCATAATCCCTTCCTTTGAAATACATAGCTCTCTACCATCTGTGAGTACCTTAAAATCACTACAGTACCTTAAAAACAAACAAATACCAAATGGATTTTTGTTTTACTTATTTATGGGTTAAAATAGGAGTTTTAGGTTGTGCACCTCAGAGTCTACTGTGGCATTAAGCAGTCAAGGGTCTGGAGCACCCTGCCCCCCTCATAAATCAACTGACCTACTCCACTTCAATCCATTTCAAATATTTGGCTTCTAATTAGATTTCATTTGTGCACAGGGTTCTGTGACCAAAAATGTTTAGAAAACCACTGCCTCAGATAAGGCCATGAGATCATTTCCACTATGTGAAATGATTATCATCAAATTCTGCGGACTCTGTTCTGGTCTGTCCTAATCTCAACCCTTCTTTTCTGAGCATGTGGCAGCAGAATCATCGCTGCAGAGATAAATATTCATGTGCATTGCATTTTGCTCACAGGCACTGTATAAACTATATTTAGAACTCTGAATGTTGAGATGTACTGTGTCAACATTGAAATTTAATTACTGTGATGGACTTTAAATCCATGTACCTTCTTACACCATGGAGTGAATATTACCTCCTATGTTTGTTCATTCTCCTTTACACTCCTGGAGGAAAGGGTTGCATTCTGTTTAACAAGAACACCCACCTGCCCTTCTCTTCCAAGTGAATGAAATGAACTCTCAGTTTTACGACTCCTTTATCTTTGTATTGTGAAAAAGAAATATTGTCTTGCTAAACTCTTTGGACACTTCCTAATATGTGATATCTCCCTGCTACTCCTATTATCACTCTTTCTGGTAATAAATGATAATGTCCATTGCTAGGATTTGTAAAGCTCTGTCAAGTTAGCCTGTTATTTTAAGCTCAGGTTAAGGTAAGGAATTTAGATTTATATGAGCCTGGCACAGTTTCATTAAGAACAAAAAGCATGTTAATTTTTCTCTCTCTTTATGCAATGGACTTTATATATCTTAATGTTACACAAATCAGTGTTTTAATATTTCTTTGAAATGTATCTATTCTTTGTATGCTTTGTCAAAGTCAATAGCAAGAATAAAAAGTGTCTACATGATAACTCAGAAACTACTGCCTTCTTGGCCCTTAAATAATAGCTAAGTGGATGCTTTTAAAAATGAATCTATCCCTGGTACTTTTCCTATTCCTGTATAGGATTTTGATTTTATTTAAAATGAATAGCATAAACCCCAGGTCCTAAAACTAATAGAATTTTTGCATTTACCTACTGACCCATAACATTTAGGTTAGAATGTGTGCCAGTTTTCAGTCATTCAGTTAGATGAAGCAATGCTTTACAACTGAAATGAGAAGATTTCTGTTATACTCCAGCAGGTACCAGATATGATGGCCAGTTTGGGTGGATTATTGTTAGAATAACTTTATATTAGTCTTCATAAGTGGTACAAAATAAGCTATAGGAAGTAGATACAGGCCCCTAAATGAGAAGAGACAAGGAAAGAAATGTGTTTGATTACCTGACACCGATTCACCCTGTGAGATGGAAGGCTGATTAGAAGCCCAGGCACTGGGAGAGGATATTGTGTGAGTCCTGGTTAGTACACCATGGGCGTGTACATGTCACTGGCCAGCTGGGTGTCCACGAAGGCTTTACTGCCCATCCAGTTCTCCTCAGCTCCTGTGTGTGTGTGCAGAGCTGTGACTGGCTTTGAGATGCCTGGTTAAATGACCAAGTTCTTTAGATGCTGACACCTGGTATACGTGAGGAGTAGCCTGCAGTACTGCTGCTCTGTACTGGCCCTGGGCTGTCTGAGATGGTATAATGGAATACATGCTTGGACACAGAAGCTGGTTCAAATCACACTTCTATGGCTTACTGGTTGGGTGACCCTGGGGAAACTACTTAATCTCTGAATCTGTCTCTTCATATCTAAACTGGGAGTTCCCATGAGGATTAAATGAAAGAATACAGGCAAAGTATCTAGTCCAATTCCAGGCACATAATGGGCTCTTGATAAAGGGAAGTCATGAAGATAGCCCGACCCTCAGGAGGTGAGATTCAGGCCTAATGAGTTTCAGTGGCACAAGAGAAATGGCGTGTGGGCAGTAAAGCCTGGAGGCTGGGATTGGCTAGAGGCAGGCTCATGGCACGGAAAGGTGCAGAAGATCCCACTGCTGTTTATGGCAGTACTAGCTCCCCAAGAGCATCTACCATGGAGGGTCTACCTGGGCCTCCAGGAACATGAAGAAGTTACCAGGAGCGCTATGCTGCAGGAAGCCTGGGGAATGCCAGATGGGGATGGAAGTGGGAAGCAGGGACGATAGATGCATAGAACACACTTTGCCCTTTTTTCCTTTTTTTACCCATAGCCACTCTGCTCCTTGCTGGAACAGATCACAGCCTAGAGCTCACTTCTCTTCATACTCTGTGTACCACTAAACCCATCCTAAAAATGAATGATGGGCGTCATTCTGGTCTTTTGAGCTGCCTGTACTCCTTACTTGGCCTTGCAATAAACACTGCAGTTTCCTTCACCACAACCTGGTGTCAGTGGGCTGGCTTTACTGTGTGTAGGAGACCCTTGAATACTCCTAGACCAAAGGCTGGGTCCAGAAAATTATCAGAGCTTTTCTTGCAGACTCGGCTACAGTTCAGTGAGAAGTTGCAGGTGGCACAACTAGTGGGAATAAGAGCTGATAAAAACAAAATGAGAAGGCAGAGATGGAAATGCTTAAAATTATGCAGATAACTGTACTTCACAGAAAATATTATTTGAACTAAACTCAAGAAACATCGATTGAAAAAATAACTTGTCTTCTGTTCCTAACATAATTGTAATGTGAAGAAATACAATTTGTCGTCTTTGAGAATGAAAAGTCCTTTGTGATACCAACACCAGGAGTATTTTTAAGAGTTGTAAAAATGTAGTACATTTAAAGCTCCTGTCCAAAAATAAAGTATGGCAAAATAAAACTTCGAAAGTCCAAAAAAAAAAAGAACGATGGACTCAGTAAATGCTCACTAGTCATGAGTACTTTCTTTAAATGTAGACTCTGTCAAAAGAAACAAATTTAAATAGCGAAAATAAGACATTCCACCCAGATTTTTTTTTTAATGAAGCTATAACCGAATAAAGTGTACAATGCTTTCCCACTGTCCTCCGCCTTTGGTACATTCCTCCTGATCTCTGCTTTTCTATCACAGCAAACTTCAGCATCTATGTGTTACACAGGACACAAGGGATAGGTCAATAACAGTCAATAGAAATATAAGGAAAAGAAAAAGTTAACTGAATTGCAAAGCTTATAGCACAGAAGGAATGCACTTGATATTTGCCATGGATGGGAAGCTAGAGGTCAGCACACATGAGCTTGTTGGCCATTTGCCTGTTTGTCCTTAGGTCCATTTCCCTCCCTTCCCCTGCTCTACTGTCAATCACAGGAAACACTATTTTTCAGATTCCCTTGACAACCAACTTCCGGGTAGTTTTGGCCAGCAGAGGATACTAGCAGAAGACTGGAGGATGGGAAGAGGGAGAAGTCAAGGTATTTCTCCCTGTGCCTTTGGAGGGTATTTCCAGCAGAAGCTGTTTCTCCTTTAGCTCCGCTCCCACTGGACATCCCTTCCCTCCACTGCCCCAGCTTCTGCTAGGCAGCCTCTACAGTGGTACGTGTTTCAGCCTGAGTGTACTAGTTTCCAGAAATACCGCTTCCTGGGGGAATTGGATTCCTGGCTGCTGCCTGTATTTGGAATGCCTCATCTTCCCTTCATTGGCTTTTCATGTCTTTCTGTGTAACCAATTCCAGTATTAAATTTTCTCTATTTGAAGTACTTAGAGTGGTTTCTGTTTCGTTTCTAGACCCTGATACATGACACATGGTGATATGAACCTACTTCTGTCCAATGACTCAGTTAGAATGGAAAAGTTAATGTATTTAAGCAGATGTGTGTCTACACAGCTCTGAATAAAAACAAAATTGCGTGAATAATGCACCAAGACATTCCATCCCAGCAAAGTATTGCTTTGGTCTCTAATATTTCATGCCATTCGCAAACATCTCCCTGTTTGTTATTCTGAGGATTTTTCATTAGGGCTAAACTATTTCATATGACAATCAAACACTTCTACAGTAGTTTGCAAGAATTCTGTATTTTTCCAGCTGAGAAAAACAGCTCTGAACTCAGTTTTCCCTTCACCCTGTGCTTTCTAACATACAGTTCATTCCTACTCACCAGAAAGCCTGCCCATTGCCCTGGTGTAAAGAAATTTGCCTGGTTAGCAGGACGAATGTGCCCTGACCTGCTTTCCACTATCCCCTTCTGAATGAGAAAACCTGGAGAGAGATTTTATTAAGTGGTTAGAGAACAAAACTTGCTAATTTTTGTAAGAATTCGAACAGTAGCTTATAAAACGGGCCATTACAAGAATTCATGTCTGAAATTCAGTATTAATGTGACGCAAAATGTCAGGTGGAGAACTGACTCCTCAGAGCTCTGGTCCTAACTGCACGGCTGCTTGAATAATATTCAGAGAACCCATCTGAAACAAGGGGCACTAAAAAACTGGCTTGTTTTAAGGGTAGCTGAAATTGGCATCAAAAATAGCAAGATTTCCCTAGAAACCGATAAACTGGGCATTCAGGTTTTTAATGAGTTAGAAACCAATTCTTCCTTGACAACCAGCACTCCTTCATGCATAGAGCTTTTCGTCCACACCAGACTTGGAAAGGAGGGGGCAACGATACTCCTTAATTTCTCTCTGAGGGGTAGCAGGTGGGTTCCGCTTCTATTCTTGTAATCCGTTTTGTATTGTGTCACCTGCCTTTTCACTGGGCTAAGTACCCTGCAAACTGGACATGTATTTTGGTCATCTCTGGCTGAGTCCAATGGCAGCTAACAGCAAGATCAGCAAGGGGCCTTGGAAAATGTGTTCAGTGTGGCTAAGTTGTACCCATGTGGTATGTCTGTACTCTATAGATGTGCCTCTATTTCTACTCCCCATTCACTGGGGTCCATAAAACACTGTGTAATCAAGACCCACCCTTTACTGAAGTTCTGAACAACTGCTTAATGTGTCCACATTTCACCTGCCATTACGTTTCAGTGTCTTTTCATAGGAAAGAACCTATCTATTCTGTACGAGAAATAGGATTAGGATTTTAGGAAGGCTATAAAATAAAACAACAATAAATTTTCCAATACCCAGTTGTCAGATATGTTTCACTACATTGCAAATATCCGATTACATTTTTAAGCATTTCAAACTCACACTGGGAATTATACAAGAACCATACATTAGAGGAGAAAATAGGCTTACCTTTTCTATTGTTAGACTCCTGACACCCACACGGATCTTTGTGGTGGAGACGTCAGGAGCACTCTTAATACTGACTTATTTCCAATCAGAGCTGAGAGATCAAAAAAGATGAACCCTCTGTGGATCCACTCAATTTTTTTTAAAACTCATGTTTAAAGTTAATAAGTTTCTTGGGCATTCAACAGTGAATAATAAAGCTGAGCTCATTCATTTAAAGTTTTTAAAAAGCTCTAGATTAGTTCTCTGTGATACAGGAAGCCAGTATGCAGAAACCCAGTAACTGTCCCAGGGTTTCATCCTTGACTGTATGACTTTGGGCAGGTTATTTAATTGTTCTCAGTGTCTGCTTTCCCTGGAAAATGCAGATGATAATGGTGTTTACCTTGGATAATTATTATGAGGATTAAATTAGATCATTCATTTGTTTGTCATTCAACAAATACATTTTGAGCATCTCCTATGTAACAGACACGGAGCCTGTCCTTGTCAAGCTTATGGCTTGGAAGGGGAAATAGATATTGGTCAAATGATTACACAAATAAATATAATTACAAGTGGATAAAGGCTACAAAAAGAAGATATTTGATGCTACAAGAATACATGACAGGGGGACTTCACTTAATCTGGGGAGAGGGAGGATTAGAGAAGGTTTTCTGAAAAAATGCAATTGAGGGAAGATATGAAGGATTATTGAGTTAACTAGGCGGGGAGTGTGTGTGTATGTGTGTGTAGGGTGTGGGGTGGACATTCAGGCCTGTGCTCAGGTTCCCTCTGGAAGCCCACCACCCTGAGAAAACTATTATTAACTTTCCTGCCAGTTTTGTTTATTTTTATTTATTTACTTATTTAAAGATTGATTGATTGATTGATTGATTGATTGCTATGTTGGGTCTTCGTTTCTGTGCGAGGGCTTTCTCTAGTTGCGGTGAGCGGGGGCCACTCTTCATCGCGGTGCGTGGGCCTCTCACTATCGTGGCCTCTCTTGCTGCGGAGCACAGGCTCCAGACGCGCAGGCTCAGTAGTTGGGGCTCACGGACCTAGTTGCTCCGCGGCATGTGGGATCTTCCCAGACCAGGGCTTGAACCCGTGTCCCCTGCATTGGCAGGCAGATTCTCAACCACTGCGCCACCAGGGAAGCCCAGTTTTGTTTATTTTTATTCTTCAACAAAATGAGTTTTATTTTTTTGATCTGGAAATTTGGGGGATTACTTTGACAATAGGTATATATGTGGGTCCTCTGGTGATGTGTCTGTACTTTGTAGAGCACAGGGCCGATGTGCATGAAGTCTATGTCTCCTGGACACGTATGATGGACGATATTTGTCATTCATTCAGAAAACATTTACCAGCCATCTACTCCTGCCAGGCACTATCCCATACACTAAGGATACAGAGATGAAGGAGGCACAGCCCCTGTCTTCAAAGACTTCAATCCTAGAATTTAGTGAGGAAAAGAGATACCAAAGCACATATTTATAATATGCCATATCAGAGCTGTGTACTTTTGGTTAATCAATTCTGGTGGCACAGAAATGGCCTGGCTGCCTCTTCCTGGGAGAGTCAGTAAAGACTCCCCAGGACGGGCACTCCAGAACAGCCTGTGCAAAGACATCATATCTATATCCTCAGGACCTAGCAAAGTGCCTGCCACCTTGTATCTAAATAATAAGTATCTGTTTAATTTACAAATGACACAGTATGGAGTTCTATAAGTTATTCTAAGTGGTTCAAATAAACCATGCAAGAGTCAACTTATAGATATGAGGCCAGAAATGTAAACAGGGGTAAAATGGTGAAGATTTTTAAATACAAGGTAAAGAATCCTAGCCTTGGTTCTCTCGTCTCGATGGTGGAAAGCAATAGAAGTATTGTAGGCAAGGGGAATGATGTAATCAGCTTTGCTCTATAGAAAAATCACTGCGGCAGCAGTTTAGGAGATGGGTACGTTGGAGAAAAGGCTGAAAGTAGAGAGACCAGTCAAGAAGCGATTATAGTTTCTTGGAACAGGGATGATTCGGTTCCAAGTGAAGGAAGATGAAGGGGATGAATTTGAGAAACATTATGAAGAAAAATCCAGCAATAACACGTGGAGTTAAGGGAAAACAAAGAGATGGAAATGATGAAGAAATGTTTCTGGCTACGTGACTGCTGACACCCTTAACTAAGATGAGGATACAGAAATGGGAAAACGGTTGAGAAAACACACAAAGATCAGTTTGGGACATGTTACTGATGAGGAGTACTGTACACACAGAGGGAAATTGTCCAGATGGAGAAAGCCCTGGGCCTCTTGTTACATATTTGAAGATCATAAACTCACATACTTATTTACGCCCTCACTCAGGGAAGAGAAGGCATAAAAGAGAACCTTAGAGCCCCTGATTCTCACCCCATCACCCTCTACTCATCTTCATCTCAGACCTCCTGGTCCCTCCTCTGAGTCACTGAAGACCTTGTAAACTGGCTCACATCTCCCCTCCGCCCAAATTCCTGCTATTGCCCAGCCATTGTCCTCAAGACAAATTAGCTATTATGTGTTAACCTCTTCAGGACAGGAAAACCAGGATAAAGGCTACACGACATCTTGCCCCTGCTGGCCATCCATCTGGTGATATAAAGGAGAGGGAGACGCACCTCACATAACTTGGAATGGTGGGGCTTGAACTATCATACAGAGAAGCAAAGAACGTTTTACAGAACAGATATACTTTTAAAAGAACCACTCATTTCCACACACGCAAAGAATACAAATTTTGTGCGTACGTGTTTTGTCTTCTTTTTGTTTTTTAAATGGGTGTCCACTCAGAGTTACTAAGTTGCTAAGAATTAAAACTGTCAACGTGATTTCTTCTAAATAACACCCTGGGAAAGCACTTAAAGCCTCCATTTATTATCCAAATGTAACTTAAGGACAAGAATGGAATAATTATTTTTGAAAGAAAATAATCAATGAATCATTTATCAGTTTTCCTGCCCCTTGTATAACAAATTGTAATTAGTATGATGTCTTTGTTGGCAAGTGATTATCAGACAAAATGCTGTATAGAAGCAAAGGAAGATTCTGTAAAGAACTGTGTTGTTTTGCAGAGCTAATTGTGATGCTATCGCTGGAATTTTGTGTGATTGCATTGTTAATTTTTAATTTGGTATCTTTACTAGCAACAAGGTTATTAGCTCCTACCTTGAGTTCTCGGTGCCCACATTAGATAACGAAATCTTGGCGTGGTGAGCATTCGGAAATGACTATTCATCTAAAATAGAAAAGAGATCCGGAGGCTCTGCTAGCCTTGAACAAGGCACAATTTTAAGAAATTGAACTTGGCAGAATAAATAGATACTTTATAAGCCATCTTTCTAAAACACTTTTATATTTTCTCTCTTCGGTAAAGAATGTAACAACACTGTCCAGAGTTTCAAAATCACCTCCCGGACTCTATCTGAGACTGTTTGCTCTACTTCCCCCAAAGTTTATTTTCATTCCAATAATTAATCATTGAATGCCTACTAGTTGTGATACTTGTTGGAGAATCAAAGATAAATGGGACCCAGCCTCTGCTCTCAAGGCGCTCACACTGGAGTCTAATGGGAAACACAGCCGGCAAACAAATGGTTTCAGTACAACGGAATAAACATGCTGATGTCATAGGTCATAGGTAGGTGCCATGACGGTAAAGCAGGGGGATTTACTCATTTGGAATCTGCAACCCACTCACCTGCAGAAATCTCTAAGAATTGTCCCAGTTCACACAAAGCCCATCACAATCAGCATAAGAAAGAACCTGGAGTGGAAGGCACCCTCGTGCTACGTCTTCTCCCTGCATTTCATCCATGAGGAGCTCCTGGATTGGCTTAGGACAGGACTCTGACCATGGGTTAGGGGATAACTTTCAGTGGCTGCTGAAATCCAGTTGTATGGCCATGGGATTTTTGTTGTGATTCTTGGAAATAAATATATTTTTCTGACAAATGTAAGAGAATGAAAGAGTACTAACATAAAAATGAAGCTATTAAAAAAAAAAGCTATTTGGACAGATCTAGAACTGATTTTGTTTTTAATTAGAGAGCTAACAGTCCCATCAGTCAGTATTACAAATATGATATCCCATGATTTCCATTTGCAATACTACTTCGGGATAAGCAGAAAAGAAGAAAAACATACTGTATCTACCCAATTCTTTAAACGTTTTGTCCTCCTCTTAGAAAAAAATATACTTGTCTCTCAGTATTTTTCTTGACTTTTGGGACCTTCAGACATATCAAAGATCTGTAATACCTTCTTGTTACATTTAGCTTTTCAGAAGACCTGAGTTACCAATTTATACTTCATAATAAGTTGTTTTTAACTATATCCTGATATTGTCCTCTCAGGAAGGAAAACCTCAATAACAATAGGTAAATGGATGGATGGATGGATGGATGGATGGATGGATGGATGGATGGATGGGTGGATGGGTGGATGGGTGGATGGATGGATGCACAGAAAGGGGGAGAGAGGGAGAGAGAGGGAGAGAGAGGTGTGACCCTTTGGGCCCTTTACCTTTTTTCTTTGGTCATCTTTGAATTAACTATGATTGCACAGAATTTTCCTGAACAATTACCTATACTACCACTGATCTTTGAATTGATTTATGCAACTACTCAATAGATGTATGAAAGTATGTCTGGGTGTATGAACGAAAATATGATACCATTTCTCACCTGTTTACAGCTTCTCTGAAGAGGTAATGATATAGGTAGTCAATATCCACCAGGCAGTGTTCCCCTAATAGGCTCACAGGTCTCCCATAGGCTATGCTTGGCAATTTAGTTGCTCAGAAAACTTTAGGACAAGAAATACAGCCTGCCAGCAGGGCAACATCAGGCTCTCCTCTTGGCGGACATCTTGCAGAATCCATACAACTATCCAGAAGCTATTCTCTTGGCATCCGGGTGACGGCTGAAGTGTAAGGGAATGAGCTTCATGCGAGGCAGGTGTGAGAGCTACCTTGGTCTAAAAGCTTCATGTCTCACAGAGCCACTATCTCCTACAGCACCATAGGTATAGCTTCCAAGGCCCCCGCAAGGGTCATGCCAATTAAAAGGAGCCTCCACACTCAAGTAAGCCTAAAGCTATGGCTTTCTATCAGGTGTTTATAGTTCTTCCAGCACAGATGCAGTTTATCAACCAGGTGACATTTTTATCATAAGCAGTGTTGGCCTAGTAACATAGATGATATTCTACCTTATTAGGTTACAGGGGAAGAGAGCTAGAAACTGAATTTAACTGAAGTTAAAATTCTCATGCAGAAAGAGAAAGGTAGCACTGACTGATGTATATAAGCTTTAAAAACAAAAAGGAGAGACTTTTTAAAAGGAAAGTTAAATTTTTGAACAGTTGTACATTTACAATATATTTCAAAGATTGTAGTACAGACAGAGTTTCCATACACCTCACATCCAGCATCTTACATTAATATTTTTCATTTGCCATAATTAATAAGCCAATATGTACAGATCATATTAGTATTAACTAAGATCCATGTTTTATTCAGATTACCTCCATTTTTCAAAAAAACAGGAGACTTCTATTTGGTGATATATTCTATATTTAATCCATTGCATACTTAAAATGTTCAGAAACCACTCAGGATAGTTTAAACGAGACAGGAATCATTTCAAGTACTTATAACCCCACAGTATTTAGTGTGTAAGAATCTTCAGGCCCACATACTGATTTATAATTCTCAAGGCCCAGTAACTATCAATAAACATCATTTATGTGTATTAGGCCACTTAGGACCTGATTTTTACATTGAGTGCAGTTAGGTATACGAAAGTGAAGTTGTGGATTTTAAACCTTTGGCTTTTCTTATATTTTCTTTTCTATATATATTTCTAGTCCATCTATTACCCTCCTCCCCAAATAATGTTCCCCTTTGCTTAAGGCAAAGAAGGTGTCCTCTAGTTGCTTACTATGGAAAAATAGTTCTCAGGCCTAGAGATAACTTGAATCACTTGGGGAAATTTTTGTGTGGGACTAGTGACTGAACTCACTCCAAGGACTCTGAATTAACTGATCTTTGTAGTCTCCTCATCCCCATTTTCTGAGCTCTCCCCAGGTGATTCTAATGCACAACCAAGGCTGAGAACCACTGCATTGGAAAATGGAGACTTTATCTTTTTAATTCAGATAAACACATGAAATGTGGGCGTTGTTTATTAACATGAGGCCTGGAGGACTCCTGGAAAACTCTTCAAGGACCTCCTGCTTTAGCTTTTGTTTCCCCTTTGCCTCCCCAAACAGAATTAATTATTCCCTCCTTAATAATTTATGAATGCCTCTTTTATTTTACTTGTCACATGAAGTTATCATAATTTTTTAATGCTTATCTCCCCAGTTAAATAGTCAGTCTCTGAGGTAGAGACCATCTCCTGTCTATGTGAGATAGTCTCAGCTTTTAACACAGTTCCTGGCAAATAATAGTTGCTCAATAAGGGCTTTAGGAAGGGAGGGTGGTTGTAAATCTGAAAAACAAAAAAAAAGACAAAGTATACTTTAGTATTAACTGAAAAAGTTCTTCTTGGACAACACTGACTTCAAATTCCAAGAAATTCAGTAGAGACAAATCTGCACTTGTATTGTTACTGATAATTATAATATATATAGCACCTATCAAGTTTTTTATTTAAATAATTTAGCCTAGCATCTCAGTTTAGAAAACAAAGAAACATATAGTACAATAGGGATTGCTAACAAGTATGATGAGTTCCATTAAGCCACAACAAAATTGAAATAACATCAGTCCAGGACTTTCCCCCTATATTTCACGTCAGAACATTTGTTATGACTGTTGCTGTCAATGAATTGTACACTTGGCCAGCCACAGTCTGGATCTCCACACACCGAGATGTCTGGGATGCTATTAGTCAGTCTCTTTAGAACTGAATTCAGGGATTTCCCTGGTGGTCCATTGGTAAAGAATCAGCCTTGCAATGCAGGGGACGCCGGTGCGATCCCTGGTCGGGGAGCTAAGAGCCCACATGCCGCGGGGCAACTAAGCCCGCGTGCCACAACTACTGAGCCTGCGTGCCTCAACTAGAGAGCCTGTGTGCCTCAAACTACAGAGCCCATGCACCCTGGAGCCTGCGCACCACAACTAGAGAAGAGAAAAACCACACTCCACAACTAGAGAGAAGCCCGTGCACCACAACAAAGAGCCCACATGCCTCAAGGATGATCCCGTGTGCCGCAACTAAGACCCGACACAGCCAAAAATAGATTAATAAATAAATCTTTTAAAAATAAATAAATAAATAAAATATTTGAAAAAAGAACTGAATTCAATTTTGATTGAACATGTTTATACCCGTGAGCTTATAATTATATCCTTGAGTTCATTTTAAGAGATGGTTTAAAAGGTTTTTGTTTTTTCCTTCTTGCTAACTACTGCTGTGTTTTCAGAGAGATTTACTAGTCTAAAAGATTTCTGGGGACATTAATAAAAGAAAGAATAAAGAAAGAAAATCCATAGTTTAGTCTGAGTCTGTAAGCATAAAGCAAAGAGATGGTAGGCAGTTTTCTACTGATTAGTTTTCCCAGTTGATGTGTGTAGGAGGCCTGCCAAAGACACTCCTACCCAGAACGCTCAGGGAGTGGCGAGAAGCTCTAGTGAAGCAGCAAAGAACCTAGGTATTCCAATTTGACTAATCATTCATTTTGAGTCATCTTCTCTTCATTTATTCAATAAATGTAAGTTGCTTGCTTACCATGTGTGGGGTCCTGGTGATGACAGTGGTGAGTTTCCTTCCCTTTCTAGTGGGAACCTATAGCCACACACAGACCATACACACACACACACACACACACACACACGTATCACTTGACTTCACTTTTTCCATATAAAGCTGAATGGAAGCTCTAAATACAAATTAAGTTATGTCTTATACATCTGGTTTTGTGTCCTGATATTCAGACCCACTCTCCGTTAACTCAAGAGTGGTCAAGCATGATTTGAGAAGCATGGGGAAATTGCTGATAAAACTACTCCCCTGTGCTGAGAATGGTCCCATACGTTCGTAGACTGTTCAACTCCGCACCATGTGAAGAAGTGGGGTAGGCACTGAGTGCAGATACTGGAGCTGGCAGTTCTCCATCTAACTATTGTGGGCATCATTTCTTGTGGGAGGGCAGCAGGGAGACTGTTTACCTTTCGCTCCAGATTTGCAATGGGCAAAAGAATTCTGTTTTTTAAAAAGGTACCCCCATAATATACCAATAATGAGGAGAGAAAATTTATTCCTTGTTTTAAACTTTGAAGGACCAGATTAGACTGCCATTTTGAAAGAAATTTAAAAATTGGTTACTTTGGACTTAACAAGCAAATGGACCTCTGAACAGCTATTGATAATCTAAACTATTAGTAAGTAGAGGGCTTCTGTACTTTTATTGTCACTTTACTAATGAAGAAACTGAGACTTGAAGAGATTGAGTGATGGGCTCAAATTCACACTAATAAGTATCAGACCTGGGATTGGGAGCCCTGGGGTCTGTCTGTGCTCGCTCTAAAATAATGCATTGCCCACACTCTTTGCTCTGTCTGGCATGGCTCTTGTTCACCAGGCCCTGATTTTAATCATCCAGGCTCAGTTTAAGAGCACATAACCAGATGCCTTCACAACCAAGATGGCAGACTCTTCATGAGCAGGGTGCCAATCAGACTCCAGAAGGGCAGGGATCCCATGCACTCTTGCACTTCTGCCCACCCCAGAGTATCCAGGGTTTTCAGAAGGAGAGGCTGCCCCAGGGGACCAAAGGAATGAATGGAGTCGAGCTGACAAGTAGAAATGTTTTGCAATATGTTGCTTACAGATTCAGAATTTAAACTGATGTTGAGGCCTTGGGAAAGAAATATAAATTCTAATCCTATTTCAATCTTTCTGGATCAGAACTTTTTGTATCTACTCCACTGTATTCAATGATGGAAAAAAGTAAAATACCTTTTCAAACCTCCATTAATCCTTCTACTGATCTCTCCTATACCCATGGTTCAGGTGTGCTTTATAGATAAGCACATAGCTTCACTGCCCATTCCTGCCATAAATACTTCAAAAATTAAAAAATAAACAGGAAACCTCTGTCAGACCAGAAGAAAGGATTCTTTTTACTAAGTGAGGAGTAATTAGGGCGTTTCTTCAATAATACCAGCATCTACCATATACTTCCTTCTATACCTATATAAAAAATAAATTTCTGGCAAAAATATGTGAAATCTAAGTATATCTAGTTCTCATTGCATTTCTGTGTTTTTCATGGAAAGTAAAAACACCTTATGAAACTGAGTATTGAAATATTTATTTTTCAAAAATAATCTACCTTTATTAGTATTATTTGATTTTTTTTTCATGGTTGTAGGTTCATTGCATTGCTTTTTTTCTTACAGATATTTTTAGGATTGCAGATTTCCATAAATTTGATAGAAGAAATACCATTAATACTTCTCATTTATTTTTCATTAGCTATTAATATTCAAATAAATCATCTTTGATCATTCTCTTGTGCATAAAATAATTGAAATGTTTATGTAAGAGTTCATGATTGTTTTCACTTTTAGAGTATGAGCTTACTGTAAAAGAGCAATTGCAGAGTGAACATTGTGAAAAGGAGCTGAGTGCTATGTCTACCTATGAATATCTAAGAAATTATCATAAAATGCATTATTTGCTTATTTTATTACCTCTTCCATTTTTTAGCTCAGTGTGTGTGTGTGTGTGTGTGTGTGTGTGTGTGTGTGATGGGAAGAGTGTTGCTTAAAAAATACAAAAAAAATACTTCTGTTCTCTATCATATTTTATTATTTTTGGTAATGCATATCAATGAAATTATGATCACTAATACACAGTTTTCAGGACACACAATTTGATAGCCTATGTGCTGTGTTTATCCTCTACATCTGGAAAACTGATCTAGTGGGAAGAGAGAAATAGGTAGGAATTAAAAAATCTATTTTTTATCAAAGGTTATTTTAAAGGTATACTAATCTGGAAATGGGATGACCTTCACCTCTCTCAAATGAAAAGTCTTATTTCAACCCTACTCTCATTATTCAGTCCAACCTTCTCTGAGTACCCTCTCTGACTACATACATTCTTCAGGGAGCTAGGGATATAACGACCAATAAGACAGGACCCCTGCTCATTTTTCTGTGTCCCCTTCCCCTCCAAAAATTCCTGGATCTGAGTGTATACCTCATCCAGTATATAAATCTACCTTACCCAGTATATAATCTCACCCAGTATATAAATCTCTTCCACCTATGTGGCTGTTTCACTGTGCTGAGACTTCTGTGCTGTGTCTTGAAGATGTCTGCTTGGTATGTTTTAAAACATGTCAGGGTTATTCTCAAATAAATGCATCAAAGTAACATTTTTTTGGCCAGCTTTCAACTTATGAATATGGATTCACTTTAATAATTAGATTAGAACACTACTTCAGAAGCCATTTATCTAATGTATTTTTCCCAATCCCATTTCACTAAAAATTTTCCTGGGAATGGTCATCTATAAAATAGACAAAACATATTGAGGCCACCTTTAGGCTTTTTCAGGAAAACAGCATATTAAAGTTCACTAATTTCAGTTCTTTTTACTTTTTATTTTCTAATATTCACTGAAATATAACCAAATAATTAATAAAAATAAAATGAAATGAGTAAGGTAGTTTGAGGGAAATGTATAATTATTTTTAATAAATAAAGGAATGAGGACGTTGGGTCTTGGTTAAAAGAGATAATCACGGGGTAAAAGAATTTTAATCATTAGCTCAAGAAGCAATAGAAATTTATTTTTCAATGTTAAAAGAGGAGATTAAAGAAAAGGCAACTAAATTAAAAGATAAAGAAAGAGAATTTACACATGTAGAATTCCTATCATGTGCTGGCACGAAGCTCAATTTCAAAGACTGTTTTATTTAATCCTCACAACAACCCAATGATGTAGGGATAATTACTCCCATTTACAAGGACACTGTGGCTGAGGAAGATTCCTTATCTTTCTTCCCAACCTGGGAAGTCCGTGGCCAAGCCAGGATTAAAACCAAGGTCTCCTAAGAAAAATAATTTTTTGGAGTCCATGGCTTGGAGACTGAATGGGAGAAGCCAGTTTGCACTGGAATAAGGAAGAAATGGGCTGGGAATAAAGAGATTAGCACAAGCAGTGCTGAAAGTGACCAGCTGAGGGAGAGAGCACAGTGGTATCATATACCGAGAAAAAGTCAGGAAAGGAGAGACTTTTTTGAAGGAGTACGTGGAAGTCTAACTAGAAGTTGGCAGGGGCAGGATCCAAACACTGGGTCCTGGATGGAGTGGGAGCTCTCCCTCTCCACCCAAATAAATGAAAACAGATAACAAATGAAGCAAAGTTCAGAGCGGGTGGGGAAGATGGGGAGGAAGAAATATTCAGAGACTTAATCGTCTCTAATTGCTTTGCAAAGAGGTGAGAGAGAATGTCAATAAGGCTTCTAGAAAGAGAAAAAAACTCTGTAAATGTACACTTGACAGCTGAAAAAAACCATAACATGGGAGTTAAAATGGGTCAAAATTTAGCAAATAAAGTACTGTTTGGACGTGGAAGTTGTCATGAGGCTGTGTTGAAGTGACAACTATACTGAGTAGCCACTGAAATGGGTTTGTTCAGCCATTTGCACTAGTGAGCATTTAAATGCAACAAATATAATTTCGGGTGACTTAACGTGAATTAATAAAAGTCAGTGCTCTTGGATTAAAAAAAGAAAGGAAGAGAATAAAGGACTGAAGAAAAATGAATGGCAGCCCTAACTACTGACAGCTTGGTTAGGATTGCGCATAGCAAGCACAGAGAGAAAGAAGCGTTAAGTGTTGAAAGTCTGTTTTGCAGGCAGTGCACCCGAGTTACAACTGGGGACCACTTCAGTGGTGCGGCAGAAATGGAGATGAGGGTAGGGAGAGAAAGATGTGCAGGTGCACCACTTGTGTGTGTGTGTGTGCGCACACGTGTGTGTCTACATGTGAAATGATGAGTGAGCAGAGACAAGGAAGGGGGCCAGCAGGAGAGACACAAATGTACCCTTGAGACTTCCTAAACCCTTTTGTTTGTAAGTTGTTAGTATAATAAATCGAAGTATAATAACAGGTTTGTGATTTTTAAGTGTAAGGCAAGCTAAGGAAATGTGCTTTTTAAAGAATCTTAAATTTGACATCCGATTAGGAATGGATTTCTTAAAAATAGCTCCCAAAGCACAAACTGTAAAGGAAAAGATTGATATATTTGATTACTCTTATTAATTCTCTTAGTTAATAAATTAATATATTAATTTTTATTTTTAAAGTTTTCATCAGTTTAACTGATTGATTAATTTTCAGTTTAAAAGTTTCAAATAAAAGTAAAAAGTAAAAGCCACAGAGGCAGAAGATACTTATACACATAACAGACTGGAGAAGCATAAAGGATTACTAAAAAAAATCACTAAGAAAAAGACAAACAACCCACTGGAAAAAATAAGCAATAACCTGAACAGTTTCACAGAAGAAGAAACATGTATAGCTGATAAACATGTGAAACTATCCTTCACCTCGTTAGTAATCAGGGTAATGCAAATTCAAACCAAAATTAAATACCATTATATACCCACCAGATTGGCAAAAATGTTTAAGTCTGAAAATATATAGTATTACTGAGGATGTACAAAGAGCAGCAGGAGGTCTTACATGCTATTGATAGACATAGAAATTGACCCCAGCCTTTAGAAAATAATTTGGAATTACCTTGTAGTTGAACATTTGCTTACCTTTCTACCTAACAATTCTACTCCGAGATATTTCCCTAGAGAAACACTAGTACAGGTGTGAATGTTCATAGTAGTAATGTTTGCAAGAGGAAAAAGAAAACTGGAAACATCTTAGATATCCATTGACAAAATAATGGATAAATAAATTGTTATGTATTTAATGGATTTTACTATGGTAGTAAAAAAAAATGAAGGAACTATAGCCACAAGCGTTAACAGAGATGACTCTCACAAACAAAATATTGAATGAAAAAGACAAGTCACAGAGGAATACGTAAAAAATGATGCCATGTATATAAAGTTGAAAAATTCACAAAACCAAATGATATCTTGTTTATGGACACATACATGTGGAGTAAAACTATACTAAATATAATATATAACTATATACTAAACTAAATCCAAAAACTAAAGTAATGAATACTCCTGCTAAGGAGACAAGGGATTGGAATACAAGGGTCTGAATTGATAATGCTGTTTTTTAAGCTTGGTACTTTATTATTCTGTGGACTGATGAACACATTACCTCTAGTCCTTCGTCTGTATGAAATATTTCATAATAGTGAATGTAGGTTTGAGCCAAAATTAAATTTGAAATGAAAAATCAAGTATATATAAAAAATTTGGTATTAGTCTATAAGCATACATATCTGGTTTAAATGTATAAATCTTTGTGACTTTCACCCTGAACAACATAAAGATTGGTTGGTCCTTGCGAAGTCATAGTTCTTTGAAAGAATGGTTGACTATTTGAATTATAACAGATCAATTTAGTGTTTCATTTTTAATAGGTAAGAAGTACTTTATTATAATGAATCTGTCAATTTAACTTCTGTACATAACACAAGATTACTAAAAATACGTAGTATAATTTTTTCCAGAATATGTTCTATGAAACATCAGAGCTTAAGCGTTCTTTAATCAGACGTGTTCAGGAAATGCTGGATACTATACCCACTCTTAGAAATTCATAAGTAAGCACCTAATCTGGCTGCTATATTGTTTTTTTTTTTTCTATTAAAAACTTTAATGAAAAGAAGAGTATGCACAATTTAAATATTCCTTATGAGAGATGGAGAGAGAATATAAATGTCATCTCTAGCAAGGTCTAAAAGGATCATGCATCAAATGACCTCTGACACTGTCTTCTCCATCTCTTTCTTTGGCCCCTTACCCTCTATAGACCCATATGCTGGAGTTCCTTTGACCCAAAGATCCATTGTTGTTCCTCTTCTCTCCTTAATCTCCCTTCCTCCCCTAATCCATAAACTGGTTATGTCAAGACCTCTCTATCTAGACCTGACTTGTCCAAACTCATATGCTAAATTCGATTTGGAACTTCCCAAGCTGAGGTCACAGAGGCATCTCAAATTTCACACATCTGTACCAAACTCTGTTATCTTACAGCCTAAAATATTGTGGTCTCTGGATTCTCCATTTCCATTACAGTGTCATTATCCCACCTAGTCTTCAAATTAGAAATACCTTCAGTTGACTCTTTGCTGCATCATCTTGCATTCATTTTGTTATTCTTCTGGAATGTTCCTTAGTTCTAGCCTCGCTTCTCTTTAATCCTTTGTCATACCTTAGTCTCCATCTTCATTGTGTCTTAACTGGGCTTCCTGTCTTGTCATTTTAGCACCAATATTTCCCAAATGCAGTTCGTAGTTCACATAGGCTTATTGTCATAAAAATCAAATCATGTTATTTCCTAACAAACATGTGTGAGCTCTCTACGGGTTAAAAGGTACAATCAAACACATAAACATAGGGAAGAAGGCTCTTTTACAGTCCAGATTTTAAAATCTACCTCTTTCACCTAACTTCCTGCCTTTCCCTCATGTATACTCTATGGTGTGGTGATAGTAAACTTCTTATCATCCACTGAACGTGCCGCAGTTTAACTTCTTTGTCTTTCATCACATACAGTCTGTCCGTCAGGAATGCTCTCTCCTTCTTCATCCAACAAGCAAACTCCTATTCATACTTTAATACCCGGAAGTATCGCTTCCTATAGAATACCTTCTTCAACATTCCCAATGTGGACGTCCGTTGTAGCACCTCACACGTTGTACTGTCTCCTCACCTAACTCCATCCTCCTTGTATTTTCCGTAACCTATTGGCACTTGGAAGAATCTCACTAAATGTATGGGTTCATGAAAAGAAGGATAGATGTAACTTCTGTTTTAAACATTTATCAATTTTACTGAGCTTAATTTTGGGTGTAAACTTATTCAGAGTCTTTTCTAAGTCATGTTCCCAGGACTGTGCTCACTTTGGTCCCTTGTTTTTATTTTTATTTCTTTATTTTTTAGTCAAGGATTTAATGTTGTAGAAAGCTAAGCAGGTTTTGTAATCAGATTTTATAAGGAAATGCCATGGACAGGAAGGGGCTTTAGATCTCTTATTTGGCCTCAGGCTTTGGAGTAACAAACTGTGGAGCAAGTTCTTAGAACCTATTCAATTAAGTCTCTTTGTTTTAAAAAAAAATTTGTTTTAGGTAAGCTTATTGGGATTTATTGAAACAAGGCATTTTGCTCCCCTACCTGCTAATCAGTAGAAGCTCTTCCCAGGGCCTTTTTCTTTTTTTGGCAACAAGTGTTCTATCTGTGGAATCTCTGATGATTTCCTTTTTTCTCTTGCTTCTGAACTCGAACTTAATTTACTAAGGAAAGTCTCCAGTATGGTCAGGCCCAATGCTATCATATCCCTTCATAACAGAAGAGAAAGGTGTCCCATCTAGGTGAGGGATTACTGAAAGGCATCCCTTTCCCTGAGCTTATGCAGCCAGAACCAAAGCCTAAGTCTTGGAAAGCAGAATAAAGGCTGATTTCAGGCCCCACATGCCCCCAGCCTCCTTCCTGGCCCTGTGCCCTTGTTTAGGGGACAAGCTGTACAGCCGTGACCTACAGCTCTGGTGCAGACTCAGCAATGTTGTTTCTTATATGGTTCCATGACTTCCCCAGCCAAGCATAACATTTGCCTAATTATCCCTGACAGCCAGCCTGCCGCTAGCTAACAATGCCTCTTAAACTACCTCGCTTATAGGAATCTTCTGATACACTGAGATGAGCCAATCAGTCAACACAGATGGGAATTTTCATAGGCCTGTGATGGATTTCAATTAAACTGTGGTTTGTACCTAAAGCTTCAGTGTCCTACTTCATATAAAGTACAGTTTCATTGTAAAAGAGTAAGTGTAGCCTAAGCCAATGAGGTAGCCCTAAGTACATGGACCTAAGGCACGAACATACTGATATGAATGAAAAAGACAGCTACATATAAAATAAATGAGTCAAAACATCCAGTGAAGTTAGGAAATACTTAAGTAAATAGAAGAGACTAAATGGTACTTATTCACTCAATCAACAAATTCTTATTGAGCCCCTACTATATGACAAGTATTACTCTAGATCCTGGGAAAACAGAAATTAACCAAATAAGTGACACTCATGTAACTTACAGTCAAATGGCAGGAGAAAGAGTAAACAAATCTCTACTGGTATTTGTCAGGTAGTGATAAGTGCTGTGGAGGAAAATGAAGCTGGGTGAGGGGACTAGGGGTGAAGAGTGGCCAATTTGCTGTTGATACAGGGTGGTCAGAGGAGAGCTCACCAAGAAGGAACATTTGTCAGACAGAAGACCAAAGTTTGTGAGCTGGAAAGGTGTGACTGTGTGCACCTGTGACCATTTTATTCAGTGTTTGCCCTTTCAAAATCATTTTTAAAAAGCAATTTTTTAAACATCTTTATTGGAGTATAATTGCTTTACAACGGTGTGTTAGTTTCTGCTGTATAACAAAGTGAATCAGCTATACATATACATATATCCCCATATCCCCTCCCCCTTGTGTCTCTCTCCCACCCTCCCTATCCCACACCTCTAGGTGCTCACAAAGCACCGAGCTGATCTCCCTGTGCTATGCGGCTGTTTCCCACTAGCTATCTATTTTACATTTGGTAGTTTATATATGTCCATGCCACTCTCTCAGTTCATCCCAGCTTACCCTTCCCCCTCCCCACGTCCTCAAGTCCATTCTCTACGTCTGCATCTTTATTCCTGTCCTGCCCCTAGGTTCTTCAGAACCATTTTTTTTTTTAGATTCCATATATATGTGTTAGCATACGGTATTTGTTTACCTCTTTCTAACTTACTTCACTCTGTATGACAGACTCTAGGTCCATCCACCTCACTACAAATAACTCAATTTCATTTCTTTTTATGGCTGAGTAATATTCCGTTGTATATATGTGCCACATCTTCTTTATCCATTCATCTGTCGAGGGACACTTAGGTTGCTTCCATGTCCTGGCTATTGTAAATAGAGCTGCAATGAATATTGTGGTACATGACTCTTTTTGAATTATGGTTTTCTCAGGGTATATGCCCAATAGTGGCTGGGTCACATGGTAGTTCTATTTTTAATTTTTAAGGAACCTCCATACTGTTCTCCATAGTGGCTGTATCAATTTACATTCCCACCAGCAGTGCAAGAGGGTTCCCTTTTCTCCACACCCCCTCCAGCATTTATTGTTTGTAGATTTTTTGATGATGGCCATTCTGACCGGTGTGAGGTGATACCTCACTGTAGTTTTGATTTGCATTTCTCTAATGATTAGTGATGTTGAGCATCCTTTCATGTGTTTGTTGGCGATCTGTATATCTTCTTTGGAGAAGTGTCTATTTAGGTCATCTGCCCATTTTTGGATTGGGTTGTTTGTTTTTTTGATATTGAGCTGCATGAGCTGCTTGTATATTTTGGAGATTAATCCTTTGTCAGTTGCTCCATTTGCAAATATTTTCTCCCATTCTGAGGGTTGTCTTTTCGTCTTGTTTATGGTTTCCTTTGCTGTGCAAAAGCTTTTAAGTTTCATTTGGTCCCATTTGTTTATTTTTGTTTTTATTTCCATTTCTCTAGGAGGTGGGTCAAAAAGGATCTTGCTGTGATTTATGTCATAGAGTGTTCTGCCTATGTTTTCCTCTAAGAGTTTTATAATGTCTGGCCTTACATTTAGGTCTTTAATCCATTTTGAGTTTATTTTTGTGTATGGTGTTAGGGAGTGTTCTAATTTCATTCTTTTACATGTAGCTGTCCAGTTTTCCCAGCACCACTTATTGAAGAGGCTGTCTTTTCTCCATTGTATATTCTTGACTCCTTTATCAAAGATAAGGTAACCATATGTGTGTGGGTTTACCTCTGGGCTTTCTGTCCTGTTCCATTGATCTATATTTCTGTTTTTGTACCAGTACCATACTGTCTTGATTACTGTAGCTTTGTAGTATAGTCTGAAGTCAGGTAGCCTGATTCCTCCAGCTCCGTTTTTCTCTCTCAAGATTGCTTTGGCTATAAAAAGCAATTCTTTTTTTTTTAAAGAATTTTCTTTTTTTTTAATTTATTTATTTATGGCTGTGTTGGGTCTTCATTTCTGTGCAAGGGCTTTCTCTAGTTGTGGCAAGCAGGGGCCGCTCTTCATCACGGTGCGCTGGCCTCTCACTGTCGTGGCCTCTCTTGTTGCGGAGCACAGGCTCCAGACGCGCAGGCTCAGTTGTTGTGGCTCACAGGACAGGCCCAGTTGCTCCGCGGCATGTGGGATCTTCCCAGACCAGGGATCGAACCTGTGTCCCCTGCATTGGCAGGCGGATTCTCAACCACTGCACCACCAGGGAAGCCCAAAAACAATTTTTATATTAAAACATTAACGCTTTGCATTCCATGTGTGTCACCAATGTTTTTCCCCCACTCTGTCAATGTATTTTACTCTTGTGATTATTTCTGCACCAGTGGAATTTTTTTTATTGAATATGTTGATTTATAATGTTGTGTTAATTTCTGCTGTACAGCAATGTGATTCCATTATACATATACATACATTCTTTTTTTATATTCTTGTCCATTATGGTTTATCACAGCATATTGAATATAGTTCCCTGTGCTATTTATACTGTAGGACCTTGTTTTTTATCCATCCTATATATAATAGTTTGCATCTGCTAACCCCAAACTCCAATCCATCCCTTCCCCAACCCCCACCTTGGCAACCACAAGTCTGTTCTCTATGTCTGTGAGTCTGTTTCTGTTTCATAGATAGGTTCATTTGTGTCATATTTTAGATTCCACATATAAGTGATATCATATGGTATTTGTCTTTCTCCTTCTGACTTACTTCACTTAATATGATAATCTTTAATTGCCTCCACGTTGCTGCAAATGGCATTATTTCATTCTTTTTTATGGCTGAGTAATATTCCATTGTGTGTGTGTGTGTGTGTGTGTGTGTGTGTGTGTGTGTGTGTATACCACATCTTCTTTATCCATTCATCTATCGATGGACATCTAGGTTGTTTCCATGTCTTGGTCATTGTGAATAGTGCTGCTATGAACATAGGGTGCACCAGTAGAATTTTGATCAGAATTGCATTCAAACTCATTAATTTGGGCAGAATAGACATATTTTCAGCCTTCAGTCTTCCCAGTGAGTGAAACTGGTAGTCCAGTCCTGAAAGCCCCACAAATTTTTATTAAGATTATTCTTCAGTATTTTAAAAAATATGTTTGCTGTTATTATGAACTTTAGGAATATTTCAGTACATTATATTTTCTACCTATTAGTTCTGGTTATAAGAGAAAACTATTCATTTTCAAATATATATTTTTTGTATTTGACCATTTTATTAAGCTCTCTTATTCTAATAGTTTTGAGGTTCCTTCTACAATTTTTTAAATTTTTTATTTTCTTTATTGAAGTATAGTTGATTTACAATGTTGTGTTAGTGTACAGCAAATTGATTCAGGTGTACAGCAAATTGATTCAGTTATATATATATTCTTTTTCAGATTCTTTTCCCTTATAGGTTATTATAAAATATTGAGTATAGTTCCTTGTGCTATACAGTAGGTCCTTTCCTTCTACAATTTTTAAACAATTATTTCATGTAGGTATAAGAGCTCTGTTTCTTCTCGTCATTAACATTTCATGTCTTACTCCATTCTCTAAAATTTCCAGAACAATGTTAAAAAAAAAAAAATAATAACAGCATACCCATTTTTCTTATTCCTGACCTTAATGACACACACCTTCTAGTATTTTACCATTACTTATGATGCTGGCACTTAGTCTAAGAGAGGGATTCTTTATTACATTAAGCAGATATCCCTTTGGTTGTAGATTAAAACAATTTTATTTGGATTGAATATTGGATTGTATCAAATTCTTTCTGGCATCTCCTGAAGAAATCATATGGTGTCACCTTCAATGACTGATACAATGCATTAAATTAATATAGGCTCCACCAAAAATATTTCCTCGAGAACACTTTTTCCTCAGGCTGGTCCATCAAAAAAAATTGAGGGGTGGAGGAAATTGTCATCTGGTCAAATAGCTTGGGGAAATGCTGCCTCACATATTCACTTCTTAGAGATATATTAGCTCTTATCATATGAAGATGCTGAGAAGTCCAGCAGTCAAGAAATTCAGTTAAAAAAATATAGACACCATAATGCTATATGGTGAGTAATTGTGTATTTGAAGGTTGCTAAGAGAGTAGATCCTAAAAGTTCTTATCACAAAAAAACCCACATGTTTTTTGTATCTATATGAGATGATGGATGTTAACTGAACTTATTGTGGCAATTGTGTCAAAATGTATGTAAGTCAAATCATTACGCTGAACGTCTTAAACACATACAGTGCTGTATGTCAGTTATATTTCAGTTAACTTTGTTAAACCCACCATTCCCAAACATTACCTGTTCCTCTTTCCCTTGTAGAATACTGTTTAGTATCCCACTGATTTAGGGTTCAACCTAACACACTTGAGAAATGCCATATTAACAGCTTTATTTATATTAAATTATCCTTACCCTCCTGGAATAGAACCTGTTTGGCCATAGAGTATGGCTATTTAATTTAGTGCTATGGTCAGTTGGCTGGGTTTTAATTGAAGATTTTTGAGTCTGTAATTATAAATGGGATTGTACTCTCATTTTTCGTCCCTACCCCCTTTTGGCTCATTCTTGGGTTTCAGTATCAGTGCGATGCCAGATTGGTTATATGAACTGGGAAATGTTCCATATTTTAGGGGACTCTGGAACAATTTATGCAGCATTGGAATTATCATAAGATTTTTTTAACATCTTTATTAGAGTATAATTGCTTTACAGTGGTGTGTCAGTTTCTGCTTTATAACAAAGTGAATCAGTTATAACAAAGTGAATCATACCTATACATATGTCCCCATATCTCTTCCCTCTTGCATCTCCCTCCCTCCCACCCTCCCTATCCCACCCCTCTAGGTGGTCACAAAGCACCGAGCGGATCTCCCTGTGCTATGAGGCTGCTTCCCACTAGCTATCTATTTTACATTTGGCAGTGTATATATGTCCATGCCACTCTCTCACTTTGTCCCAGCTTACCCTTCCCCCTCCCTGTACCCTCAAGTCCATTCTCTAGTAGGTCTGCAACTTTATTCCCGTCTTGCCCCTAGGTTCTTCTGGCCATTTTCTTTCTTTTTCTTTTTTTTAGATTCCATATATATGTGTCAGCATACGGTATTTGTTTTTCTCTTTCTGACTTACTTCACTCTGTATGACAGTCTCTAGGTCCATCCACCTCACTACAAATAACTCAGTTTCGTTCCTTTTTATGGCTGAGTAATATTCCATTGTATATATGTGGCATATCTTCTTTATTCATTCATCTGTCGATGCACACTTAGGTTGCTTCCATGTCCTGGCTATTGTAAATAGAGCTGCAATGAACATTTTGGTACATGACTCTTTTTGAATTATGGTTTTCTCAGGGTATATGCCCAGTAGTGGGATTGCTGGGTCACATGGTAGTTCTATTTTTAGTTTTTTAAGAAACCTCCGTACTGTTCTCCATAGTGGCTGTATTAATTTACATTCCCACCAACAGTGCAAGAGGGTTCCCTTTTCTCCACACTCTCTCCAGCATTTATTGTTTGTAGACTTTTTGATGATGGCCATTCTGACCGGTGTGAGATGATATCTCATTGTAATTTTGATTTGCATTTCTCTAATGATTAATGATGTTGAGCATTCTTTCATGTGTTTGTTGGCAATCTGTATATCTTCTTTGGAGAAATGTCTGTTCAGGTCTACTGCCCATTTTTGGATTGGGTTGTTTGATTTTTTGATATTGAGCTGCATGAGTTGCTTGTATGTTTTGGAGATTCATCCTTTGTCAGTTGCTTCATTTGCAAATATTTTCTCCCATTCTGAGGGTTGTCTTTTCGTCTTGTTTATGGTTTCCTTTGCTGTGCAAAAGCTTTTAAGTTTCATTAGGTCCCATTTGTTTATCATAGGATTTTATTTTCTTAATTTGAAATATTTTCTATAAAATAGCCAAAAGAGAGATGAACCCAAACACAGCACCAACTGGTTGTCAGTGAGCTTGTAGAATCCCCCGTTAGCTCTGTTTTCTTTACTGATGAGGCTCCAAGTGTCTCCATGTTTCCTCACTGTGAGTAAACATGATTGCTCTTTGCTCCGGAGGGTTAACGGTTCAGATACCGTCCTCTGCTTAGAAGCAATAACTCCTTGTCTTGTCACTCCAGTTCACCACAGAACAGGGGGGCATCAAAGGTAGGTCAGGGAAGCAGGAAATGATAGAATCTCAGACAAGGGAGTCAAACTTCTCCATGAGCACGTTGTCCCTGATGCTGGGAACAAAGTGAGAAGACAAGGACAAAGGCCTGGAGGGAGAGTGGAAACAGAGCAGGGTGAATTGTGAGGGTCTAGGATCCCAAGAAGAGGGTCGAAAATTATCGATCTGATTTTTAAAAATACTTCCTTTGAAGCACTGTTGGGACAATGTTGGACATTCATGGTCCGTAAGGGGAGAATGGGGTTTTAGGGCCACTTTTGAGACCAGTTCCTCCCCAAGCCATAGAACTCTTTATTCAGAGAAATGCCATATTATTGTAGACAAAATACTTCATGGCTCTTCTAAGGGCTTGGGCATAAAAGCACACAAAGATGTTTATGTGTTTTCCTTTTTTTTTTTTTTTTATTAATTAATTTATTTTTGGCTGTGTTGGGTCTTCATTTCTGCGCGAGGGCTTACTCTAGTTGCGGCAAGCGGGGGCCACTCTTCATCGCGGTGCGCGGGCCTCTCACTATCGCGGCCTCTCTTGTTGGGAGCACAGGCTCCAGACGCGCAGGCTCAGTAGTTGTGGCTCACGGGCCTAGTTGCTCCGTGGCATGTGGGATCTTCCCAGACCAGGGCTCGAACCCGTGTCCCCTGCATTGGCAGGCAGATTCTCAACCACTGCGCCACCAGGGAAGCCCGTGTTTTCCTTTTTGATACAAGAATTACTCAACATCAAAAAGCAAAATACCTTAGCGGTGCAGGGCCAGGCTCATGGCAGGCACCTTGCTGTGCTTGGTGTTTGTTGAGTAGCTGCACGGTGCTCGTTAAATAAATGCACACGTGTTGTCTTTCCCTGTTTTTATGCAACCGATGTGCTCCTGAAACAATGTGGGGCATAAATTAAATTGAGAGAAATGAATCCTTTTTTCCAGGTTTATATATATATATATATATGTATTAAATAACTCCTTAGGTGCTAAATATATATTGCTTTTTAATGCCTCATTAGTTGGTGTATTTCTTAGCACTGAATCTTTAAATTTCAGTTTTCTTTCCCTCAGTACTTTCAAGGTACAATAATCATTTCAGATATTTCAGCATATTCAAGAGAACTTAATATTCAAAATGATTCTTTCTAAATAAGCTAGTGAGTTACCAATTTTTTCTCCTTCTATTTTCACATGCTGGGTAGCCTAAAAATAAAAATAACGTACCTTTGTCTAAAACACAAATTGCACGAGATGTAACTCTTGACCCAAATCCTGGATGTATTTCTTTTAAGACAAAAAGAAACTGCTAGGATCATGTATCCCTGAGTTATCCTCTGTAATGTCAAGAAAGGAAATATGTGTGTTAGGGGAAAATAATGGTTATCAATAGAAAAGTGGTTCCTTCCCCTCCGTGCTCCATCCCGCTCTTTACAGAAGCACATTTGTCTAGGTGACTTGTTGGGAGAAACTAATTCATCCATTCATTCACTCAAAGATCCTTCCACTTAATAGTGCTAGGCCTATGTTGAACATGCTTATTAAATCCTGTTACTTTTGTATTGGTGTACAAAGGAAAAAATGATAATAATCGAAAGAAGTTTTGGGTGGTATGTGGCAATATGAAATCAGGACTTGAATGGCTATAATATTTTAACCAACACTGAGTTCTTTGAAACTCCTTGATTATCACAAAGCTAGAAATCATTCCTTACCCTTGATTAGAGAAAAATCTGATTTTCCTTTGCATTGCCTTCTTGAAAGAGATGATGGGGGAAAGTGCCACAGTGAAGATCGGAAACTGAATCAAAGAGTATTGATTCTGTGTCTTGCCCAGCTTGTGCTTTTTCAGTTTCAACACCTCACCAGGAAATACAGAGAGGCTGTTTCCACAATAAAGTCACCTGTGACTAGAAAATTATTGGGTAGGGAGATCGGAAAACGTATCTTTCTTCATAGCAATGCTTAAGTGTTTCCCTTTTTAAAAACTTTACCACCGTCCCCGCTTCCTATTTTTTTGTGATTTTAAGGAAAATGCCAAGATTGTGAAGGGACGTCTTGGGTGTTGGTGGTGGCTCCCTGAGACTGTACTCACATCCACTGTTGCCGCCAGCCCAGCCACCACGTCATTCCCTTCTGTTAAATGTGTACACAGATGTCATAGATGTACCACTATCGGTGACTGTACCAATCTGAAGCCTACACCCAAGCCACCTTGTTACCCAGGGTTTTAAAGTAGTAGAGGGATACAAAGAAACCGATGTGAGAGGTAATGTGAAGAGTTAACACAACCCAGTAACTAACGGGACACGAAAGATGAGGAAGAGGGCAGAGGCGAGGGTGAGGCACATATCCTGGAGAATCATGGAGCCATCATCCAAACAAATAAATTAAACAAGGTAATTCAGGAGCTGGAGCCATCTACTATCTGACATCTTTCTTGGCTGCGTTAATATCACCATTAATTCTCGAACTATGAATGGAAGGAAACAGTACTCACAGCACCACAGTTGCAAGCACTTAGGTTTTCTTCTCTTGGCAATGTGCAAATCAGCAGCTGCAAGCTTGTTTTAGAAAGGCTTCTCAATAAGGCTGGGCACTGTCTCTCACGCATCAATCCTGTTAGCAGCACACTAGTTATGGATGATTGCTAGCTACAAGCACAGCCCGAGGTGAATGGCAAATGCTCTTACAGTCAGGGTTGCTCGAAGAAGTGGCAGGTCCAGAGCCATTGAAAAACTGGAAAGTGGCCTTCTGATAAATAAAACAGCACTTCTGAGGCCGAACATAATTGACTGAGCTTTGTGCTGACAGGAAGACTGAGGAAGCTTTCCTACGGGGCTGGTATGCAAATGTCACTTTCTGGACTTGGTTGATTGCAAAACTGGAGGCAACAGTGGCAGGAGGGGTGCATGATGGCAGCCAAAAGCAGGGAGGAATGAGTCTTCCATGTGCCTGTAGGATGACCTAAGACATTCACGAGATTCCATTAAGCATGTGCTTTATAACTTCAGGAAGGTACAAATGACACTTAATTTTCTGAGAGTTTGCTTTGCAGTGAAAAATTCAAAAGACTGAAATTAACTTAGGTAAATTGATATTTTACCTCATGATTTCAGGAATTTAACAGTGAATACACCTCTTGATGCTGATATATCTACTGTGGGTCCAATAAATTACAAAAACACATCTTCCCACTTTTTGGAGCCCCATCTTTGTTTATTCTCTTTTCTTTGGCATGCCATATATGGCCACCACTGTGCTATGATTTGTTATTTATAAAAAATACAGAGCACATTTCAATCCTGATAGATGAAATCAGAACTTTGGCTGAGCTATGGGTCAACTGACTAAAAAAAGGAATTTAAAATTTGATTCTATCTCAACTATAAGATAATTAAGAGCTGGGGATCTAATGCACAGTATGGTGACTATAATTAACAATACCGTATTATATACCTGAAAAATTTTGAGAGAATAAGTCTTAAATGTTATCAACACACACACACATATGTGTGCACACACACACAAATTGTAATAGCATGAAGGGATGGAAATGTTAGCTAACCTTATTGTGGTGATCGTTTTGCTGTGGGTACATGTACCTAATCATTACGTTGTATACCTTAAACTTTCATATGTTATGTGTCATTAATATCTCAGTAAAGCTGGGGGAAAACCTGATTCTGGAGGTAAATGGATACAAGGGGTACATGGGAGGTTTACCAAATTTTGCATGGTGATTTTGGTTGTATCTCTGACATGTGGTATATCCTTAGATATATCAGTAAGTACCTCTGTTACATCATCAGTGAGAAAACATCGGTAAACTGTTTAAAATTCCTTGGGGGAAAAATGTTAGCAATTTCTTCCTTAGGAACAGCCTGCATTCCAAAAATTATTCAACTAAGTTGGACAAATTGAGTGCCTAATGTGTGCCAGACATAGTTATTAAGATGGGGTACATTTATATACACACAATGGAATATTATTCAACCCATAAAAAATAATGAAATTTTGCCGTTTGCAACAACATGGATAGACCTGGAGGGTATTAAGCTTAGTGAAGTAACTCAGACACAGAAAGACAAATACTGTATGTTATCATTTATATGTGGAATCTAAAAAATAAAACAAATGAGTGTATCTAAAAAAACAGAAGCAAACTTACAGATATGGAAAACAAATGAGTGGTTACTAGCGGGGAGAGGGAAGAGGGGAGGAGCAAGACAGGGGTATGAGATTAAGAGATACAAACTACTGTGTATAAAATACATAAGCAACAAGGATGGATTGTACAGCACGGGAAATACAGCCATTATTTTGTAATAAGTTTAAATGGAGTATAATCTATAAAATATTGAATCACCATGCTGTACACCTGAAATTAATGTAATATTATAAATCAACTATACTAATCAATTATACTTTAATTAAATAAATAAACAAACTTTTCAAAAAAAGTCAGGATACCTTTGCTTACCAGCATTCCTTCACTGGCAAGTTTCCAGTCAGTTTGCAAGTCAGCTATTTATAAGTTGGGACATATTTTCCTAAAGAAACAAATTTTAAAACAGTGGTTAGATTCTCAGGCCAATCCTCAAAAGCTAATTTCATTCATAATAAAGTGGAACTCAACTTCTAATAGAATCCTCAAACCTAACAAGCATTTATAGCAGTGATTTTCAACCCTGGCTACACACATCGCATTATAATCACCCGGGAAACCTTTTTTTTTTTTTTTTTAATTTTTATTAAGTACGGATACCCAGACTCTACTCCCAGGACAATAAAATCAGAATCCATTATCAGTAGCAGTGGTGGTAAATGGAGCTTGGGAAAAGGTGCAGAGGATGGAAACAATGCCTCTAGGGAGGGTGGGATCAGGGCTGTGGCTGGGAAGTGGAGCCAGGGCTCTGGGTGTAAAGAGTAGGATCCGAGTACTGCATAGGAAGAAAGGATGCCCCTGGGAGAAGGAATAGGACTGTGGAATCACAATCATCACATCAGAGATTTGGGCCTCTGATGACAGTAAAGAGTTTTTCCAGAGTGGAAAAATGGTGGAAGGGTCTAGAATATTCAGCCTAGGAGCACAAGGATTGTGGTTGCAAAGATGGGGAGGGAGCTGGTCGGCATCACTCACCAGTTCCCTTTAACCGGTTCATAAGGAAGGAAGGCAGCTTCCTTCAACCTACTTTCTTATTTTGGGGTGAAGCTTTCACAAAATTTCATGCCTCATATTTCCCCTCTACAAAAAACAACTATGTATTTCTTTTCATCCTCTTGGCATGATTATGGACACTTAAGGCTAAGCAGAGGTAAGGGGAAGAGAGGAGGAATGAAGGGAAGCCAATCTGTGGGCTCCAAAAACAGGAGCAATTCTGTTCATCTGCTGCTGCTGTTCAACAGCCTTCAGAGTTCAGTAGCTCTTCTCATCACTTCTTTGCAGCCCCTTTAGTCAGAAACATGGGCATAAACTGTTATCACCAGCTGGTGAAAGCAGATATGCAAGGCAGAGGATCTTCTCAACTGTTCTCCTGTGTCCTTCTCATTTTTATAGCTAGGCGTGGAGATTTCTGACATTTTCTGACTGTTGCAATGTAGGAAAATCTGTGGCGATAACAACATTCTCACGTTTCAGTCAGATGCTCTCAGATAAGAGGAATTTTCTAAGTTCTATTCTGCATTTCTCCTGGCATCTTCTAAGATATATTGCTTTTGCTCTGTGTTCTAGTTCCCACTTTATGAAATTTTGTCTACTCTGGATCAACAATATTACTGGGCGTAATGTATATACAAAACAGAAACTGACTCACAGACATAGAAAACAAATTTTTAATTACCAAAGGGGAGAGGGAAGGGGGAAGGGGCAAATTAGGGGTAAGGGATTAATAGATACAAACTACTGTATATAAAATAAATAAGCAACAATGATATACTCTATTGCACAGGGGATTATATCCATTATCTTGTAATCACCTTGTAATAATCATTGTATAATGGAATATATATAATTTGCAAAAATACTGAATCACTATGCTGTACACCTGAAACTAACACAATATTGTATATCAACTATACTTCAATAAGAAAAATAATTACTGGGCTAGAAGAATTCCAGAGTCACATGAAAGTTATCTCTTCTGATTGGAAGAATGGAATTATTGCCGTTACCTTTTCTCTGATCAGAAAGATCGCCTTTAGATAAAAGGACCTAGTACAGGAGAAGTTTTGGTATGGGGAGGGTGTGCACAGAAGGACTTCGCAGGTACAGATTTACTGTAAGCAACAAACACACAGGTCCTTTCCCCAGATTGCCAGCCAACCTGTGTATCGAGGCTATGGGAAGACATACCTCCATGAAAGAAATTCTTTGCTTCACTAGGCAAGGAATCTAGCTCAACTGGAAAATCTGGATAGCTGTCAAACCCTATCCCATCTCAAGAATAGAGAGAACAATGGATTTCTTAGGACTAAAATTCCTGGGCAGAATTAAATTGGAATAACATTCTACCTTAGTGGACAATCAGCTTGTTTAATAGGTGAGACTCCATTAGCTTTGACTGTTTCAAGGAAAATTTCGTCACTAAGTCACCTGAATTCGGGTGTTCTGGAGCAGAAAGATGCCCCTTTTAGGAATCCGCTGGTACTGGCGTAGAAGAACTAGATAAGTGTCTGTTTGACACATTGATGATAGCCTATAATTTGGCAAAGGTATTGTGTATAAGGTAGTCAATGAATCTCAGCCTATTGGAAAAATGACAAATAAAACCTCCTTCTCTAAGTTGGAGACTAAAATTCTCAGTCCCTGAAGACCCGTATGTCAGTTGTTACTTCTGACCTTTTCTAATTGAATTATCCTTCTAATTGAATTATTATCCTTCTAATTGAATTATCTTTAGTGAGCCAAATAAAAACAACTTTAATAGATGGGGATGATGGGGGTACAGCTTAGCTTTTCCTATTGAAAATAAATATTCCCCTCAAAATAATTTATTTCAGGATTTATTGAGCCATGTAACTCAGAAGAGCGATAATAGATTCAGATAGGCAGGAAGTGGCAGCAAAATTGGTCTTTCTTAATCAGAAGAAGGTCAGTGCTGCTTTGTATTTTTTAAATTTCAGTTTTATGTGTAGCTGGTTGCTTGGCTCTGGACGAATCTGGTTTAATGATGATCCCAGTGATACTGGAGACCTTAGCATCAAGCTTGGATACCCAATTCTCCTTCAATGGGGTGAAACCACCTCAAGTCTCTGTCTTAAATCCTTGTTAAATCCTGCTTAATCCTTTTCAGTTGTTTAAAAATTATTTTTTAAATTCTGAAACTATGTGTGGTGACAAATGATAACTAGACATTGTGGTGATCATTTCAAAATATACACATACAAATGTCAAGCATTATGTTGTACATCTGAAACTAATATAATGCTGTATGTCAACAAGGGTTCAGAAAGCATTTTTGTCAGAACCAAGTTTGAGTCTGATTCTGTGCTAGAACTATTTCTAAAGGAAAAGCTTGGTTTAACTCAATTTCCAGTTAAGTCAAAAAGCTAAGGGAAAGTGAGTCCTTTCTTTTCTCTTCTAAAAGCTTAAAGTAGCAGGAAAAAGTCTTTTTATCTATTTAGATATTCTCCTACCTGATTACAATCATTCCTTTTTTTTTTTCTCCTTAGTCTTAAGGAAAGTATATGCAGAGGGAATTGCTGATAAGAGAACTAGGAGAGAAAGCCAAAACCTTCCTTTAATTACCTTTATCAGGTTAGCAGGGAACAGGCACCTATGCCTTACGTGGAGACAGGTGATTAGCATTCAGAATACTGAAGACCACATCAATTTAGGAAGCGCATGATTTCAAGATAAGTTGAAGGGTAAGTTAGAAAGAGGCAACTTATTTAAGCTTAAGTATAGAACTTGGATCAGATCAGATAGTGATTGTTCATAAGAATTAAGGATTCAGTAGAAGCAAAGCCCCTAATTATACCTAGAGTATTAAATAGACTCATTATGTTAGAAAGGATCTTGGAGGTCAACCAAGCCAACTTCAAATCTTTGGTTGCAAGGAACAGATGCTTCCTTCAGCTGACACAAGCCAAAGAGGAGAATTTATTAAAAGGTTGCAGAACCTAAGGGCTGAAAGGAAGTCATGCCCGGGGAATGAAGTAAATCTAGGAACTTGATCTTTATTTTCAGGACTTACCCCTTCCTCCCTCCCTCCCTCCCTCCCTCCTTCCCTTTGTCCTTTCCTCCTTTCGTTTCTTTTTTTTTTTTAATTAGAGTATAGTTGCTTTACAATGTCGTGTTAGTTTCTGTTGTACAGCAAAGTGAATCAGCCACACGTATACGTATATCCCCTCTTCCTTGGATTTCCTTCTCATTTAGGTTACCACAGTACATTAAGCAGAGCTCCCTGTGCTAAGCAGTCTGTTCTCATTAGCTATCTATTTTATACATAGCAGTGTATATATAGAAACTGTCATACAGAGTGAAGTCAGAAAGAGAAAAACAAATATCATATATTAACACGTATATGTGGAATCTAGAAAAATGGTATAGATGAACTTACTTGCAAAGCAGAAATAGAGACAGACATAGAGTACAAACATGTGGATATCAAGGGGGGAAGGGGGGTGGGATGGATTGGGAGATTGGGATTGACATATATACCCTTTATTTCTTTTTAAAGTTGATGTACATATCTACATCAGTGGCCTAAAGCTACTGTTTGAACATGACCATGGCTGAAATTCTAAAAAGTGTTTTGAATGGTAAGGCTATAAACACAAATCTATAAAGTGGTGATAATAACTCTGTGCCAAAAATACAGCTAGACATTTATAATCTCTGTAACATGGATTATGTTACTATAACTACAATTACAGAACTTTAGTGATGAAAGACCTTAAGCCTACCTAGGTCAATCCTCTTATTCTGCTACCAAAAAAAAAAAGAAAATGTGGCCCTAGAAGAAGCAACATGTTCAAGATTGCCTAGAGAGTTAACAGTAGAACCAGAAGCATTGAGGTCTTTTGATGACTGCTCTATCAGACATGTGATACCTCCTCAGGCAATACTGAGAATGATGGTAACCAAGAAAGAACTTAGTTAAGAACCTGAGTTCTCTGATATGACTGTCTTTGGGTGAGTACTTTATATCTCCCCAAACCTTCATTTGTATAGCGGGGATATTAATACTCCCTATAGGATGGGGTTGTTGTGAGAATTAAATAAAATGACCTATGTACAGCTCTTGGTACAATGCCTAGTACATATAAATGCTCCATAAATAATAGCAGTTATTATTTATCAAAAAAAAGTTTACTTAGCTTTTCGCTGCGTATCAAATAACCCTAAAACTCAGTGGCTTACAAGAACATTTAGTTACTATTCACAGGTCTGTGATGAGCTGTAGCTCTGCTAGGTTTAGCTGAACTTGGCTCTAGTTTTGGGCTCGTATCTGCGTCACGGGACCCAGGCTGAAGGCGCACCCTCTACCTGGGATGTGTTGTTCTCATGATGGAGGGAAGATGTGTAAGAAATGGGAACCATGTGACACTTCTTAAAATCTCCACTGAGAACTGTCTCAATGTTCACTTCTACTTATGGTCCACGGGTCAAAGTAAGTCATTTGGCCAAGCCTAAAGTCGTAAGGCAGGAAAGGTACAGACGCATGAGCAAGCCATGTTCAAGGAGGGGACGATCAATACAATCTATCACAGGAAGGTTGACAGAAAATCTATTGTTGTTGAGACAAGGGCCTCTATGGTAGCTTGAATGGTCTGAAACTAGAACCCACACAGACTCTCCATAATACCTCACGTCCTCAACATTCTGGGCCATTTAGGAAAACCGGAGAGCCAGAGAAGGCAACAGTTACTCAGAGTGGAGATTAGGTGTTAGTGTACATAGTGAAATCCCGTCTCCCAGAAGCTTCACTGGGTAAAGGAGATGTTACTATGGAAGTCACTTAGCTCAGCATTTCTAGACCAGAAAGGTATTTCAAAGGGTTCATGTCCTTAAAGCAGCAGTGGTATCCATTTTCATTTCCAATTAAAAAAACAAAACAAAAAAAGCAAACTCAGCAAATGAAATGTTTTTGTAAAAACTGTTTCCCTTTTAAGTGGAACAGGTTGTGAGCCTTCAGGTGTGTATTGAGGAAGTCTGCTTGGAGACCATGTGGAGATTAGATGAGTTTGCTCCTGCCTTGTAACTCAGTTTATAACCCAGATGAACACCACTGGGTACCTCCAATAGCCTCACACATTTTTAAATTGTTTTTATTCTTAGTCATATATTGTTAGCACTTTTCTCAGTTCTGAATTAATGAAGAATTTAACGAGGAAGAAAAAATATAATTCTGCCAATTTTCCCCTAGATACTTTTCTCCAGATCCATAAATTTCCTTCAGCTGAAAAAACTAGCTATACAGAACATCAAGATATCTCTAATATTTCAAAACATAATGTAAGGGAAAAAAATAGGTCAGTGTTACTTATGCATCCTGTCTCTAACCAATAACTTATTATGGAAATTCAGCACTGATGATGCTTTGAGGTTTCTTCCAGATTAGAGAACAGACCAGAACTGCCCTGTATGCCTGTTACTCTCATACCTCGAGTGCAACCTCACAGCCCATTCCCTCTGCCTGAAAGGCTCTCCTCCTTCTCCTTTTCCTGCCTGGTGTTCTTCCTTAGCCTTAATCTGCAGCTCAGCTCTCAACTCCTACCTTCCCCAATTCCCTCCAGCGGTGTCTGTTGCTCTTCCCTCAGTACTCTCATAGTACTCACAGGGGGATTACCCCCTGATAACCCTAATTTTGAAAATAGTCATCGAGTCTGTCTCCCTGCCTTGACCCTGATTTGACATCAGGGGCAACTTGGTCTTTCCAGTGCCTGGCGCAGTGCCTCACACCTACAGTGCACTCAACGAATCTTTCTTGAAAGGACGAGGGAATCAAAGCTTTATAAGATTAGAATCAAAGCTTTATAAGAATCAAAGCTTTATAAGATTAGAAACAGGAGAAGTCATGGGGAGAGCATTTCAGGAAGAAGGAACATGTACACAAGTCAAGAGAAAAAAAGACAGAGGCTGACACATACAAGATGTGCTAAGGAGTCATAAATGGACTCATGTGACTAGACATGGGAGTTCAGGAAGAGAAGTCCTGGAAAATACAGTGGGAGGTCAGGTTTGTCAGGGGAGGGCCCTGAGAAATACCCATTGCCTTAGTCTGCTTGGACTGCTGTAACAAAATACTATATACTGGGTGGCTTAAACAACAGAAATTCATTTTCAGATAGTTTTGGAAGCTGGTGGTCCAAGATCAAGATGCCAACATGGTCAGTTTCTGGTGAGAACTCTCCTTCTGGCTTGTAGCCTTCTAGCTATGTCCTCATATAGCATGAAAGGAGAGAGCTCTGGTGTCTCTTTCTCTTCACATAAGGGCAGTAATCCCATCAGTAGGGCCCTACCTTCATGACTAATTACCCCCCAAAGGCCCCATCTCGATACACCATCACAATGGGGAGTTAGGGCTTAAACATATGAATTTGGAGGGGATACAATTCAGCCAATACTGAATGGTTATGGAACTAGTCCTGCCTTAATGAAGTTGCCCAAAGAGATCTCCACTATCCATCCTTGCCATTCCTGAGGTTCCATTGTTCATTTAAGAAATTGAATGAAATCCCAGAAATCAACTTTTCCAGTTGAGAGGGCTTTAAAGCCCGAGGGTAAGAGCAAAATAACCTTTTAATTTCTGAGGTGAATGAAAAAAGTAATCTTTGTGAGTGGTATCTGCTATTTCTACAGCAGTCATAAATCATATCTTTGGGAGCTATACCATTTTACTTTTAAATGTACATTTTGAAGAGAACACAGTCATTTCGTATTATGCTCCTTTTGTACAATTTCATTGCATTCATCACTAGTCATAGAGTCCTGTTGATTCTACGGCAAGAAAATTTTTTGTTATATTTACAGTCCAAGCACCTACTGATTAGCACAGGCATTTTGCATTAGTGGATTGGGATGGTAGTACAGTCCTCTAAGATTTATGGCTTTCTCCATTTACCCGTGGTCCATTTTTCATTATTTTCCAGGCCTAGATTCCTTTCATTTGGTGCATTCTCTTAGGAATCATCCACAGTATGATGTTTTTATCCATTTGAAAAGTTTATGTCCATTTGCAAATGATTCAAGCCAAGATGGGGAGTTCTGCCGCCTGATTTGCAGAAAGTTGTTGCTGCCTAAAGATTTGCTGGGCATGTCCCATTGACAGATAGTACAAATATACAGTGTTAATACAATGGGCAAACTCCAGAGTATTACCATAGCTCCCGACTGTCGAATGACATACAAAAATATATGACTTGAGGACAGCTGAAATTGCTTCCACACTTTGAGCCCTGCTTTCATTAGACTGGTTCACAATATTAGATTGAATCCTAAGGTGCTACTGATAATCACCAGCTGTTTTTCTTGGCCAGTCTCTTTGTTTAAATGTATTCTTTCATTATCCATGTGCTTTTGAAAAAAAATGGGGGAAGAATGTTCTTAATTGAATAATCTGTATTCTGTCAGGTATTCCATCTCCCTAGGAAGGTATATGGAAACTTACTTTCTATTTTTATTTATCCTGCCAGTGTAGTATATTGATGAGAGAACTGAGATCCAATAGTGTTAAAACAAGACATGAAATGTTGATTAATTCTTTTATAAAATTTTCTTTTTGCTCCTGAGTACAGCAGATTTCAGAAACTGCTTCCAATATTGTGCTGTCCAATAAACCTTCATTGTTGGGAGGGTCTGGACCTTCTCTGGGCTTTAATAAATGATTATTATGTCTTTGAAATTTTTGCTTGGAATGCCCCAGGCCTTGTTTGCATTGGCTCATGGAAGAAATGAATTAGAAACAGTAGGACCAAAGGCCCCCAAAGGAACCATTCCATGAAGAAGAGGCAGGCACAGAGATGGAGGCAACTGGACTCCTCATCCTTGTTCCTTGACACTTGTTTCCCTTCCTCATTGTACATCCCCCATTGTAGGCTACGACCTGCCCTTTGGGTTCAGGCCAAGTGAATTTGCTGATTCCTAGGGCTGTGTTGAAAGGTAAGATAATAATTCAGTATTGACCAAACCTGAATGGCTTCAGATAGACTTGTCAAGAAGGAGAAGGAAGTAAGATGCTTGGCTGGTGAGGAAAGCCAGTGGGACAGTGAGAAGCCAGAGTGGGAACTGTAGATGAGGAGAGCCTGGAGAGCCTGGATTTGGGGTCAGAGACATCCCCCTGGCAAACCCCCCTGAGCCAAAGACTATACACCAGGGAGTCAAGAAGTCTACTGCCCTCTTTGGGTTCAGGGGAGCTTGGAACAGAGAGGAATCTGGTGAAATGTGAAAGAGAACTTATTACACAGGACATACCCCACAACAGAGAACTGTCTCATTTAAAATAGGCCGAGATTAAAAAATCGTAATATAGAGAAAGTGCTATTATTTTGCCCATCAAAGTATAAGCTTCTTGAGTTCAGAACCCAAGTCATTGAGCTAGTGGTGCTCAATAATTAAAGCATCCTGTGAATAGATAATAAGTTCAATGTAATTCAGTTTTCTTTTGAAAAGTAACCATTTCTGTTTCCTCAGTTCCTCCCCTGAAATTATCCCACAGGGAAATGTCACTCACTAGAAAGTTTCAGCTTGCCAGGCAATAGGAAAAAAAATGCTTACTAATATGTTTCCAGAAAGGAGAAGGTGAGGGAGCCTGCTCAGAGGCAAGCGTGCAGGTGAATGAAGGATGCTGACAGCCACAAATATTGAGACTGGTAAAAATAAGGCCAGCATGACAGACAACGAATCCCGGTGGCCACGTGATGGCCTTTAGACATCAAGGAACAGGGGTAAACATCAAGGGGCATGGTAGCTTATATTTTATTGGTAATAAACTAGATGAAAGATCATATTTTAAATGATATGCCTTCAAGCATGTGCTACATCAAGGTGTTGACAACATCATTTTCCCAAGAGATGAGCAAGTAAATTTAAGTAGTTTCCAAGTGGTAACTATCTTGATTACCAAGAAGCAGTGGGCTGCAAAGCTTGGCCGGTGGAAACAAATGATTGATAGCTTCCTTTTAACACTCCTGCCTTTATTTTCCCCTGCATGGCTCATTATTCTGCTGCAGTAATTTAAGCTTTCCTATTGTACTGAATTAGGGGCTTAATTTCTCTTATCATCCCTATGGGAATCTTGATTGTTTATTTGTAGATGACAATAATTGTTTTTATCGATCCCCAAATGTGGAAGGTATAAAAAGTGCCATGGCTGATGGCCAGCTGGTACATAGTGTTGCGTGCATGAGTGACAAATTACAAGACAATATTTGGTCCCAGAGGAGACCCTTTTAGAATTTTTTAAGGCAGCTGATGGCTATCACTAGGTCTCTCTAAGCTGAAAAGCATAAACAACTTCATGTACATCAGCTCAAGTCTTTTTGTTATTGTTTTTATTGAACCTCCAAAGGTCTACTAGGGTGTATAATTTATACTTCCTCCTTTCTAGTACACCCACACAGCAGGAGAGTTTAGAAATGGTGCAGCTACAAGAATTCCCAGATACAGTGCCATCCAAGCCAGTGAATTCCCTTAGGGTCCCAGATCATCAGGGCATTTATTCAGAAGAATTTCTGTATTAATCCAGCAGCTGCCATTATTCCACTGCAAGTATCGTTATATGGACATTAGCTCCGAGTATTTTGAGAAGAAACCACTTTGCTAGCCCCAGCAAGTATTATCGGTAGGAAACCTCACATGATATCGCATCCCAAATATATCAGAGGCACCAGGGAAAAAAATGCAACTGTCTAATTAAGTGCTGTTTGTAGGACAGGGCACTTGGGCAGTATGAACCTCCCAGTCTGAATCAAATGCAACACAGCTTGCTTGAAGAGCTTTTGAGCTAATTATTATGATGTCTATCCAGAAACGAAATAAATTAGGTTAGGCTTGAAAGTAATCAATATCAGAAATGTAAAAATTTCCTTATTAGGTGGTGAGATGGAAAGATCTTTGACCAGATATCTGCCAAACCCTGAAATTCCTGACCCTCTTTTCCTGTGGTAAAGAGAAGATAAATATGTAGAGAAATCACTTGGACAGTTGTACCCTATGGGGTTCTGTTCTGAAAGCTTGGCTGTTGAGCTCTCAGACATGACTATCTGGGCTGGATCAGAGTGAGCCAGCGGAGCTTATTTTGCAGAGGAGGGGTCCGTATGTCACACAAACGATCCCCCCTTTATTCCGGGGCTCTAATATTATGTTGGTCCTTGACAGCAACTCCGTGGAGGGACTGGCTCCTGGAAAAACGCATAAAAAGAAAAACAATTTGCCCTAATTTAGATTTTTTTCTCACTCAAATTAAGCTTTACCCTCAATGGTATGGCTGTGCCTTTGGTCTTAGCCATTCCAGCACCTTCCATGAGCAATCGTGTGAAAGAGGAAAACACGGAGCTTCTCCCTCCAAAATTTAGTGACTGTAGCCGCTACCGTTGCCAGGTAAAACTGTATACCCTTTCTATATACACCCCAGGCATTTAGTGGCATGCCCATCACACAGGTGTGCATTAAATGTGACCTGATCAATTAATATGCTTGTTAATTACCCATCAAACACACATGGAACATGGAACTGCCAAATGGTTAAAGAATAAAACAGATTGACCACTGAAGGTGATGACTGCAGAATCATTTGATTTTAAAATTAGAAGAAACCTTAGATAGGACTAGTTGAACTATCTCACTTTAGAGACAAGGAAACAAAGATGACCCAAAGAGGCCAAATAAGTTGTCCAAAGCTTGACATTTGAGTAGTGGCACAGCTGGAATGGGAAACCAGACATCCTCACTTCTGTTCTGTACTGCACTTGGTACTGACTCGGAAACTCCACTTTGTTACACTGATTGTGACTAAATGTGTTAACATGTGTGCCTCCCTCCACTAGACCGTGTGCTCTTTAAGAAAATATCCCATATTCGTCACCAGCTCCTAGCAGAGTCAGTGGCATATAATAGGATCACAATGAAAGTTTGTTGAAAAAAATGAATAAATGGGTGAATATGTGAGACCTGTCTTTTCTCATCATGTGCAAATAGATGCTGTAATTTTTAGTGATCTCTACTAGTGCTTGGTCAGCCTAGTAATGAAGAAGGATAGAGAGGATTGGAAGGTAGAAGAAGTAGAAGGAAAAGGCAAGAAGAGGGGGAAAAATACAATTCAGCAGGAATAATAACTGGAAAAAATCAGTACATAGATAAAAGTTCTAGTTTCGATTTGGGAGCTTTTAGTCAAGACCCTGTTCTTCTGATCTCTCCCAATTTTCAAATGACTTTTTAAGCAGATGGTGCTTTAAGCAGTTCCCATCCTTGCTGCTCCTCCTCAGACCCCAGAAAGCAGGATTGACTGCAGGTTCCATTCTATTCTAAGCCAAGTTGCTCTTTTGTGTCTTCGCCTCCCTGTGGTATGTCTTCCCACCCATTTGGCACCTGCTCCTAACCCATGGTGCTGCTAGTGTTCCTACCACAGAGGAAAGTGCGTGTAACTTAATGTGATCCTGTTTCTGGAATGTTTTCCATTTAGAAGACACACCAGGAGATACAAAGGAAGTCAATTTACATAGCGGCATTTCAGACTCAGTGACAAATAGGCAGAGGGGGTGGATATAAATGCTCTGGGTCTGTTTCTCCTTCCAAATCAACCAAAGTCGATGAAAATAAAGGTTAAAAATCCGGTTATCAACCCCCACTGTGAGTCTGAAATGCTTGCCTGTTTTAAGTGATTTGACACCACGTGGTGCCTGTTTCAAAAAAAGGAATCAAAGGATTCAGGGTCCTAATTGTAGCACACTGATGGCTTGGTCCTGGAGAACTGCAGCAAGGATATTGGACATCAGTGGGAACAGCTACTGGCTGGAGTGCTGTACCAGTGGTGAAGTGTTGGTTTGGAGGAGAAGAGCCGGCCATGTTCTAGTTTACCAAGACATCTAGATGGAAGATAGGAAACGTAGTCTTTTTAAGACGGTGGTGCTACACAGTTGCCAAACAACCTGGGTGACCCAGATGCCCCTACGGGGAAAGTTTTAAGCAGATAGGCAGTCATCTGTTTTGGATGGATTGTGTTGTCTTGGCTAAAGACAAATATGGAGATCAAATATTCCCTTGAACCAGTTGGAACTTGACAGAATCCTCCAATCAGCACTTATCTAATTACTCTCCCCCTTCAGTTACTGTACTTCCCGCCTCTTCCTTAAACATACCAAGCATACTTCCTCATATTTGTGAGATGGAACACTTCCTGGGACACTCTTCTCTCATATGGTCTGTTGAGCAAGGGGCATCTGTCGCTTATCACCAGGAGTAGAAGTCCAAACACTTCTGCCCACCGTATCTTGGTATTGGAGTCACAAAAGAAAACACAACACAGTCAAGCACTGGATGGAAAAATGCTATCCTCGCACAGAGAAGAGATAGAGGAAGGTCAGCTCTAATAGTGGGCATTGGTCCCCCACAGCCAGCAGGTCCCTCCCAGCAGCTGACACAAGCTCTTGGCCTGCGTGCAACCCTCCTGTGCCACAGAACAAAAGACCCCATCCCCTTTTTAAAGGAGATGGATATAGCAGTGAGGTTAGCCATGTGCTTAAGCAAACGCGTACAGGTTGAGTGTGAAACAGAGAAAGATATTCACACACAAGGTGATAAGTCCAGCACAGGCTGTGAGAACTCCTTGGTAAGGAAGTGTTCCGGGCCCAAGGCCCATTCTTATGTGACCAAGAGGGGGTTGAAAGGCTACCCACGTGAGGCTGCCTTTCCAGCATGGCTTACACGGTTTCTTCCCATTCACCCTCTCCCACCCCCTTTTTTCCCAGATCTTTGCTTCTGTTATCAAAAAGGCCTTCCCTGATCAACCTTTATAATACAGTCACCTCCAGATCCAATCCTCTGGCCTGCAGGAAGACAAAAGCCTTGGTTTTTGTGATAATTACTGCATCCACGGCATCTACAACAGTGAGGGGCACAGAGTAGGTGTGGTGTTCAGTAACAGCGTATTAAAGAGATTGGTATGATAGGTCTTACAAAGGAAAAATTTCGTCTCATGATGCCTGGAAAACAGTGAAGGAAAATTTTCAGATGCTTTCACAGACCAAGTCATTCACCTGCACTGCATCCAATTTTCACTTAGCAAGCCTCAGAGAAAGTGACATGTCCAGGTAAGTAAGATAACACCATTATCACTCAGCTCCCATCAGGGCTCCAAGCAACTTTAGAAAACCTGTCCTCTGATCTACAGTACTAATTTGTGTCTTACGGGAAATCAAATAAATTATTCTTCACCTAAAGGGAGCAGGGTTATTTGACTCCAGATATTCACCATTTGGCTTCTCTTCCAGACAACGTAGCTTCTAGGCTTAAGGTACTAAGAGTGAGAGCATGCCTATAAATTATTCAGAGATAATTCGAAATAAGTGTGTATCTTTGACAGATTGTCAAGCTTCCTTATGTTTTTTCCTGATAACAAGGGCTATGTTTTTGATAAAATGTTGCCCGTTTCTCATCACACTTTGCTGTTGCTCTGTGTATGTCTTCTGTGTTGTTTTGTTTTGTTTGTCATTGTTTGTTTTTGTTCCGCCTACAGAGTCCAGTCTGGCTCTTATCTCAGCACGGGGTGGTTTACCTTCATTCTGGCCATGGATGCCTGTTATGGCATTCACGTCTACGGGATGATAAATGACACCTATTGCAAGTAAGATCACAGGAAATTATTTTTATGCATCTCCAATTCTGATATGTTGTCAAAATATCACAATTCATTTTAATATCATAAATCTGAGAAACAGATAAAGCAACAATTATTTCCCAGCATTCTTTGCTGACATGACATTTTATCGTCAGTGCATCAAGTTGTGACTTTTAGGGATGATAAAAAAGAAAGATATTTACCACAGTCTAATGTCAAATGTCAGAAGGAACATTTTTCCCTTAGTCTGAGGCATAACAGGGACTTGTGGCTTGGAAATACAGAACAAGTTCAGTGGTTATTTAATTTGCAAAGCAGGTTTGTCATTTCTGCTGCTCTGATGGTTGATAGATGGCTATCTACTCAATGGTTGTATTTGACCTTGAAGGACAAAATGTCCTGAAGCCTCAGAGAAGCTGATACCTTAATGAGAATTCCTGGAAATTGTATTTCACTACTAAGTGAGTAATCTGCCAGATCCTTATTTAAAATGGGTATGTTTATCCACAGTATATTCCTACTGGTGGGATAGCTTCTAAGTAGATAATAAAACAAACGTTCCATGCTTCATGAAGGTAATGAAATATATTTCCCTACCAACAATTGGCACAATATAATTCAGAGAGTGTTTTAATCATATTGTCCAAATGGTAACTAAGCCACAATCTTCATAATCAAATATTTCTACCCTAACTATAAGCATAATGGAGCACAGATGAACCAAATATCTTACTCTGAAAAATCACTAAGCTTCTTCAAGCTCTGCAAGAGCAATCAGGTTATCCAAAGTTTGTTTCCATTATACACCATTTCCTCCTTCAAAGGATAGCTATATTTTTGCATGTAATTGGTGTGATATATAAATTTTATTTAATTTATTAAAGCACTAAGGATCTGGTATGTCTTCCTAAAAGCGTTTATGTATAATAGCTTTTAACTGAGTTCATGGACAAGAATCATGCATGGGTTTGCAAGTAAATGCATTTACTGGGCACATAATGGAGTCTTGTAAATGAATACGTCATTCTTCATCTCAGTCTTTCTCTCCTTTTCTTTATTTCTTTTCTAGGACAGAAGGATATAGGAAAGTCCCCTACCATTACTATGAACAAGGAAGAGACGAATGTGATGAATATTTTCTTCATGAACATGCCCCATATGGGGGGCATAGGTTTATCACTGAAAAGAAAGTGTTTGCTAAATGGGCCAAGAAACACAGGATAATATTTACACACCCAAACTGGACAGTGTCTTGATGTTGGCTTTTCTGACCTTGCCACACCACTTGACATGATCATGATACTGCAACTGTGATGCTAATGATGCTGATGCTGGTGAAGATAAAGACAACAACAGTGATGATCAAGTTCTGCACATTCTCAGATATGGACGGTGATTCCGCCAGTAATTTGAACTTGGGACTTCGTGGAGGGTAGTTGTGCTCATTACGTTCTTTCTGAAGGTTCAACATTTCATAGTGCACTTTATAATCTAACTGGAATTGAAATAAAGGCCAGTAACATGACAAGAGTGACCTAAGAAATGGGAAGATTATCCTTCAAGATAGTTGCCCAGGATTCTTGGACAGTGCGTAACTTCCACAAGCCCTGGGATTTGGTCTCATGGGGCAAGGTTATTGACTCTGCTGTCTGTTGAACCTGAGCAGCTCCACCATCTTGAAGAATGGTGGATTGTCAAACACTGACCCAAGAAATGCTTTCTGGGTACAAGGGTCTTGCCACAGTAACTAGTTGGCCTGTGGGCAGGAAAGGAATCTCTTCCTGACTTACCATCTTCCTACAGTACCTCCTACAGCTAAAGCCTCAGGCCATTTCCTAATTCACCAGGAAGATATGGACATCCTACCCACCAGGATCACTTGACTATCTCAAACACTTCATTCAAAATGGGCTAACTAGCAAATCTTTTTGAATTTCTACTCTCGTCACTCCATTCTTACTACCCCCCAAAATATAACTAAACATATTACCAGAATGATCTGTATTAATGTTTAGTTATTTTTGGTTGAGTGCTAAATATTTCAGAAAGCTATTTAACAAGTAAGATACCAACACTGTAGTAACATAGACTGTGAAAACATTCTTAAAACATAACCAAAAGGGTTTACTAACTGTGCTTCAACATCCAACAACACAAAATTTTATGCTTTTTAAAATCATGAAACAGGGAAAGCAAAGCATATTTTTACATCAATTTGTATCCTACCATACTTCATAATATATATTTGTATATTCAAATTTCTATTTTATAGGCCCAAGATGTGTCTCTCCACACATTTCATTATCATTGCCAAGTGCCAACTGTTAGACATGGAGAGGAAATGATTCCTTGTATTTAATCTGACCAGAGCTTTTGCCTTCTTGGGGTTTATTTTCCCCAAACTGTATCAGTTGCTATACCATAATAACAACAATAATAATGACCTTGATGTCCAAAGTGCTTTGTCATGTAGAGTCCTTTCACATATGCTGTTCCGTGTGATGCCCGTGACCTCCCCATCAGGCTATTGCCTATGCATTCTGACATATTAGCAGATGATCTCTAATTTGTTAATTGCTACGATATATTCCAGACTGCTCCCCTTGCTAATATTTGTATAGAATAGAGGTTATGTAGACTAGTAACCAATTGATTTCAGTGCCAAATACAATGTATTATATCAGGATTATGCAAAAAGTATCCCAAGGATGGCCCTGGCCATAAACTAGGAATCCTGTGAACAAAAGTACTTTTGATTTTTTTTTTCGTGGCTCTATTTAGGTGGGGAAAAGATGAGGTAGCAGAGACGACAGGAAGAAATAAAAGCAAAGAAATACAGTTTCTCGTCCCCATCTTAGGATTACTTTGTTCTCCACATATTCATTGCTCATTAAATATTAGAGGGTTGATTTGCTGAGAGAGTAGCTGAGAGACCAAAAACATCCTTACCAATGATTCAAAAGACAAAAGCTGGGCTTGACTTACAGCCTGTTTTGGAGGCTGGAAGTGATGATGCAGTTCACCTTGGGACCCCTTTCCAGGTCTCCACCAGCGCTAAGTCCCATGATAGGCTAACTTGAAAATGGTCCGTCTTGGACAAAAGCCTCTTTCCTGCTCTTTTCTGCCATTTTAATACCTCAATATTCACATCCATAAAAATGACCAAGTGCCACTTCCATTGTTGGAACTATTATCGTTGTTATTCTTTTGTTGCTTCCTTATGTGATTTTCAGTTCTACGTTTGCTAGTTTTTGTGAGCTAATGATGGATAGAAATGCCCACTCAAAGAAAAATAAACAGATGAAAATGTCAAAATTGTAATACAGACTGTTCTTCCCCCTTGTTGTGGTACAGAAGTTCCACTTTTAAATAAAAAGGAAGCTTGGTTATCAGAGTGTTTCAGGGAATGACATAATGTAATTTATTTAGTTTCCTGGTAAATGGAGGACCAACCCTATTTGTTTTAGCCCTTGCTAATGAGAAACTTTGGAAAACATCCTTGCTCTCCTACTTCACCGTCGTGCTCTCTGATGGAGACTTTTGCAGAGCCCTGCATCCCTCACTCTATGACGGTAGGTGTGTGTAGAATAGGCAGTGTTTCCTTTGGAGTGGTAAGGGGGGCCTCCCCTTCCCTCCCTTCCCTTTTTTTCCTTAACTAAACCCCAACTCTACACTTTTTATTGTTGTCTCTTATCTCTTTTTTTCTAAAATTGGGAAACAAAAACCAGATTATTCTTAACGTGGAGACCTAATTGAATGACTCCCAGTGTCATCATCATTTTGATAGAATCACATGACTTATTTTTCTCTGCGTTCTTAACGTTCTCTGGTTCCATTTCCTGTTCTTCTTTACCCTCAGCTTCCTAATGTGGAAATATAAAGTGGAAATATAAAGTCTAATTTCTCCCATGTTGAGAAATTTTCCATCTAAGATTTACTGATAGAGAAGGGAATGGTAAAGGAGCAATTCAAGGAGAGACCTTTGTAGTGCAACTTTCTGGTCCATTTTCTAGCAACTGAAAGAGATTTCATCCAGCACCTAAACATTGGAAAATTTAACTCATTCATCACTGATATGTATACATCCCAGAAGTTAAGTAATATCTGGAAAAATAAAAATATTTCAATAGCATCCAAGGCTCTAGGCAAATGGACTACGGAAAATGGAAATTTTCTGAAATCAACATAAAAATATGCAAGCTAAAGATAATAAAGTAAGTAAACATTATTTTTAATTCTGCAGAATCCTTGATAAAAAGCAAGAAAATTTTAAAGGGGTTTTAAAATGAATGTTTGAATCCTTTCTAAGTTAGCCTAGTGATAAGTACTAATTATTTATATTGTTATGTTGGTAATGTGAATTAGAAACCTTTTAGAATATGTGATTTTACATTGTTATCAAACCTATCAAAGAAAAAACAATTTGGGAGGACATTTGTATGTATGCACATAGAGTCCTTGTGTGTGTGTGTGTGTGTGTGTGTGTGTGTTTGTGTATAAAGATATACATGCAATCCTATATTTCTCACTGATGTGTATAAATCACAGAAAATCTGTTTTAGACTTTATCTGAAATTTGTGGGGTTACATTTTGAATCCTGAATAAAAAAGAAAATCCAGATTAAATGTACTGATTGCTAAGAGCACATAAAATCATATTCAGTGGCTGGCCAAAAGAATAAAGCTAGAGAAGCTGCTAAATCTAGAACTGAGGACACAATTAGACGCCACAGTTGTCACAAATCAGACCTGGAAGTATAGCAATCTGTATCGTAGCCTCTGCTGATTGCAGCTCAGCTAAAGTCACATCGAAAAACAGCGCGTCAAGCTCCATTCGCACTGATGTGAATGAACATCGGTCCCCCTATTCAAATAAGCCTGTCTTTACCGTAAGCAAACTCAGATTTGCATGATTTTTATTATATGGCTAGAGAACGCTGACCACTGTGGAAAAGAGAAAATTATATAAGGAGATTGCTCTTTGAGGATTTGGAACGGATCAGCTGATGTGGGAGCAAGAGTCTGAATTGGGGACTTTGCTGACCTTTCCAGAAGTATAAAGCCACTAGAAGAGAATCACTCATTACTTCCTTAGGAAAAAAACAACACTAAAGTACTTCGCCTGGTGCTGTTAATTGGATGTTAATTATAAGCTCAGTTTAATTTCAATAAGCAAGAAAATATAATCAGATGGTTCACCTTTTTTTAAAACAACATACCCATCTAGTGTTTAATGTGGCATGTCAGATGCAAAGAACAAACTCTGCTGTCCAGTGTCAGTTGTCTGCATGTCTTAGCATAATAAATGATTTATAGTCCCAGGGCCAAGGGGGAAAAATGCTTTTCCCTTAACTGTAGTTTTAAGAGGCAAGACCTCATCATTTTAATAGTTTACATAGATCCCATGACTGAAGGAGCCAGTGCTAGCCTTTATAAATTGTCTTGACTTGTAAAACTGCAAGGGGCTTCAGAGACCAAACAACCCAACTCCTGCATCTTGGAGTTCAGGAAATTGACCGGTAGAGGTGGAGTGACTTGCTGGTGGCTATAAAACAGACGAATGGAAGTACTGAGACTTAAATTCTTATCTCATGTCTCCTTTTTTAATACTTTTTCCACTACGTTGTTCGTTTTAGCACAGAATAGTAGCTGGAAAATGCATAAGTGACTCATTGGAAGAGTCTATTCCTGGAAACCAAGAGCTCCAATTAATGTTGATTCTACTCACGATCTGAGAAATTTCTATACTAAAGTATAGAAATATTTGCATAATTGAAGTAATATCTCAGTAATTGTTGATATGCTCTATCATCTATGTTTGTTGCTTATACTGGGCCATGTTCCATTATCATAAGATTCTAGGATTAGCTTAAAGTATGTAAAAGTCAGTTTCTTCTTTTGTTATTGAGGACGATGAAGCCACTGATAGTCCTAAGAGCTGCTGAGTATGGAGGTTGCCTGGTGTAACTGGCAGGTCCTGTTGTTGAATTATCCCCAGAGCCTAACTGCCCTCATCCTGGAACCAATTCAGCTGCCTGGGTTAGTGAAATAATTCATCTGCACTGGTAGGTGAAATGTTACCTTTGGTATCATGCTCATGTTTGTACTACACATGATTTTGAGCCCACATACTCTCTGGAAGGTAAATCAAATGCCCCACAAGACTCAATCACCATGAAGATTGAAAGGGCTTTTTCTTTACAGCCCATTCATGTGATACTGTTAGAAGAGGAGAATTTTGAAATATATGCACTAGGTTCTGAAATGGCTGCTGTGGCTCAGAGTTAGCATATTGTCCTGTTGCTTGTTTTTGCTGAATCTTATAGAAACCACTAGAGTAAAATTCCATGTAAATTGCTAAGGCATCAAATCAGAACTGTCCTTGGGCATTGTAACATTGCAGAAAACGTCATTTTTTTTAGTTCTCTACTTTGTTTTTTTTTCTTTTCAGAATAGGCACAATTTGTTTATGGAGTAAAAAACTCTTCTTTCTCCACAGATATGTCTCCTTTTTTTCCTGCCTTGGAGACTTCAGAAAAATAGAAGTTCACTTTCATAAAAGTGAAGAACATCTTGACAAATAAAATAACCAACTGCTAAATTCATATATTTGCCTACATAGTGAGCAGTTTCTTCTAAGAAACTCCAAAGGGACCAAAAGCAGGGCATTTCATGGTTCCTTGTTACCTAACCTACAAAGCGCTCATTTCCCTGTGTTTAACTTTGTTGTCATTGCTACTGAGGAAAACCCATTTCTATTACATACAGTATATTTTATGCTTCACTCATTTTTCCAAATTCACACAATTTTTGCTGTAGTCTTTCATTCACTTAAAAAACCTGTAATCTTCATCTATTTATAGAAGAAACTGTAAATGCACAGTTGTGAATTTGGTGAGGTTTTATTTTCCCCTGGCATCATATTGCTTTATTTATAGGCATCATGCCTTAGAATAAAGCTTACTAAGTGGCAATGGACTACTGGTATATTTCAGTTTGGTTTACTTTTACAACAAGATAAATGAGGAGAGGTGAACAAAGCCAGAGAGTATATGTCATTGAAGGGAAAAAAAAAAAAAAGTTGGGCGGCAGTGGGCTGGGGAGAGAAACAGATTCAATATATTCAATATCCAAGGCAGAAAGATGTCTAGGATACTACTGCAGACAATGGCAAGAGAAAATGTTGGTCAGCCTCCAGAATTTGCGTTGTCTACATTAACTATCTGATGCTGAAGTAGATTTCCTATCTTGCTGTGTCAGATCTATTAGCAAAGTTGGGTTAGTACATAAGCTGCTTAAAATAGAGAGGTCTTCGTTCTTTTCTCCCTCCCTCTTTCATTACTTCCTTCCTTTCCTCCTTTCACTCCTCCCATTCTCCCTTATTTTCTTCTAGAGAACTCAGCACGCTTGCAGTTGAACATCAATATATGGATAGTTTCTCATTTTATAAATTAGCTTACAGTTCTCCACCAAACTCTGTAAGAGACCCCTATTTGGATATGATCTTAAAATGAGAGTCTTTCTGGTAATAAAGTAACTAACTAAAGAAGAAGAAGTATGTCAGTATGTCAGGTTTATTAAAGGGCTGTTATACCTCATTCAGTCACCTCAAATGCTCTGTGAGGTATGTAATGTTACTATCACCATTTCACATACGAGAAAACTGAATCACAGAGAATTTAAGTAACTTGTTCAAGTTTGGCCAGCTAGGGATAGAATGAGGTTTTTTTTTTTTTTATAAATTTGTTTTATTTATTTATTTTATTTTTGGCTTCAGTGGGTCTTCATTGCTGCGCTCGGGCTTTCTCTAGTTGCGGCGAGCGGGGGCTACTCTTCCTTGCGGTGTACAGGCTTCTCATTGCCATGGCTTCTCTTGTTGTGGAGCACGGGCTCTAGGCACGTGGGCTTCAGTAGTTGTGGCACGTGGGCTTAGTTGCTCTGCGGCATGTGGGATCTTCCCTGACCAGGGCTCGAACCCGTGTCCCCTGCATTGGCAGGCAGATTCTTAACCAATTTGCCACCATGGAAGCCCTAGAATGAGGTTTTGAACCCAGGCAATTTGACCTAGAATCAATACCTGGTTGCAATAGGCTAATAGATGTAACCAACCCCCCCCCAAATTTCAGTGGCTTAACAAAATAAGGTTTGTTTCTCTCTAAAACATGAGTCCCCTATAGATGCTCCTCTCTAACCAGCTTGTCTCCGAGGATGACTCAGAGACACAGGCTCCTTCCATCATGTGGCTTTGCCCACCACAGCATCCTTAGAGACCTCCCTATGTAGCCTGCTAATAGGGAAAGCATGGGGAACTTGTTTTTCAGGCAAGTCCAGAAGTGGTGTGCATAATTCCACCCACATTCTACTGGCCAGGCTCAGTCATGTGACCTGGCAATGTTGTCTGTGTGCCCAAGAGGAAAACAAAAAGGGCTTGCTGAACATTTAGCAGTCTCTGCCATAATATTCTTAGTCATGATGATATATAGGCTTAAAAAAAAAAATCACTCAGTTTTGTGCAGCTATATGGATGACTCATTTATGTTCATAATCCTTATCAAGAACACAAGAAAAAAAACTGCTCTACATGGATGTCAGTACCCACACCTCAAACAAAATAAACTAGGGAGCAAAATGCTGTTTTAGATCTTATTATGCCAAGAGAGGATATGATTTCCTTTAGCAGAGAAATGTGAGATGAGAAACTAGTAAGTAAGAAACACTTCTAAGCATTTACCAACGGTAGAAGAAACATGACTTTGAATGTCTTAATGATCTGTGGTTAAAGTAATATAGACTGATCCTTGCCTCTGATCATCCCATCTTTTTTGGGTACCTATTTCCTTTGCAAAGATTAGCCTCCCTTTTCAATTTTCCCTTGGTCTTCAGGTCTATGCAGTGCTGCAATGATATTTTAAAGTAAAAAAAAAAAAATGAAACTGCTAGTTCTCATATTTTAAAATGACAAATATCTCTTTCATACCCTCCTCCCTTTCTCTGTTCACACTGGCATATGAACTTGTTCAAGGAAAAAGGTCCAAATAGGCCATAAGTATTGTCCATCACCAAAACAGCACAGGGTGTATTCTCACGGAGAGAAGCCCCTCATACTCTCTCCCGACATTTCTCTTCCCTTCCCAATACTTTCTATTCTTTGATATTATTTTCTGTAAGATATCTAGAAATCCTTTACTCCTAACAGCAATTGTATTCACATCCTAGAGTTCTTTCTCATTTAATAGGAAAGTGCTGTCTTGGGAAAAAATGCTTTGCATGTTAGCATAGAAATTTTCTTAGTCTGTCTATTGAGACAGATTAGTTGAGACTAAAAACAAAATAATTAGAGAAAAGAACCTGCCAGTGTTTACCTTCCTCCAGGTCAATGTGAAATTCCTTTTAAGGGCAAGAAACTATAGCTCCTGGTTGGTAAATGACAAAGGTTTCAATTTCTAACAGTTGTAACTGGTGATAAGAATATCTTAAGTTGCTTTGCAAGGATAAAATGAGGTTCTCACTATCCCCCATCCCATGGCTAAAATTCTTGAATAATACAAGTATACAGTGTATACCACTAGCATCTTACACCATGCACTGTTAAGAGTTCTTGAATCTACCCTTGGTAAAACTTTTCAAATATACTGTTTTCTATGCTTATGAAATCACTCAAAAATCTATATGATCTTCCAAAATTATTTTCATCCAAATGCCTGAACTTCCCCAGAAGTAAAACACCTACAATGAAATTAACTTAGAATGGTCTTCCATCTTCAGTGGCAGTTTTACTTCAAATGAAAATGGCTTGTCCAACATGTCTTTTGGTGATGCTGGTTGTAATGGGTTTCATCTCTAGTAAAAAAGGGCATACTCTACAATCTTTGATGGATAAAAGGGCATTAATGTTGCATGAGGACATTATTACCATGCAAATGCATCTGTCGATCATGTAGAGCTGTGGGTGGTTGTTCAATATGAAACAATAGAAGAAGCAAAAAAAAAAAAGAAAGCATTCAACAGCCCAACATATGGGTTCAATGAAACCAAATGAAATTTGACAGGAACAAATGTAAAGACAGGAACTTTGGTTCAAAGAAGACAGGAGCATGACTTAACTGCAGTACTTGTGAAAAATATTTGGAGGTTTTAGAGCAATCTAATATGAGACGTAGCAATTTCAAAGATCACTATGACCTAAGATGCTAGGAGAGTCTAAGAACAAGTAGGGAGGTTCAGGATTAATCAGACCACTTCTGGGAGTATTTTTATAACTCGTTTTTACTCGATTTCTGATTGGACAAGTAGTACATTTTTTTTTTAAATTTATTTATTTTTAGTTGTGTTGGGTCTTCGTTTCTGTGCGAGAGCTTTCTCTAGTTGCGGCCAGCGGGGGCCACTCTTCATTGCGGTGCACGGGCCTCTCACTATCGCAGCCTCTCTTGTTGCGGAGCACAGGCTCCAGACGCGCAGGCTCAGTAGTTGTGGCTCACGGGCCCAGTTGCTCCACGGCATGTGGGATCTTCCCAGACCACGGCTCGAACCCGTGTTCCCTGCATTGGCAGGCAGATTCTCAACCACTGCACCACCAGGGAAGCCCGAAGTAGTACATTTTCACCATCAAAAACATTGAGAAGAGAGAAAGGTATGACACTCATTATCAAACTGCTTGGTATTTATCTGGTACTTTTCTATAGATAATAGTTAAATTACATAAATATAAAATATGCTATTTTATAGCCTGTTTTGCTCCTTAATAAGAAATCACAAGCATTTTTCCAATGTCACTAAATTATCCTACAACATTTTCTATTGCTACATTGTGCCATAATCTATTTATCCATTCCTCCACTGTCATTTTTTTCTATATGATAAACAAGTTTGTTCATGAATTTTTGAACACTCCTCTGATTTTTTTCTTTTATTGTTCCAACATACAGTGGTGCCTGCTTCTCTGCATCCTTGCCAAAAATTGGTGGGTTTTTTTCATCTTTGCCAATTTTACATATGCAAGAAAGGTTTTCTTGCTTTAATTAGCATTTAATTGCTTACCATGGAAGTTAAACATTTTTGCATATTTTTCGACACTTTATATTTTTTCTTTCATGAACTATCTCTTCCAATATTATGTCCATTTTTCTATCGCAGTGGGAGTCACAACACTTTAAAGATACAGACAAATAAGAATCCATTCAAAAGAGAGGGACCAGGATCACTTGGGAACTGGAAGTCATATTATACCTGGAATTGAAAACATTTATCTAGTTTGAAAGAACGTTTAAAGGAGAACTAAATCCAAACATTTAAAAGGCATTAATGGAGGTGTGAAATTATTGTTAAACTCTGTGGCTCCATTGGACAGAGCTAGAGTCAATGAATGAAATGTCAGAATATATCTCAGGAGGACATTCAGAAGAGTCCAAAAGTAAAGTGTGGATTTTTAGGCTGAATCTGTGTGAAATATTCTCAGAGAGATCAGATCATCCCCTCGTTCAGTGTTTCATGCAATTAGATAGAAAGTTGGACGTACTGGCCCCACCCCCAGACTCCCTTCAAAGCACACGTTCTGTGAAATAGGAGGCAACTCCATGTGGGAAGATTTCACACTGAAGCTCTGAAAAAATAAGCCTAAAATGGCTGAGCTTTGGGAGCCCTTTTCTTTACCAGCAGTGTATTCAGAAGCCATCTTTTAAAACAAGTTATTTCTGATGATGGCAAATTTCACGGAATTCATGTTCAGAGTTGGTTCCTGAATTCTGGGGACACATTCAATTGCTGGCAGGTACACACACACACACCACCACCCCCAGCTTTACAACTGCCTATTACTGACTTCATTCTTGTAATGCTTCACAAGGAGCCATAATTTCCTTTGCTTCCCAGTGGGGGAAATTTGTTCACATTTCATATATCCATATTTTTATATACTTGCTATTGTGCTATGTCTTTGAAATGTAATGACTCAAGAAAATTACATTTAGTATCATAGCATTCCTCATGTTTGTAATTTATGACAATGGATATCACTGTAGATTTAGGAGTCATTTATATTGTCCACCTTTTCCTATTACTGCTAGATTAAATAAATTCTTCAAATTGAGTTTAGCTACATTTTTCAGTTTTCTAGTCTGTACCACTCACTTTCAGTATATTTATAATCCTTTTATCTGATCTTTGTAGTTTCAAAATGTTGCCTTGGATATTTTAAGTTTTGAGCCATCAATGCCCTTTTCAAATTGCCTTCTTAAGATTTTTGTAAAATAATATTCTCCATAATACAACTTTAAATAACCTGCCTTTTCCTTTACTAGACTTAATCCAAGAAGGCTAATTGAACATTAAGCATTTTAATCATCCTACACTGTCAAACCTGTCTTCTCATTACTGAGACTTGGATAAGCCATAAGCTTAAGTGTGTTCCTGTCAATGTAACTAGAGTGAAAGTTTGATAATATAATTAGTATATAACTATAGAATTAGTCCTGGTCTTTATTAATATCTATACAAAAATATTATTTCAACAAATATACATTGAATATACCCAAATTCATGGTACTTCATTAGAGCTTTGGAAAATACAGAGATGGGTAGGCTGTAGTATTTATCTTCATGGAGTTTACTGAAGAGCTAGAAAGATAAATCAAAATTTCCAGTAATTACAAGATGGCCCAGAACAAGGTAATAAACAGAAGAATGTTGCAAACAAAAAATATCATATGTTATACAGAAAAATAAGAAGTATAAGGAAATGATGATTCAGATATAAAAATTGTCATTACATTATATGTGCAAGTAATGTTCAAATATACCTATAGGGTGATTCGAACTCTCCAGATGACACAGCACATGTTAGATGTCAGAAAGTTCATCTTGAACTTCTATTAGCAATGCCTTTTGGAAATGGTTAATACAGGAGATAGCCACCAAGACATAAAGACGCTTTCATCTAAAACAAGATGAGGCTTCCTGACAGTAGTATCTTGTAGAATAGCGATGTTTATTTGAAAATGTAGGGTCTATTTTTGAAAAATGAAATAAAAATGTCCACGATACAGTAAAATGCAAATATCTTCTCTGAAATCTGCTAGGGGAACCCCAGAGAAGTCTCTGGTACTATTTTTAAATGTATTCATTGAACAAATTGCACCTTTAAAGGACAGTTAAAAGTAAGCTGTGAATTTAAATAGCATAGGATGTGAAACAAATGTAGGTGTAAATATGGATCCATTTTATCCCTTTTATCCATGTAGATCAGTTAGTCTTGTGTTATTATTCTCTATATGCATTCACTCTCAGCTTTAGGAGTGACCATGAATGTGAATTACCCTGATTATGCTTTTTCTTATGATGGCTTTATCTATACATATCTACTGAGCTTGAATGAAAATTTTCTAATGTCATGATAGCTATATGCATCCACTTGGAGACTTAAGCAGGGCTAAGAAACAGACTGAGAAAACAAAAATCATAACATGCACCTGACCTGATTTTCACCTGTTGTCTACAACTTCCAAGGAAAATCTAATGAAAAATCACACTTTTTCATGTGATTAAATAGATTTCACGACCTAAGTAACCTACTTATGTTTCTCTAGAAGTGACCTATTACAGGAAAAATTACTCTCCTGTGTGGTAGGTGAGTTACCTTGAGTGGGGAGAGGGGAGAGGTAGTTTCAAAATCATAAATGAGTAATTTTCCACGTCTCTTTTCAATCTCTGTGGAAATCTTACATTCTTTTCTAATGGTTCTTCTTCTCCATTATATATTCAGCTGGACGGGCTACCCAGTTCTCATGAACTATGGTCACTGAGTCCACACTTACAAAAAAGATCCACATATTTTGGTCAATTGATTTTCATAGAGATGCCAAAGTAATTTAATGGAAAAAGTATAGTCTTTTCAACATATGGGGTTGAAAAAGCTGGATATCTACATGGAAAAAATGAATCTCATTTCTTACTTCACACCATGCAAAAAAATTAACCTGAAAAGGGTGATTGGTCTAAGCATAGAAGATTAAAAAAAAAAATTCTAGAAGAAAACAAAGTATAAAATATTCATGACTTTGGGTTAGGTAAAGATTCCTAGGATACAAAAATCATAAAAGAAAAAATATTAATAAATGAGATTAATCAAATTTATACCTTTTTAAAAAGACACTATTAAGAAAATGAAAATATAAGCCACAGAGAGGAGAAAATATTTGCAAAGGACTCATATTCTGAATATATAAAGAATTCTTACAACTAAATAATAAAAAAATCTGAATTTAAAATGGACAATTTGAACATATGCCTCACAAGGAAAGATATACAAATGGCCAGTAAACTCTTTAAAATGTGCTCAACATTACAGTGAACAGGAAATATCAATTAAAACTGAACACTCTACTAGGCACGAGGGACTCTTTGGTGAAAAAATTTGACATAGTTCTTGCCTTTATGGAGTTTATAGTGTAATGATAGAGACAAACAAATTAAAAGGCTTTTATAAACAATTGGATAAGTGCTGGGACAGGAAGAATACAGGTGCTTTGGGGGTGATGACAGAGGGAATCCTAACACAGACAAGAGGTTAGACAAGGGAATTATCAAGGCAGGCTTTCTGATAAAAGTGAATTTAAGTTGAGATCAATAAGATGAGTGGAAGCAAACTGAGTAAAAGGGGTATGAAGAAGATAAGCATGGACAAGGAACAGCGTAATGCAGAAAGTCATAATGAAGAGAGAAAGCATGACAAGTTCAAGAATCTAAAAGAAGTTTACTATGGCTGGTTGGAGAAAAACCACAGGGGTGAGAGGTGGAAGGTGGTGGTAAGAGATAGATAAGCAGTTTAATCAGAGGTCAGACCACATAAGTCTTTACAGGTTGTCATAAGAAATTTTAACTTTATTATGAGACTAACACATGGAAAGCATAGAAAGATTTTAAACACAGGAGTATATCTGATTTGTTGTTTAAAAGCATCACAGAGAGGGAAGAGAAATCAAGGACAATTCACAAGTTTTTGGCTTGAACAATTGGGCAGATGTTGATACTACTATCTATGCTAGGAAATATAGTAGAAGAAGCAATTGGAGATGAATTAAGTTTAGTAGACGTGGTTAGTTTGACATGTGTATAGGACATGGAAGTGAAGTTCTATATATGAAGCTCAGGAGATAGATCTAATATAAAGATATAAATTTGGGAGTCATCTGTATAATGAAGAATAAAATGTGATAAGTGCTATGACAGAAATGTGTATAGAATATCACAAAAGCACAAAGAACATCTCTATTAGTTACCTATTGCTATGAGACAAACTACCACAAACTTAGTTGCTTACAACAACACACATTTATTATATCACAATTCCTGTGAGTCAGGAATTAAGGCATGGCTTATCTGGGTCCTCTTCTTTAGGGTCTCTAACAAAGCTACAATCAAAGTGTCAACCAGGGCTGGCATCTCATCTGAAAGCTCAACTGCGGGAGGATCCAATTCCAAGTTCATGTAATTGTTGGCTAAATTTAGTTTCTTGATGGCTGTTAGCTGGAGACTGCTCTTAGTTCCTTGCCATGTGAGCCTCTCCACAGGGCAGCTCACAACATGACAACTTGCTTCATCAAAGTCACCAATGGAAAGAGTCTGCTAGTAAGATTAAAGTTATAATCTAATCATGAGCATGATATCCTTTCAATGTTGAGATATTCCGTTGGTTAGAAGCAAATTCCTCAATGAAAGGGGATTGCAAAATCCTGTAAATAACTATAGGCAGGGTTATTTTGGGCTACCTACCTCTTCATCTCTACCTAGAAGAAGTAAAAAAGGTTCCACATAAAAGTGACTCATGAATCCGAGAGAAGATATGTGAATTCCAAATAGTCAAAAGAAGAGGGCAGACTAGTGGTGCCTCAGTTTTCCATCTTGATGTTATTATCAAAACTTCCATATTTTCCTATGTCAGGATTGATCATGGACCAAACTGACCAAAATTTTAAAAGTTGTAATAAATCTAGTGTATAGCATGAGAAAATGAATTCAGCCAGGAATAATCAAATGGAGTTGCTTTTTCAAGGAAAACCAAGATGAAAGGGTTAAGAAAGACTATGAGAAGTTATCCTGTTGAAACTCTCAACAAAGTGGGTATAGAAAAGACATACTTCAACATAATAAGTCCATACATGACAAACCTACAGCCAACATTATACTCAACAGTGAAAAGCTGAAAGCATTTCCTCTAAGATCAGGAACAAGACAAGGATCCCCCCTCTCACCACTTTTACTCAACATAGTATTGAAAGTCATAGCCACAGCATTAGATAAGAAAACAATAAAATAAAGGGAATCCAAACTGGAAAGAAGAAGTAAAACTGTCACTGTTTGCAGATGACATGATGCTATACATAGAAAATCCTAAAGTTGCCACCAAAAAAAAAAAAAATTAGAACTAATAAATGAATTCAGTAAAGTTTCAGGAAACAAAATTAATATACAGATCTCTGTTTCATTTCTATACACTAACAACAAACTATTAGAAAGAGAAATTAAGAAAACAATCCCACTTACAATTGTATCAGAAAGAATAAAATACCTAGGAATAAATTTAAATAAGGAGGTAAAAGACCTGTACTCAGAAAACTACAAGACACTGATGAATTAACTTGAAGATGGCACAAACAGATGCAAAGATATACCATGCTCATGGATTGGAAGAATTAATATTATTAAAATGACCACACTACCCAAGGCAATCTACAGATTCAATGCAATCCCTAGCGAAATACCAATGGCATTTTTCACAGAACCAGAACAAATCATTCTGAAATTTGTATGGAAACACAAAAACCATGAAGAGCAAAAACAATCTGGAGAAAGAAGAACAAAGCTGGTGGTATCATGCTCCCTGATTTCAAACTATACTACAAAGCTTTAGAAATCAAAACAGTATGGTACTGGCATAAAAACAGACACACACAGATCAATGGAACAGAATAGAGAGCGCAGAAATGAACCTATATTTATACGGTCAATTAATCTATGACAAAGAAGGCAAGAATATACAATGGGGAAAAGACAGCCTTTTCAATAAATGGTGTTGGGAAAACTAGACCACTATATGCAAAGAATAAAATGGGACTACTTTCTCACACCATATATAAAAATAAACTCAAAATGGATTAAAGACTTAAATGTAAGACCTGAAACCATAAAACCTCTGGAAGAAAGCATAGGGAGTACACTCTTTGATATCAGTCTTAGCAATATATATATATTTTTGGATATGTCTCCTCAGACAAGGGAAACAAAAGCAAAAATAAACAAATGGGATTACATCAAATTAAAAAGCGTTTGCACAGCAAAGAAAATTACCAACAAAATGAAAAAGCCACCTACTGAATGGGAGAAGATATTTGTAAACGATATATCTGATAAGGGGTTGATATCCAAATTATACAAAGAACCCATACAACTCAACATCAAAAAAACAAACAACCCAATTTAAAAATGGACAAAGGACCTGAATAGACATTTTTTCAAAGAACACATACAGATGGCCAACAGACACATGAAAATACACTCAACATCACTAATTATCAGGGAAATGCAAATCAAAACCACAATGAGATATCACCTCATACCTGATGAAATGGTTATAATAAAAGTACAACAAATAACAAGTGTTGGCAAGGATGTGGAAAATTGGGAACTCTGGTGAACTGTTGATGGGAATGTTAACTGGTGTTGCCACCATGGAAAACAGTATAGCAGTTCCTCAAACAATTGAAAATAGAACTACCACACAATCCAGCAATTTCACTGTTGAGTACATCTCCAAAGAAAACAAAAACACTAATTTGAAAAGATATATGGACCTCTATGCTCATTGCAGCATTATTTACAATAGCCAAGATATGAGAGCAACTAAGTGCCCATCGATAGATGTATGGATAAAGAAGATGCAGTAAATATATATAATGGAATATTACTCAGCCATAAAGAAAGAATGAAATCTTGCCATTTGTGACAACATGAATGGACCTGGAGGGTTTTATACTAAGTGATGTCAGACAGAGAAAGATGAAAACCATATGATTTTACTCACATGTAGAATCTAACAAACAAAACAAATGAACAAACATAACAAAACAGAACCAGAATCATAGATACAGAGAACAAACAGGTGATTGAGGGGAGATGGGTGGGGGCTGGAAAGAAATAGGTGAGGGAGATTAAGAGGTACAAACTTACAGTTACAAAATAAATGAGTCACAGGTATGAAATGCACAGCATGGGGAATATAGTCAATAATTCTATAATATTTTTGTGTGATGACAGATGGTAAATAGACTTGTGGTGATCATTTCAAAATGTATAGAAATATCGAATCACTATATTGCACACCTGGAACTAACATAGTGTTGTAGGTCAATTATAGTTCAAACAAGCAAATAAACTCATAGAAAAAGAGATCAGATCTGTGGTTGCCAGAGGTGGGGGGTGGAAGAGGGGTTAAAGTTGATTAAAGGTACAAACTTCCAGTTATAAAATAAATAAGCACTAGGGATATAATATACAATATGATTAATATCAATAACACTGCTGCATGTTATTTATGAAAGTTATTAAGAGAGTAAATCCTAAGATTTCTTATCACAAGAAAAAATTATTGTTTTCCTTTTTCTTTTATTTTGTGTCTATATGAGATGGTGGATGTTCCTTAAATGTATTGTAATCATTTCATGATTTATGTAAGTCAAATCATTATGCTGTAAACCTTAAAATTATACAGTGCTGTATGCCAATTATATCTCAAAACTAGAAGAAAAGAACATATTTTTACAAATGTACAAATGACTGGGGGAAAGATTATTACATATTTAGAGTGGAGGTCATGGTGATATAAAGAAATATGGCAGAATGAGTAGGTATGAATGAAGGAGTATTAAATCAGTCATTATCAAGGGAGTGAGATTTGTTTCTAAGCATGCATTTTTTTGTGGTTTGGCTTCCTAAATAGGAACAAACACTTTGGGAACTGAGAATCCCAGACACCTTGGTACTGGATAGGTTCTGAGATGATGGGAAAGGGACAAAACAGTGAGAAATGCATTCAAGTATTAAAAATTGAGGTGATGCCCGGAAAACTCCTTTCCAGAAATTCTGATATTACATTTTAAAGTTAGGGTGAAGGGCTTCCCTGGTGGAGCAGTGGTTAAGAATCCGCCTGCCAATGCAGGGGACACGGTTCGAGTCCTGGTCTGGGAAGATCCCACATGTAGTGGAACAACTAAGCCCGTGCGCCACCACTACTGAGCCTGTGCTCTAGGGCCCGTGTGCCACAACTACTGAGCCCAGGTGCCACAGCTACTGAAGCCCGTGTGCCTAGAGCCCGTGCTCCACAACAAGAGAAGCCACTGCAATGAGAAGCCCACGCACCACAACGAAGAGTAGCTCCCGCTCGCCACAGCCAGAGAAAGCCCGCGTGCAGCAATGAAGACCCAACACAGCCTAAATAAAAAAAAAATTTTTTTTAAATAAATTAATTTTAAAAAATTATAAATAAATAAATAAAGTTAGGGTGATACACGCATCGTGAATGTTAAGTGCATAGAGGGAAAATTATAAGATCTCAAAAAAAGACAAAAATATATTTGATATTTGATATTCTGAATGAACAATATTTATTATTCATTTAAAATGCATTTATTTAACAAATACTTACTAAGTAACAGTTGAAAGTTTAGAAGTGAGAGAGTGGCATGGACATATATACACTACCAAATGTAAAATACATAGCTAGTGGGAAGCAGCTGCATAGCACAGGGAGATCAGCTCGGTGCTTTGTGACCACCTAGAGGGATGGGATAGGGAGGGTGGGAGGGAGACGCAAGAGGGAGGGGTTATGGGGATATATGTATACGTATAGCTGATTCACTTTGTTATACAGCAGAAACTAACACAACAATGTAAAGCAATTATACTCCAATAAAGATGTTAAAAAAATAGTTTGGGACATTTTTTAAAGTAGGAAACTATAATATTTCAAATTAATATTCAAGCCTGGTGCTAGGCTATCTATATCACAGCTGGAATGTGGCAAAGGGATAGAGAAAAAATAGTAAAGAGCTTTCAGATCTATACCACCTATGGCTAAAATAGAGTTGAGATTTCTTTTCTGGCTCTAATGATAGAATATATTCCTGACTTGGGGACACAAACTGACAATTCAGAACTCCTGAAAGAAAGAAGACAGTTAAGTTTAGAATATACTACTATAAGTAATAATTTCAGGAACTTCTCTGATTGCTATCCTCCTCAAATGAAAAACTTGATGGATGATATAGGTATGGAGTTGAAGAAAAAATAAGATACTCAACCAAAAGAAAAGATAAGACAATTGTATCAGGTGTAATATTTTGTTCACTTATTGCACTCCATATGAAGGTTAGATAGCTGTTATTTTTCTTTTCCCAACACACATTCTTTCTTCTCCTGTGTTCATCCAGTAACAAACCATGATCATACAGGTGGGCCTGTAATCCAGGATGGGCCAAACTTTGTACCATATCACCTTGGCCATGGTGATTGGTTTGGAATGGGTATCTATCCCAAGCAGGGACAATCAGATCCCTTTCCTGTGATTTATGTATAGACTCCGGGATAAAGGAATTAACTCTTCCCAATGATGTTGCTACGAAGGTATGCTAACAGCCTGTCTGGCCAATAGCTACAGTCCCTTCAAAGAGAAAAATACCCATGTCACATAGAAGTGAAGAGATAAAAAGCTAGCTGCTTGGTGATACTTTTGAACCCTCAAAAAATCATGAATGATGCCATTCCAGTATGTTTTTCCTGATTACATGAGCCAATAAATGCCCCTTTTCTCTTTTGTTTCAGAGAAACTATCTAAAAACAAAATTGTATTTTAGCTATTTTGTTATTTGCTGTCAAAAGAATCTAGACTAATGAAATCTACCAACAACATGAAGGTCCCATTCTTTGAAAGATATTGTCTACTACGTTGCACCTATTAAGTAAAAAGTAGTTTGTCTTACATTTTTAATAACTGAGAAATTTTACATCTATTCTAAACTAATAATCAGGATAAGAAAACTAAAATTACTCATTGAGTTGACAGAATTCCAACCAAAGAAAAAAAGTGTAATGCTTCGCTAACCTCTGGAAACCTAATTAAAAGTAAACATATCATTTCTGTGAAGTTTTTCAAAATATTACAAAGGTTTTGGGACCTACATGACTACCCTCAAAGTGCTCCAGATTCCAGAGACTCCAGTGTGGAAACTATGCTCACCAAGATAAATCTCTTTTAACATTTACAATATAATAATGTAACACATGATTTGCATGCTTATGTTCCCTATCAGACCTTCAGATTTTTAGAAATAAGGAGAGTGGTGCAGAAATTGCTGGCTTTTTGCTAATATCTATTTTTCCATTACTCCGTAATGACAGAGCCTCTACTTTTTGGCTGGGCATATGGTCACATACCTTTGCACATGGGTATGGTCATATTAAATTCTGGTCAATGACATGTAAGCATGGATGTTGTGTAAGCCTGAGGTTGAAATTTTCTTAAAAAATAGCTGACGGCTTTTTGATTCCATTTAAGGAGTGAGAACACTCCACACTATCTCTGACTGATTAGAGCTAAAATCCCTAGTCCAAAAATATAAAGGAATTATCTGAGGACTCTGAAAAGTAAATAACAGCAGTCAGACTGAGCATGCAAACAAAAATTTGAAGACCATCCCATATAGCAGTGAATTCCTTGGTGTTTTGGTTTTTTTTTTCCTCTCATATATCCTGGATTATACTCCAGGTATCCCAAATCCTAGAACAGTGCATCATGCATTGACAGAAATCTGTCCTCCCAAAATTATCTCTCTCTTCAACCAGAGGGCTAGAGAGATAGGTTCCTACAAGATGGAACTATTGTAATGAAGCTATGACACTACAGTAGTGGTGGCAGTAGCAGGAGTGGCTCTGAAGGCTCTTTTCTCTGAATTCTCTACTCCAAGGTGGACCCAACTGGAGGAAGTACAGGGCAACCAGGGAGGCTAAAGACCTGGATTAATGGAGCACCAGAAAAGGGTGCTTGTGAGAGCCAGAGTATGTGGGAGAAATCACAGAGAGGAAGGAGGTGGAAAAAGGAATCCTTTAAAATTGTGTATGAAAAGTGGCATCTACAAAACCTGCGACCTAACATCACATTGAATGGTGAAAGGCTGAATGCTTTTCTACTATGTTTGGCAACAGACAAGGGTTTCTGCTTTCTCAGTTCCTATTCGTCATTATACTGGAAGTCCTGTCCAGTGTGATAAGGCAATAAATAAATAAAATAAATAAAAAGCATAAAATGAGAATAACATTCTCCCTATTCCTAGGTAACAGGGTTGTTTGCGTAGAAAATCCCTAAAAATCTACAAAAAAACTTCTAGCACTAATTAGGGATTTTAGCAATGTTGTAGGAAAGAAGGTCAATATATGAAAAAATAATTGTATTTTTATATATTGACAATGAGTGATTGCAAACGTTTCTTTAAGAAAAGACCATTTATAAATTTACAATGCTAAAAAAAGAGAGAGAGAAATGCTTACATATAAATTTGGGGGAGACCAGTTTTCATGGGCTTCTTACATTCCTACCTGTCTTGCAGTCAAGGCACTGGCTGCCCTTAGTTCCAAACTACTCTTTCAAGAATATTCATAGATTTAAAGAAACATAAATAAAAATCCCTGCAGGATTTTTTGTAGATGTAGACATGCTGATTCTAATATTTTATGGAAAGGAAAGGAAACTAAATTAACTAAAATGATTTTAAAAGAGAAGAACAAAGTTGGAGGGCTCACCCTACCCAATTTTAAGACTTACTATAAAGCTACAGTAATGACAACAGTGTGGTGAAAGGATAGAAACATAGATCAATGGAACAGAATTGAGAGCCAAGAAATAAACCCATACAAATATGTTCAATTAAGTTTTGCCAAAGGTGCAAAGGCAATTTAATGAAGGATAATAAAGAAAGGATAGTCATTTCAACCAACGGTGCTAGAACAATTGGACATCACTATGCAAAACAAAACAGAACCTAGATCCATTTCTCAAACAAAACAAAATTTAATTCAAAATCGGTCATAGACTTTAAAAAAACCAGTAAAACTCTTAGGAGAAAATCTTCATGACCTTGGGTTGAACAAAGAGTTCTTATATATGACATTAAAAGTACAATCCACAAACACACACACACAAAACTGAAAAGTTGAACTTCATAGAAATGGAAAATTTTTGCTATGAGAAAGACACTATGAGACACTGTGAGAAAGATCATTAAAAAATAAGTCACAGCTTGGGGAAAATATTTGCGTATCACTTACCTAACAAAGGATTTTTATACAGAAATGTTTTGGACTGCTATAGCAAAATACCATAGACTCTGGCTTAAACAACAGACATTTATTTCTCAAAGTTCTGAAGTCTGGGAAGCCCAAGATCAAGGTGTCAGCCAGTTCGGTTCCTGATGAGGACCCTCTTCCTGGCTTGCAGAGGACTGCCTTCTTGCTACGGTCTCACACAGTGAAGGAAGAAAGAAAGAAAGAGAGAGAGAAAGGGCTCTCTGGTTTCTCCTAATAAGTGCACTAAGCACATCATGAAAACCCCACCCTCATGATATCATCTAAACCTAATTACCTCCCAAAGGCCCCATCTCCTAATCCATCACATTGGGTTAGAGCTTCAACATATGAATTTTGGGACACAAACATTCAAGTCATAACAAGAATATACAAAGACTTCTCAATACTCAATAATGAGAAACCAAACAACTCAATATAAAAATGCACAAAAGAGTTGGACAGTGTATTAGTCAGAGTTCTGGGAGAGGTCAGTCCTTTTCCTTAAGGCCTTCAATTGACTGGATGAGGCTGCCCACATTATGGAGGGTAATCTGCTTTACTCAGAGTCTACTGATTTAAATGTTAATCTCATCTGAAAAATATCTTTACAGCAACATACACATGTGTTTGACCAATATATGGGTACCACCTAACCAAGTTGACATAGAAAATTAACTATATACAGACATTTCTCTAATGAAAATATATGGATTGAAATAAGCACTTGTAATGATGGTCAACATCATTAGTCATTAAGAAAATGCACATTAAAACCACATTGAAATACCACATACATACCTATTAGAATGGCTTTAAAAATATTAACAAACAGAAAAAAACACAAAAGTAAAGCAACAAAAACAACAAAATCTCACAATATTAAGTGCTGCTGAGGCTTTGCAGCAACCCATACACTCATACTTTGTAGAGAGAACTGCAAAATGATACAGCTACACTGGAAACAGTTGGGCAGTTTCTAATAATGTTAAGTATATACTTACCCTATTACCTAGGCATTTAAAGAAAACACTTATGTTCAGAACAAAAAAGTGTATATGAGTGTTTATATCAATATTATTTATAATCACCTCAACTGGAAATAGCCAAAATATTCTTCAACGGGTGAAGGGATTAATTGTGGTACATCCTCACAATGGAATATTACTCTGCAATAAAAAGAAATAAACTATCATTCACACAATAGGATGAATTTCAATTGCATTATACTATATCAAAGAAGCCAAAACTAAAATATTACATACTTTTATGACGTATGATTCCATTTATATGACATTCTCTAAAAGGCAAAACTATAGAAATGGAGAACAGGTCAGCAGTTGCCAGGGGTTGGGTTTGCTGAGGACGTTGACCCCAAAGAGGTAGAATGAAGGAATTTGGGGGCTGATGAAATTACTCTGTGTCCTATTTGTGGTGGTGAAACTGAGTAGGACCCTGTGGGGCTCCTGGGCATGGAATCCTTTCAAACAGTTGCTAATCAGGGAAGGGAGGGGATACAGAGACAAGGGAGGAGCAGCCAAGAAACAATAGTGCAGCCTTGTGGCAGGGTCCTGGTTCCACCTCAAGGGATACACATAACAATATCTTTGAGCTCTTTACAGAACTAAAACCCCCACCAAATGGAAGATGTTAGCATTCTTCATTGCAAAGAAGCCCATCAAGATACCACCTGAGGCCAGATTAAAGGAACCAGAGAAGCTCATTAGGAGAACACCAAAACCAGTCTAAAGGGGTGCAGGCCCTGCACACACCCTGATCCTTATCAACAACTCTGCCCTTGAACCACTGCTATAAAACTCCTCACCAAATCCTCCCAGTTGGTACACAAGTTTTGAGGGGCACGAGCCCGCTGTGTCCCCCTTTGCCTGGCAAAGCAATAAAGCTATTCTTTTCTACTTCACCCCAAACTCTGCCTCCAAGATTTGATTCACCACTGGTGCACAGAGGCCAAGTTTTCGGCATCAGTGGTGGCTACACAAATCTATATATGTACTAAAGCTCAAAATTGTATGCAAAAAGTTAATTTTTCAGTATGTAAACTAAAATAATAATAATTAAAAGTCTTTCAAAACTGGACAGCTGACACCCATCCTTTGCCCCATCTACTTTGTCCTGGGAACATGAATGCCAATTTGGACCATGACAACATGGATGGTGGAAATTACCTGGAAACAGGCATATACTACCACTGTACTGCCTATTATTTTGGGGTTTTCTGTAAGTAGCATTCAAAACTGTTGTAAATAATACAGTCAGTATCTTTTATTTATGATCCCCCCCAAATCTAATAATGTATGTACTCAATAAATAACTACTGGAAAAAGAAAGATTAATTTAATGAAATGTTACCAATTAAATATCAAAATACTATATCCCCCAGTTAGGCAAGCTATAAAATATTATTAAAACCATTTCACTAACAAGTTGAAAGAGAAGAGTTTACCATCATATTCTTCCCTGGTAAAATGAAGAATTTGGTTGAGCCGATCCTGGATAAGTCAGGCATTTTATCTATGGAACCATCATAACAAATAATCCATTCAACTGGTTTAAAACTATTTAAATAAAGTCATCAGTCTCTCTCCTGGCTCAGGTTTCCAGGACTCTGACTGGAGTTACCCCTGCCCATATTTTCCTGGACTGTTCAACTTAGATTAAAACTCCTGTTTCAGAGACTCTGAGTTCCCAAACTCTCCTGTCTGCTGGAACCTTAGAAGCCTTCTTATATTAACAAAAATAGGCAATACTTCATAGGTGCTTTTATTTTGAAATAACCTTTGCCAAATCCTGTGAACCTAATTTACCATCTTCCTGTGACCTAAGTTATAAGCACCTCACATCTAAGAACTTCCTGTAGCAATCAGAACCTACACTTCAACAACTTTCTTGAAATCCAGTTGTTCATTCAATAAACATGTATTTTTCACAGTAAGGATTCAATCTGGAATTTGGGAGATGGCTCTTGTTTCATGCTGTCTAGGCTATCTACCGTCTTCATCATATATATCACCACACACACACACACACACACACACACACACACACACACCTGTCTCCCCTATTTTGGAAAAAAGTGTACTTTTTAATACTTTCCATATCCCTGTCTGCATCTACCCAGCCCTAGTATTTGCATGGTATTTAGCCCATAGTAAACACTAAAATATTTCTTAAATAAATAACTATAACAAAAACCATAATTCAAAAGACTAGAAAAGGAGAAATAAATATTGTTATAGCAAGTAATTGAAGTAAGGAAAGAAGAAACTGGACAGACATTTTCAGCAACACATTTATCAGTTGCTTGCCCCTTGCTGGGCCTTTGGTCTATGTATTTATGGTTCCTCTGGTGCCATAGCTGCTGCTGGACTCTAGAGATTAGACCTCTTTTCTGCAAGGGTTCAAAACCTGATTATGGTTTTGGATCAAAATCAGAGGAGCACTTCTTTTTTTTTTTTTTTTTTCAGAGGAGCACTTTGAGGCCTTAAGGCTTCTGAATTCTGACAACACGAGGATGTTGGATCAAAGTGTCAGTAGCAGAACACCTATTTTGTGTCGGATGAATAAATCCTGGGGAGTTAAAGGTTTTCAGAATTTCTGTGTCTGATTTTCTGACACTATTTTAAAACTTTGATGTAGTTTAGCTGGGTCACTTTTCTGAGTCTATATTCACCTATCACAGTAACTCTTGAATAGCATCTTTATGAGAAATTTTAACTCTTGAAGAAAATGAGTTTAATATTATCTTTTTAATTGGGAGACACGCAATAAAAATTCATTAATTCAGTCAGTCAGTAATGTATGTACTATAGGTAGGGCAAAGTGTTTGTTATAAGTAGAACATTGACCTGTCTTCTAGGAGTTTACCACCTAGTAGTAAAGATAAAATATGTACATCAAAAATTACAATCTGAAAAGCATAAGAGGTTCTGATTCCAATGATGGCATACTAACTTATACAGGACTAACTTCTGCCAAGAACAACTGGGAAAGCAGGATAAAATATGAACCAAAAAAATCCGTTGGAAAACATTGGGGAGCCATCAAGGAAGCAAGATCCTTAAAGAAAGGAAGTACAAAGAGTTAAGTCTGACACTTGGCTCTTCTTTTCCCTTCAGAGAATTTGCCTTTTTTGCAGGCAGCCTCTGAGAGTCTGAGAAGCTAAGCAAAATTTTAGACTAATAGGGCTTGGGAGTCAAAAATTCAAGTTCAAAGTCCCTAAAGAGAAGAGACTATGGCAAACATCTAAGGTTTCCAGCTGAGGTCTTTCAAAGGACTACTCACTAGAAAAAAGGTTAACGAGAAATAGACCAGCCCACCTGAAACCAGATTCTATTCAACTCTACCTCAAAGTGAATTAAAGTAATTTGCCCCCAGGCTAACTGCCTTCCAGGACGAAAATAAACCTTCTCTGAAAGAAAATGATATTATCCCAAATCAAATAATGTGTACATTTTTTTCATATGCAAGATCCAAAAAATTTTTAATAAAAATCTATTAGGCAAACCAATAGAAGAGACCAAGGAAAAAGTAGATAATGGAAATGAACCTATGGGAAATGCAAATATTGGAGCTATCATATATAAAACAAAAACAACTGTGTCTAATATATTCAAGAAAAAATATGTCAAGATGAACAATTCAGCAGATAAATAAAAAATTAAATAGAAATTATACAACAAGAAAACTTCAAAAACTGAAAATGAAATTCAATAGACAGGTTCAATAGCAGACTGGACATAGCTGAAGAGAGGACTAGTGAACTGAAAGATAGGTCAGCAGTAGAGACCCAGGCTTAAACACAGGAAAAGTTTAACATACATGTAATTGAAGTCTTAGAAGGAGAAAAGAGTGAGAATATTTGAAGATATGTGGCCAAACATTTTTCTAAAACAAGAAAGACAACAAGCCACAGGTTCAAGAGATACTTTAAACTCCAAGAAGGATAAATACAAAGAAAGAAACACTTAAGCATCTCATAATACAACTGGGAAAAAATGAAGAGAAAGTTTTAAAAGAGGTCAAAGAGAAAAAAGACACATTAATTTTGAAGGAGCAACAATAATACTGACAGATGACTTCTCAATAGAAATAATGAAACCAGAAGATAATGTAATGCCATCTTCAAAATTGCCAACCTTAAATTTTATAACCAGAGATAATATCCTATAAGTATGAAGTCAAAACAAAGACATTTTCATGCAAATGTATTTTTCACCAGTAAGCCGGGCTGAAATAAATATGAAAGGACTTCTTAAGACAGAAGATAGAAGAAATCTATCCTAAATGGAAACATAGAAATGTCGGAAGAAGTAAAAAGCAATAGAAAGATTGATATGTAAGTAAATACATATTGATAGCGTATGATCAATTTATGGAATTTAAAATATGTTAAATAGAAATATATGACACGGGATTCCCTGGTGATGCAGTGGTTAAGAATCTGCCTGCCAATGCAGGGGACACAGGTTCGATTGCTTGTCCAGGAAGATCCCACATGCCGTGGAGCAACTAAGCCCGTGCGCCACAACTACGGAGCCTGCGCTCTAGAGCCCAGGAACTACAACTACTAAGCCCGCGTGCCACAACTACCGAAGGCCATGCGCCTAGAGCCCGTGCTCTGCAACAAGAGAAGCCACCACAATGAGAAGCCCGCGCACCGCAACAAAGAGTAGCCTCTGCTTGCCGCAACTAGAGAAAGCCCGCGCGCAGCAACGGAGACCCAACGCAGCCAAAAATAAATAAAGAAAGAAATACATGACACAAAAATCAATAGGCATGAGAAGGATAAATAAAATTTTCTTAACTCCTTATATCTTACAGGAAATGGTAAAAGTACAAATTTATATTAGACTTTAATAAATCAAGGATGAATTGCAATCTTGAGATAACCACTAAAAAATAATAAAAGATTATATAACTAACAAGCTAATAGAAATAGAAAATATAATAAGAATACTTAATCTAAAGGCAGGCAGAAGAAAAAGTTTCCTTCTACCCTTCTAGTTTCTTTGGCTTGTCTAATAATCAAATTGACATAAGACAGATTAACTGGAGAAAAACAAAGTTTAATAACCTGTATATCTCCTGTATACATGGGAGAGACCCAGGAAAACTGAGTAACTTGCCAAATGGCTGAAGCCACCACCTTAAATACGATCTTCAGCTAAAGACAATAGGAGATGTTGGGGATGGGTGACTCAGTTATGGGAGGTTACCAGGAAAAGCACAGTAAACAAGGGTAAGGTTGTGCTACAAACTGTTGCCTTCTCTATTGATCAGAGTAAACCCTTTGTATTTTTATAAAGGGTAACTTCTACATGGTTTTCATAGCTTGTCCTGTGCCTGCTATTTCCTTCTTTTTTTTTTATTTTTGGCTGCATTGGGTCTTCGTTGCTGCACGCAGGTTTTCTCTAGTTGTGGCGAGCGGGGGCTACTCTTCGCTGTGGTGTGCGGGCTTCTTATTGCGTTGACTTCTTTTGTTGCGGAGCATGGGCTCTAGGAGTGCAGGCTTCAGTAGTTGTGGCACATGGGCCCAGTAGTTGCGGCTCGCAGGCTCAGTAGTTGTGGCGCATGGGCTTACTTGCTCCACAGCGTGTGGGATCTTCCCAGACCAGGGCTCGAACCCGTGTCCCCTGTACTGGCAGGTGGATTATTAACCACTGCACCACCAGGGAAGTCCCCATGTGCTATTTCTTAAAAATAACCAGCTTAAAATAATCCTTATGCCTGTCAACTGAAAGAAAGATGCACAACATAAGAGTTGTGAGTTTAAGTTGTATTCAGGGTCTTGCTGAGGACTGTAGCCCAGGACACAACTACGCAGTTAGCTCTGAGAAGACTGCTCTGAAGAGGTGGGAGAACAGTTTATATATGATTTTTGGCTGAGGAATACATGCAGTCAAGCGTACAACTCGGTTAAAAGTTACTGCTAATCACAGAAAACAGATATCTTGAGGTAATGATTTTAGTCCTTTTCTACATATGGGAAGATGCAAGAATCTGGGGTCATTAAAATTCTTCCTGAGATATACATCTAACTGTCTAAGGGGCGTGCTTGTCTAAAGCACAGAGTGCCACATCCTGTTATCATCTTAATTTCTTCTCAAATTGCACTGTTGGTCAGCAACTGCAGTGGGTTATGACTTAACCCTTGTAGAACTGGATGGTGAGTAGCACCCTCTGTCTTAGCAATCTTGATTTTTCTGCATCCATGTGCCAAAGAGGCACATTTTGGGTTGGCAAACTCTGCTCCCCTATAGCAGACTAGTACTGCATCTGATCATTTCATGTTTCCATTTTGACTGATATCCATAGGAATTTCTGATGGCATCCCATGCATTCCTCCTTGGTTGGCAAGTCATCTACTTAGCAAACTATCTTGCCTTAGGTTTTGAGTAGGCAGGAAAATCTTCTATGAGGCTTTCAGAAGAAGCCAGCTCCTCTGGAAACCATGGATCCCCTCTTCAATGATTCTATCTTGCCTTTCTTCCTTTCAACTTTCCTGGTGCCACATCTTCCTGCCAGGGATTGAAGCCATGCCTCTAATCACATCAAAGCCTGTATGAAGTAGATTATAATACTTTTAAAATTACAGGCAGGAGAACAGTGGATAAAAGCTTAAGCTCTGGAATCAGAAGCATAGTTTTCAAATCCAGCCTCCAACTTATTAAAGTGTGTGGTCTTGAGCAAAACACTGATGATAATGAAGGTGGTGCTTATCTATCATGTGTTGGGTGCTTACTCTGTGCTAGGCACTGTAGCTAAGAATTTTTCACACAGTACCTCATTTAGTGCTAATAACTCAAGGGAATCCAATAAGTACCTACATTGTCAGATGAGGAATCTGAGGTTTTTCAAATTCACTACTCATAAAATGCATGGCTTTGGGCAAGTTACTTAATCTCTCTAAACCTCATCCACAAACACTAACATAGCTAATTTCTGTAGCTACTGACATGACTAAATGAGGATGCATGTAAAGAACTTGGCCTACAGCGAGCCAAATAAGTATTATGTATTAATACTATTATTACCCTCCACTTGCCCATATGTGAATTCTTTATATATGATATGAAGAAACCAAAAAATTATGCAGCCAATTAGTTCCAAGAGATGCAGCCAAATTGAATTATTCTGACCAAGGTCTTTATTTTCATGATAGTTGACAATATCCACTTCATTTTGCATTATGAAAGCAGAATTCAAGATAGCAACATATGAATTAGGTGTCAGGTTAAAGATAAGCAAATAATCTGGGATCACTTTCAAAATACCAGAAATGTCCCTGGATCACCTAGTGATAATGAGGCAGACAGACGTCCCTTCCCACCTGCTTCCTCACACCATCTCGACATTCACCTCTTGGAGGAAATTCAGGTGCCTCGGACCTCCGCCCACTTCATAGCCTATGCTATGTTATACCAAGCAACCCAAGCTCAGCTTCCCCACAAATGCTGCTGCTGCTCTTGCTTAGTGCAGCCTTTTGTTTATCACTCTGGGCATCTATGGTCTCACAACTCCAGAGGGAAGAATCAATGCAGTCACTATTCATTTCCATCTATCATGACACCTCAAAACAATGTCCTTCACAATGACACTATCTTATTCTAATGCTTTACACAGTGTATTCTTTTGTCTCATTAATAACTTGACTGACGATGATAAAAGATGCCTTGAAATTCATCTTGCTTGTCTGTGGTCCTGCTTTCTGAAATTCCAATTATGTCCAGATGTTTTCCTGCCCTCTCTACTTCTAGACACTCACAAGGGAAAATAAAAGCATTCTTTATCTTACTTTTTATTGCTGATGGTGTGCTAGTTACAGAAAAGATGATTAGTTCCATGTTTTCATGTGATTTCTGGTCCTAAATTCTTAAATGTATCATTTAAAAAATCAAATAGTATTGGTCAGCACACATGCCAAAAGTGGCTTTCCCTGATCAATAAATGACAGAAATAAATTCAAGCCTTCTGACCTTTCTTGTGATACATACATTAAAAAATATTTTTTTTTAATAATTGAAGAAAAAATTTAAAGACTTCCTCTTCTGACCATGATAAGGAAGGCTGGATTTAGCTTTTTGCCTGAAACAACCAAAAAAGTAAACTAAATATATAAAACCTTGGTTTTCAAGATACTGAACACCAAGCAACAAAGGATAGTAATCTCTGAGAAATGGAAAACAAATGAGGTGAGTCTTATGATTGCCCCAGCTTACTACTTGAGAGTTTCCTGTCTCAGGGAGGGGGAACTCAAGAAAAATCTGGTGAATACTGTGAGTAGAGAATAAGAACTGGAATTCTAGAGAGACCAAGGTGACCAGAGTTGGCAGGACAGAGTACCAGAAAGGAGAAAGATGCACAGAGAGAGAACTTCAGAGATTTGCAGAGGGCTCCCTAGAGTCTTCAGATGGTCATCAGCATACACCTTTGAGACCAGGGGATTAACTACCTGAAAGTATTAGAAGGAACAATTGCCAGGGTTCACACAGCCATGAATAGTGCCCATTCACATTAGCAAAACTGGAAAATCTCATTATTTATAGAGCACTGAGTACAGTACTCGGAAAGTTCTTGACTGAGTACCGGGGAATAATTAGGTCTATCCTTAATACCACTCTAGTCCCACCTAACAAATCTTAAGAGCAATATCTGAAAGGATTAAACTGAATCCTAGTAACTTAACTGTGCCCCAAAACAAAGCTCAAGAATATTTCTAGAAATACAAAGATGTCCATTACCCAACAAAGTAAAATCTACAATATCTGGTATTCAATCAAAAGTTACTAAGAATGCAAAGAAACAGGAAAATATGAAGAAAAATGAATCAATTAAAACCAATCCAGAATTGACACAGATGTTAGAATTAGCAAAGATATTTTAAAAATTATTATAGCTGTTTTCCCTATGTTCAAAAAATTAAGTAAAGACAAAGATATATAAAAGACTCATATCAAATTTCTAGACATGAAAACTGCAATGTATCAGATTAAAAATACACAGGATAAAATTAACAGTAGATAACTGAGAAAGGAAAAAGCTAGTGAACTTGAAGACATAGCAATAGAAGCCATCCAAAGTGAAATACAGAGAGAAAAAATAAATAAAGGGGTGCTCAGGATGGATCTCACAGAGAAGGTGACTTTTAAACAAAAAAATTTAAAGAGGCAGGGACATAGCCACATTATATCCAACGGAAGACAACCCCAGGTATTACTGAAATGACGGGTCCAGAAATAGTGATCATCACGTATTTAACATAGTATTTAGCATTTAATAAGCACTCAAGAGATTAAAGTTATCATTGCTGCTGTTGTTACTGTCCTCATTAAACACTAAGAGTTGGAAGGGAACTCACGTATACTCACGTATATAGGGGCTTCCTTTTGCTGGCACACATCTAGGCGTTTCCATATATATTACCTCACATAATCCTCAAAATAACCCTGTAATATGGGTAACCCTATTTTATAAAGAAGAAAGCAGATATTTTGGGGAGTTGAGATATTTATGCAAGGTCACCAAGAGACTAAGATGAGACATGATTTGACCTCAGAGCTCTCTGACGTCAAATCTTAGACACTTTCCATTCCTCCACATGGAATTTGGGGACTTGGGGAAGTTAAATGCTGCAAGCTTTCACACACCTCTGTTTTGCCCAGGAGACACAAATTCAAATGGAGTTATCATGGTAAGTGATGTGGGGAGCCTCCACAAGGCAAGTCAGCAGCCACTATTCAGCCCTGAGTTAATATAGACAAGATAGAAGGTAGGCAAGTGTTGCTTGGGCTTCTTCGTAAGTTTTCCCAAGAGAAGTCAGAAATCTATGGTATTTCTAATTTTTAAATTATTTATAACATGTCTTTATCTGAAAACTTTCTATGTGGGCCATTCAAAAGAGGATGATGATCCTAAATACAGATTTGGAACCATTTATTTACCAACTCTGGTCTAGGTAATTCATTAATTAATTTACATGAATATAAACTTATTGTTTTCTCTGATTATAAAAATGATGCATGTACGTGGTTAACTAGTTTTTGATGAAGGCACCAAGAATACCAAGTGGGAAAAGGATAATCTCACCAATAAATGGAGCTGGGAAAACTGGATAACTGCATGGAAAAAAATGAAGTTGGAATCTTGTCTTACACCATACACAAAAAATCAACTCAAAATGGATAGAGGATTTAAACATAAGACCTGAAACTGTAAAACTCCTAGAAGAAAATGTAGGGAAAAACAACATGACATTGGTCTTGGCAATGATATACTGGCTATGACACCAAAAGCACAGGCAACGAAAGCAAAACAAACAAGCTGGACTCTATAAAACTGAAAAGTTTATGCACAGCAAAGGATAAAGTTGACAAAATGAAGAGGTAAGTTACAGGGAAAGCATGTGCGTGGTGGTGGGGAGAGGGAGAGGTTGCAAACAATATATCTAATTGGGGGTTAGTATCAGGGATCTGTAGGGAACTCATACAACTCAATAGCAAAACAAACAAACAAACAAAAACAATTAAAAAATGGGCAAAGGACCTGAATAGAAATTTTTTCAAAGAAGATATGCAAAAGGCAAACAGGTATATGAAGGGGTGCTCAGTATCACTTATGACAGGGATGTGCAAATTGGAACCACAAATGGGAAGTCACCCTGCACCTATTAGGAGGGCTTTTATCAAAACGTCAAAAAATCACAGCTGTTGGTGAAGATGTGGAGAAGAGGGAATCCTTATGTATTGCTGGTGGGAATGTAAATTGGTACAGCCATTATAGGAAAGAGTATGAAGAGTCCTCAAAAATTTACAAGTAAACCTACCAGAAATGCAATCTGCTTCTGAGTGTAGAGCCAAAGGAAATAAAATCACTATTGTGAAGATATATCTGTACTTCCATGTTTATTGCAGCATTATTCACAAGGTCAGGATACGGAGACAACCTAAATGCCCATCAACAGACGAATGGATAAAGAGAATGTGGTATACAATGGCATATTATCCAGCCTTAAAAAAAGAAGGAGATCTTGCCATTTGCAACAACATAGATAAATGTAGAAGATGTTATGTTGAGTGAAATAAGACAGACACAAAAAGATAAATACTGCATGATCTCACTTACATGTGGACTCTTAAAAGGTCAAACTCATAAGAACAGAGAGTAGAAGGGTGGTTATCAGGGGACGAGGATGGGGGATATGGGGAGATGCTGGCCAAAGGGTACAAATTTCAGTTATAAGATGAAGACATTCTGGAGACCTAATGCACAGCACGATGACTGTAGTTAATAATGTATTATATGCTATACTTGAAATTTGTTAAGAAGGTAGATCTTAAGTATTCTTACTGCACACACAAAAATAACTATGTGAGTTGATGAATATGTTAATTAGCTTGTTTGTAGTAATCACAATGTATACATATATCAAAACATCAAGTTTTGATGTTTTGATACATCTTAAATATATATAATTTTTATTTGTCAATTATACTTCAATAGAGCTAGGGGAAAAAAAGGAATACATAGTGAATGGAAGAAATTTGTTAAGTGTTCTCACCACACACACACAAAAAATGGTAACTATATGAGGTGATGATGTGTTAATTACTTGACTGTGGTTATCTCACAATGTATAGGGATTTCAGACCATCACATTGTACTCCTTAAATACATACAATTTTTATTTGTCAATTATACCTTAATAACACTAGGAAAAAATTTAAAAAGTGAAAAGGACATAGTGAGTAAATGAAATCATTTCTCTCTCAGTATCCCTACGCATCACACCCCCCAGTTAATTTACTCTGCAGCCCTCACATGTGCCCTCAAACTTCTCACACTCTTACTTCCACATTGACCCCGGGCTGATATCAAAGCCATCCTCTCCCCAAGATGCAACTCAAATGCCATCACTACGGTGAAACCTTTCCTCATCCTCCCTTCTGTTTTGAAAATCACTGGTAGGCTTCTCTACCTTCTACTAGAATCATTTTCGTATCTGACTCATCCTTCCTATAAAATTGTCCTTTACCTAAGAACAAACCAACCTTGTTTTCTGTAGTTTTTCTTTTATCCAACACAACACATAGGACAATCTTCTAAAAAATATTTTATTATGAGAAATTTAAAATATACACAAAAGTAGAAGGAATTGTATAATGAACCTGCATTACCCATCACCCAACTTCGGCAATTCTCAATGTATTGCCAAATTTGTTTTACTGTACCTCATACCCTCTACCTTTTGCTGATTATTTTTTACAGCTTTATTTAGATATTATACAATTTGTATACTGAAAAATTCACCAATTTTAAGCGTAGAGTTCAATGAGTTTTAGTAAATTAACAAGTCGTGCATCATCACAGTACAGTTTTTGAACATTTCCATCAGCCTAACAAGCTTCTCCAGTGTCAGTTCAAAGACAATACCTGCTCATACTCCCAGTCCCAGGCAACTACTGATCTATGTTCTGCCCTTATAAGGTTGCCTTTTCTGGATATTTCATATATATTGTCATACGATATGTATACTCTGTCAGTCTTAATTTACTTAGCATATATTTTGGGGGTTCCCTTATGCTGTATTATGTACCAGTACTCTGTTCCTATCTATTATGAAGTAGGAGTGCTTTGGAAGCATGAACTGCATTTTGTTGTCCACAACCAGCTGATGGACGTTTAGATTTTTCCAGTGTAAGGCTGTGATGAGTGGTGGTGCTATGACCATTCACACATAACTCATTGAGTGGACATATGATTTCATTTTTCTTGGGTAAATTTCTAGGAGTGGAATTGTTGGGGAATCTGATGAATTTGTGTTTAACTCTTTGAGGAACTGCCAAATGTTTTCAAGGTGGCTGCCTTATTTTCATTCTGATTAGAAATGCATGCGGGTTCTGGTTTTTCCTCATCGTCCCTGACACTTGATATTGCCTGTATTATTGATTATGGCCATTCTGGTGGGTGTGTGGTAGTATCTCATCGTGAATTTTGATTTGCCTTTCCCTGGTGAAGAGCGATGTTGATCATCTCTTTGTGTTTTTATTAACCATCACGTATTTTATTTGATGAAATGTCTATTCAAATATCTGGTGCATTTATAAAGTGTTGTTTATACACTTATGACTTAGTTGAGAAAGTTCTTTGTATGTTCTATATGCAGGTCCATTGTTGGTTGTACGGTTTGCAAAAGTTTTCTCCCACTCTGTGGTTTCTCTTTCTATTTTTTATGAATCATAGACCTAAATGTAAAAGCAATCTAGAAAAAAATCCAAAAAACAAAAACAAAGGATGCATAAGCGTTGTAAAAATATTCCAAAAATACAAAAAAGAATAAAAGACAAAACAAAACTTACTGGAATTTCTACAAGTAAAGACTACTATGCCCTTTTAATGCATATTTTTCTAGTGCAAATATATCTTGTATTAATCAGCAGCATTTTTTTTTAAAAAGACTTGAATAGAAATTTCTCCAAAGAAGACATACAAAAGGCCAATAAGCACATGAAAAGATGCCCAACATCACTAGTCATTTGGGAAATGTGATAGGAAAAAGCAAATCAAAACTACAGTGAGATACCACTTCACATCCAGTAAGATGGCTATTATAAAAAAGAGAAAAGAAAAAGTAAATAACAAGTGTTGGTGAGGATGTGGAAAAATTGGAACCCTTGTGTATTGCTGGTAGGCATGTAAAATGGTCCAGCAGCTGTAGAAAACTGTATGAAAATTCCTCAAAATATTAATCATAGAATTACCATATGATCCAGCAATTTCACTTCTGGGTATATAACCAAAAGAAGTGAAAGTAGGAGGCTTAACCAAGATGGCGGAGTAGAAGGACATGCTCTCACTCCCTCTTGTGAGAGCACCAGAATCACAACTGGCTGCTGGACGGACAGTCATTGACAGGAAGACCCTGGACTTCACCAAGGAGGATACCCCACGTCCAAGGACAGAGGAGAAGCCACAGTGAGATGGTAGGAGGGGCGCAATCAGAGTAAAATCTAATCCCATAACTGCTGGGTGGGTGACTCACAGACTGGCGAACACTTATACCACAGAAGTCCACCCACTGGAGTGAAGGTTCTGAGCCCCACGTCAGGCTTCCCAACCTGGGGGTCCGGCAACGGGAGGAGGAATTCCTAGAGAATCAGACTTTGAAGCCTAGTGGGAATTGATTGCAGGACTTTGACAGGACTGGGGGAAACAGAGCCCCCACTCTTGGAGGGCACACATAAAGTAGTGTGCGCATCGGGACCCAGGGGAAGGAGCAGTGACCCTGGGGGAGACTGAACCAGACCTACCTGCTGGTGTTGGGGGGTCTCCTGCAGAGGCGGGGGGTGGCTCTGTTTCACTGTGGGGACAAGGGCACTGGCAGCGGAGGTTCTGGGAAGTGCTCCTTGGCGTAAGGCCTCCCAGAGTCTGCCATTAACCCCACCAAAGAGCCCAGGTAGGCTCCAGTGTTGGGTTGCCTCAGGCAAAACAACCAACAGGGAGGGAACCCAGCCCCACCCATCAACAGTCAAGTGGATTAAAGTTTTACGGAGCTCTGACCGCCACAGCAACAGTCAGCTCTACCCACCACCAGAGCCTCCCATCAAGCCTCTTAGATAGCCTCAACCACCAAAGGGCAGACAGCAGAAGCAAGAAAAACTACAATCCTGCAGCCTGTGGACCAAAACCCACAGTTACAGAAAGATAGACAAGATGAAAAGGCAGAGGGCTATGTACCAGATGAAGGAACAAGAAAAAACCCCAGAAAAACAACTAAATGAAGTGGAGATAGGCAACCTTCCAGAAAAAGAATTCAGAATAATGATAGTGAAGATGATCCAGGACCTCGGAATAAGAATGGAGGCAAAGATTGAGAAGATGCAAGAAATGATTAACAAAGACCTAGAAGAATTAAAGAACAAACAAACAGAGATGACCAATACAATAACTGAAATGAAAACTACACTAGAAGGAATCAATAGCAGAATAACTGAGGCAGAAGAACAGATAAGTGACCTGGAAGATAAAATGGTGGAATTCACTGCTGCGGAACAGACTAAAGAGAAAAGAATGAAAAGAAATGAAGACAGCCTAAGAGACCTCTGGGACAACATTAAACGCAACAACATTCGCATTATAGGGGTCCCAGAAGGAGAAGAGAGAGAGAAAGGACCAGAGAAAATATTTGAAGAGATTATAGTCGAAAACTTCCCTAACATGGGAAAGGAAATAGCCACCCAAGTCCAGGAAGCGCAGAGAGTCCCATACAGGATAAACCCAAGGAGAAACACGCCAAGACACATAGTAATCAAAGTGGCAAAAATTAAAGACAAAGAAAAATTATTGAAAGCAGCAAGGGAAAAACGACAAATAACATACAAGGGAACTCCCATAAGGTTAACAGCTGATTTCTCAGCAGAAACTCTGCAAGCCAGAAGGGAGTGGCATGATATACTTAAAGTGATGAAAGGGAAGAACCTACAACCAAGATTACTCTACCCGGCAAGGATCTCATTTAGATTTGATGGAGAAATCAAAAGCTTTACAGACAAGCAAAAGCTAAGAGAATTCAGCACCACCAAACCAGCTCTACAACAAATGCTAAAGGAACTTCTCTAAGTGGGAAACACAAGAGAAGAAAAGGACCTACAAAGACAAACCCAAAACAATTAAGAAAATGGTCATAGGAACATACATATCGATAATTACCTGAAACGTGAATGGATTAAATGCCCCAACCAAAAGACATAGACTGGCTGAATGGATACAAAAACAAGACCCATATATATGCTGTCTACAAGAGACCCACTTTAGACCTAGGGACACATACAGACTGAAAGTGAGGGGATGGAAAAAGATATTCCATGCAAATGGAAATCAAAAGAAAGCTGGAGTAGCTATAGTCATATCAGATAAAATAGACTTTAAAATAAAGAATGTTACAAGAGACAAGGAAGGACACTACATAATGATCAAGGGATCAATCCAAGGAGAAGATATAACAATTATAAATATATATGCACCCAATATAGGAGCACCTCAATACATAAGGCAACTGCTAACAGCTATAAAAGAGGAAATTGACAGTAACACAATAATAGTGGGGGACTTTAACACCTCACTTACACCAATGGACAGATCATTCAAAATGAAAATAAATAAGGAAACAGAAGCTTTAAATGACACAATAGACCAGATAGATTTAATTGATATATATAGGACATTCCATCCAAAAACAGCATATTACACGTTCTTCTCAAGCGCGCATGGAACATTCTCCAGGATAGATCACATCTTGGGTCACAAATCAAGCCTCAGTAAATTTAAGAAAATTGAAATCATATCAAGCATCTTTTCTGACCACAATGCTATGAGATTAGAAATGAATTACAGGGAAAAAAACGTAAAAAACACAAACACGTGGAGGCTAAACAATACGTTACTAAATAACCAAGAGATCACTGAAGAAATCAAAGAGGAAATAAAAAAATACCTAGAGACAAATGACAATGAAAACACGACAACCCAAAACCTATGGGATGCAGCGAAATCAGTTCTAAGAGGGAAGTTTATAGCTATACAAGCCTACCTAAAGAAACAAGAAAAATCTCAAGTAAACAATCTAACCTTACACCTAAAGAAACTAGAGAAAGAAGAACAAACAAAACCCAAAGTTAGCAGAAGGAAAGAAATCATAAAGATCAGAGCAGAAATAAATGAAATAGAAAGAAAGAAAACAATAGCAAAGATCAATAAAACTAAAAGCTGGTTCTTTGAGAAGATAAACAAAATTGATAAGCCATTAGCCAGACTCATCAAGAAAAAGAGGGAGAGGACTCAAATCAATAAAATCAGAAATGAAAAAGGAGAAGTTACAACAGACACCGCAAAAATACAAAGCATCCTAAGAGACTACTACAAGCAACTTTATGCCAATAAAATGGACAACCTGGAAGAAATGGACAAATTCTTAGAAAGGTATAACCTTCCAAGACTGAAGCAGGAAGAAACAGAAAATATGAACAGACCAATCACATGTAATGAAATTGAAACTGTGATTAAAAATCTTCCAACAAACAAAAGTCCTGGACCAGATGGCTTCACAGGTGAATTCTAGCAAACATTTAGAGAAGAGCTAACACCTATCCTTCTCAAACTCTTCCAAAAAATTGCAGAGGAAGGAACACTCCCAAACTCGTTCTATGAGGTCACCATCACCCTGATACCAAAACCAGACAAAGACACTACAAAAAAAGAAAATTACAGACCAATATCACTGATGAATATAGATGCAAAAATCCTCAACAAAATACTAGCAAACAGAATCCAACAACACATTAAAAGGATCATACACCACGATCAAGTGGGATTTATCCCAGGGATGCAAGGATTCTTCAATATACGCTAATCAATCAATGTGATACACCATATTAACAAATTGAAGAATAAAAACCATATGATCATCTCAATAGATGCAGAAAAAGCTTTTGACAAAATTCAACACTCATTTATGATAAAACCTCTCCAGAAACTGGGCTTAGAGGGAACCTACCTCAACATAATAAAGGCCATATATGACAAACCCACAGCAAACATCATTCTCAATGGTGAAAAACTGAAAGCATTTCCTCTAAGATCAGGAACGAGACAAGGATGTCCACTCTCACCACTATTATTCAACATAGTTCTGGAAGTCCTAGCCACGGCAATCAGAGAAGAAAAAGAAATAAAAGGAATACAAATTGGAAAAGAAGAAGTAAAACTGTCACTGTTTGCGGATGACATGATACTATACATAGAGAATCCTAAAACTGGCACCAGAAAACTGCTAGAGCTAATGAATGAATATGGTAAAGTTGCAGGATACAAAATGAATGCACAGAAATCTCTTGCATTCCTATACACTAATGATGAAAAATCTGAAAGAGAAATTATGGAAACACTCCCATTTACCATTGCAACAAAAAGAATAAAATACCTAGGAATAAACCTACCTAGGGAGACAAAAGACCTTTATGCAGAAAACTATAAGACACTGATGAAAGAAATTAAAGATGATACCAACAGATGGAGAGATATGCCATGTTCTTGGATTGGAAGAATCAACATTGTGAAAATGAGTATACTACCCAAAGCAATCTACAGATTCAATGCAATCCCTATCAAATTACCAATGGCATTTTTTACGGAGCTAGAACAAATCATCTTAAAATTTGTATGGAGACACAAAAGACCCCGAATAGCCAAAGCAGTCTTGAGGCAAAAAAATGGAGCTGGAGGAATCAGACTCCCTGACTTCAGACTATACTACAAAGCTACAGTAATCAAGACAGTATGGTACTGGCACAAAAACAGAAACATAGATCAATGGAACAAGATAGAAAGCCCAGAGATTAACCCATGCACCTATGGTCAACTAATCTATGACAAAGGAGGCAAAGATATACAATGGAGAAAAGACAGTCTCTTCAATAAGTGGTGCTGGGAAAACTGGACAGCTACATGTAAAAGAATGAAATTAGAATACTCCCTAACACCATACACAAAAATAAGCTCAAAATGGATTAGAGACCTAAATATAAGACTGGACACTATAAAACTCTTAGAGGAAAACATAGGAAGAACACTCTTTGACATAAATCACAGCAAGATCTTTTTTGATCCACCTCCTAGAGTAATGGAAATAAAAACAAAAATAAACAAATGGGACCTAATGAAACTTCAAAGCTTTTGCACAGCAAAGGAAACCATAAAGAAGACGAAAAGACAACCCTCAGAATGGGAGAAAATATTTGCAAACGAATCAACGGACAAAGGATTAATCTCCAAAATATATAAACAGCTCATTCAGCTCAATATTAAAGAAACAAACACCCCAATCCAAAAATGGGCAGAAGACCTAAATAGACATTTCTCCAAAGAAGACAGACAGACGGCCACGAAGCACATGAAAAGATGCTCAACATCACTAATTATTAGAGAAATGCAAATCAAAACTACAATGAGGTATCACCTCACTCCTGTTAGAATGGGCATCATCAGAAAATCTACAAACAACAAATGCTGGAGAGGGTGTGGAGAAAAGGGAACCCTCTTGCACTGTTGGTGGGAATGTAAATTGATACAGCCACTATGCAGAACAATATGGAGGTTCCTTAAAAAACTAAAAATAGAATTACCATATGACCCAGCAATCCCACTACTGGGCATATACCCAGAGAAAACCGTAATTCAAAAAGACACATGCACCCGAATGTTCATTGCAGCACTATTTACAATAGCCAGGTCATGGAAGCAACCTAAATGCCCATCAGCAGACGAATGGATAAAGAAGATGTGGTACATATATACAATGGAATATTACTCAGCCATAAAAAGGAACGAAATTGAGTCATTTGTTGAGAAGTGGATGGATCTAGAGACTGTCATACAGAGTGAAGTAAGTCAGAAAGAGAAAAACAAATATCGTATATTAATGCATGTATGTGGAACCTAGAAAAATGGTACAGATGAGCCGGTTTGCAGGGCAGAAGTTGAGACACAGATGTAGAGAATGGACATATGGACACCAAGGGGGGAAAACTGCGGTGGGGTGGGGATGGTGGTGTGCTGAATTGGGCGATTGGGATTGACATGTATACACTGATGTGTATAAAATTGATGCCTAATAAGAACCTGCAGTATAAAAAAACAAACAAACAAAACAACTAATACTAAACTTTCATTGGGTTATTTGTATGGAAATATGTTCATATAAATGTTTCAGACATTACATGAAATTTCTAAAAATCTTATATTTGTATTTGTGTGGAAATATTTATGGAAATATGTTAATATAAATGTTTCAGACATTATATGAAATTTCTAAAAATCTTATATTTGTATTTGTATGGAAATATGTATGGAAATATGTTAATATAAATGTTTCAGACATTACATGAAATTTCTAAAAATCTTATATGTTCTGGTATAATGTTATAAGCAATAATCCTAGTTATTACTTTAAAATGTATATCTCAGAAATAACTAATTTTCTTGTCAACTGCATTATTATGAACTTTCATCAAATCTTTAACAGTGGTCATTTTTAAGTCTTTTGTCATTTACAGACAGTTCTGGGTGTACTCTGATGCTTTTGCAAATATGTTCCTATAAAAGGCTTTCATCTTCAAGAAATTCATGGAAAAGACTCTGACAAGTACAGGTTTCTGGTAACTGACTGTACTGCTGAACTGAATGAATAAGCATTTTCAGAACTCTAATGAAAAACTGATGAACTCATAAAAGTGCTAACAAAAGATCAAGATGAAAAAAAAAATCAATTACATGGGACTGAGTGAACTGATGAGGATGAGTATAATTTTTGTGACTTTCTGTCTGAATTAAAAAAAAAAAAATCCCACAAGGACTCAGAGGCAAAGAATATACAAATCAATTTTCACTGCAAAGTAAAGGAGCTGTTACAGTGGAGGATTGCTGGACTGAATGTCAATATTATGACATAGTATGAGTGTGTTTCATGTTTGGTAATTGCAATCATTGTTGCTTTTGTTGTGGTCATCCATGTACAATGCTTGGTGTCAGTCTATTTATCTCTTGTAAAAATAAAATACAGTGTGTGTGTGTGTGAAAAAAAAAAAAAAGAAAAGAAAAGGCAAGCACACATAATCTATACTTGTCACCTTGCCAGGTATTTTCCTAGTCATCCGGGTGACAGACAGCCTGACCCTGGGTGGTTCGATCATTCTCTCATTGAACTTCAGGGATTCATCTGCTGGAGTGGGAGAAAAGAGAGTATTTCCTAAAGTTTAGCAAAGTTCAGACTCAGTGAAGTCTATCACTGGAAAAGAAAAGATATGTTTGAAGTTCAACATGCGACCGGTAGGGGAAGAGGACAGAGACATTACATAAATGTCTCCATTAAAAGTCCTAAATGCAACCTTCCAACGCTTGGGAAATAACTTCTTATCAACAAGAGTCAACAAATACTGACCACATAAGAGCCTCTGTGTGTCCTGTGTTGTTCCAGGCCCTATGGGGAACTCCGGAGACACACCTCCCGTGCCCTCCCCAGTTCTGTGCACAGCACACAGGACGCCCTCCCTGGGGAGCTGGTCAGTGCTGAGAGAAAACCACTTGGGAGCTGTCCTGGGAGGTTTAAGACTATAGGAGAGGCACAGATGATATGCTAGGACTTCTGCAGGGAGAAGCATGCAGTAGGTTGGGACGAATAGCTGGAGAAAGTTCCAGGGAGGAAGGAGTGGGATTTGAGACCGTGGTATGGGCAGAATGTAAATGGTGACAAGGGGAGGATGGTTCAGGGAGCAGGGACAGCGTGAGCCAGGGCCTGGAGGTGGGAGAGCTACGGTTAGTCGGGCAGCCCTCTGACCCAGAGGCTTCGTGGGCAAGAGCAACGGAAGGCGAAAGCGGCAGCGTTTCTCCCATGACATTTGCGTAAGTCCCGGATCCTGCCCTCAAAGAGTTTACACTTTTATGGGGTAGGTTAGATGGAAGGAGGTGGAGGAAAGGATAAACAGACAGATAAGGAGATAGAGACGGGGAGAGAGAGAGAGAGAGAAAGAGAGAGAAGGAATATGAATGGGAATAAAAGGTAGAGAGTAAATCGTGTGCTGAAATAAAAGTGTAAAATGAGGAGAAAGAAACCAAAAAAATTTTCAAGAAGGAAGCATCCTTCCAGCCGGGTCTTTAAGGCAGGGTAGGAGGGCAGGATTTAAATGAGGAGGAAGGAAGAGGAAGGCATCTTAGATGATGGAGGGGTGGGATGGGGTATGTCTGGGGACCGTCAGGACACCTGGTTTGGCTGAAGCACAGAGTGCGCAAAGGGCAACATGGAATAGAAGACAGTGAACAAAGTTTGACCTGTGCATCCTTGAAGGACAAGCTAAGGAACAGACTCTAAATGTTCCTTATCTCCCCCAGGTGGAGGTCTTGAGATGAGTGATATAATCAGAGTATAGTTGGCCTATTTCTTTTTTTTTTTTTAATAAATTTATTTATTTTTATTTAAAAAAAAAAAGAAGTGAAAGTAAAGAATTGAGAACAAGAATCCAATTTACACCCAGACATAAAGATATATAGTTTTTTGTAAAAGACATCATGCATATCTAATTCATTCCTGATAAGTCACAGAATTGGAAGAACCTGGTTCTTAGTTTTAAAACTTCCAAAAACACCACAATGTTTATTAATAAACTTAGATATAAAAAAAAGGAATACTTACAACTGCTTGGACTTTTAGTAAAAATCTGAATTTTTTTTTTTGTTTGCTACTTCGCACCCGTGAGTTTCCCCAGAGATCAACAGCAATACTCATGAATCAAAATAGTGATACAAGTAACCTAGAAAGTAAATAAGGAACACTATAACAGGTGTCTTTAACATTCCAGAACCTGCAAAGATATATTAGCCATTTAGGGAGAGAAATGATTTTCAGACTCCGTATGGCCCTAGATGACACGGACCATGTAGAGGAAAAGAGCTGTATTTTCAAGAGATTCTAAAACCAAGGTGCTCCATCCCAAATGAAAGGACTAATCGTTTTTCAAAAATGAAAGGGATTAGAAAAGGAGGTAGAGAGAGCCTCCCATCAAGCCTCTTAGATAGCCTCAACCACCAGAGGGCAGACAACAGAAGCAAGAAAAACTACAATCCTGCAGCCTGTGGACCAAAAACCACAGTTACAGAAAGATAGAGAAGATGAAAAGGCAGAGGGCTATGTACCAGATGAAGGAACAAGAAAAAACCCCAGAAAAACAACTAAATGAAGTGGAGGTAGGCAACCTTCCAGAAAAAGAATTCAGAATAATGATAGTGAAGATGATCCAGGACCTCGGAATAAGAATGGAGGCAAAGATTGAGAAGATGCAAGAAATGATTAACAAAGACCTAGAAGAATTAAAGAACAAACAAACAGAGATGGCCAATACAATAACTGAAATGAAAACTACACTAGAAGGAATCAATAGCAGAATAACTGAGGCAGAAGAACGGATAAGTGACCTGGAAGACAGAATGGTGGAATTCACTGCTGCGGAACAGACTAAAGAAAAAAGAATGAAAAGAAATGAAGACAGCCTAAGAGACATCTGGGACAACATTAAACGCAACAACATTCGCATTATAGGGGTCCCAGAAGGAGAAGAGAGAGAGAAAGGACCAGAGAAAATATTTGAAGAGATTATAGTCGAAAACTTCCCTAACATGGGAAAGGAAATGGCCACCCAAGTCCAGGAAGCGCACAGAGTCCCATACAGAATAAACCCAAGGAGAAACACGCCGAGACACATAGTAATCAAAGTGGCAAAAATTAAAGACAAAGAAAAATTATTGAAAGCAGCAAGGGAAAAACGACAAATAACATACAAGGGAACTCCCATAAGGTTAACAGCTGATTTCTCAGCAGAAACTCTGCAAGCCAGAAGGGAGTGGCATGATATACTTAAAGTGATGAAAGGGAAGAACCTACAACCAAGATTACTCTACCCGGCAAGGATCTCATTTAGATTTGATGGAGAAATCAAAAGCTTTACAGACAAGCAAAAGCTACGAGAATTCAGCACCACCAAACCAGCTCTACAACAAATGCTAAAGGAACTTCTCTAAGTGGGAAACACAAGAGAAGAAAAGGACCTACAAAAACAAACCCAAAACAACTAAGAAAATGGTCATAGGAACATACATATCGATAATTACCTTAAACGTGAATGGATTAAATGCCCCAACCAAAAGACATAGACTGGCTGAATGGATACAAAAACAAGACCCATATATATGCTGTCTACAAGAGACCCACTTTAGACCTAGGGACACATACAGACTGAAAGTGAGGGGATGGAAAAAGATATTCCATGCAAATGGAAATCAAAAGAAAGCTGGAGTAGCTATACTCATATCCGATAAAATAGACTTTAAAATAAAGAATGTTACAAGAGACAAGGAAGGACACTACATAATGATCCAGGGATCAATCCAAGAAGAAGATATAACAATTATAAATATATATGCACCCAACATAGGAGCACCTCAATACATAAGGCAACTGCTAACAGCTATAAAAGAGGAAATCGACAGTAACACAATAATAGTGGGGGACTTTAACACTTCACTTACACCAATGGACAGATCATCCAAAATGAAAATAAATAAGGAAACAGAAGCTTTAAATGACACAATAGACCAGATAGATTTAATTGATATATATAGGACATTCCATCCAAAAACAGCAGATTACACGTTCTTCTCAAGTGCGCACGGAACATTCTCCAGGATAGATCACATCTTGGGTCACAAATCAAACCTCAGTAAATTTAAGAAAATTGAAATCATATCAAGCATCTTTTCTGACCACAACGCTATGAGATTAGAAATGAATTACAGGGAAAAAAACGTAAAAAAGACAAACACATGGAGGCTAAACAATACGTTACTAAATAACCAAGAGATCACTGAAGAAATCAAAGAGGAAATAAAAAAATACCTAGAGACAAATGACAATGAAAACACGACGACCCAAAACCTATGGGATGCAGCAAAAGCGGTTCTAAGAGGGAAGTTTATAGCTATACAAGCCTACCTAAAGAAACAAGAAAAATCTCAAGTAAACAATCTAACCTTACACCTAAAGAAACTAGAGAAAGAAGAACAAACAAAACCCAAAGTTAGCAGAAGGAAAGAAATCATAAAGATCAGAGCAGAAATAAATGAAATAGAAACAAAGAAAACAATAGCAAAGATCAATAAAACTAAAAGTTGGTTCTTTGAGAAGATAAACAAAATTGATAAGCCATTAGCCAGACTCATCAAGAAAAAGAGGGAGAGGACTCAAATCAATAAAATCAGAAATGAAAAAGGAGAAATTACAACAGACACCGCAGAAATACAAAGCATCCTAAGAGACTACTACAAGCAACTTTATGCCAATAAAATGGACAACCTGGAAGAAATGGACAAATTCTTAGAAAGGTATAACCTTCCAAGACTGAATCAGGAAGAAATAGAAAATATGAACAGACCAATCACAAGTAATGAAATTGAAACTGTGATTAAAAATCTTCCAACAAACAAAAGTCCAGGACCAGATGGCTTCACAGGTGAATTCTATCAAACATTTAGAGAAGAGCTAACACCCATCCTTCTCAAACTCTTCCAAAAAATTGCAGAGGAAGGAACACTCCCAAACTCATTCTATGAGGCCACCATCACCCTGATACCAAAACCAGACAAAGACACTACAAAAAAAGAAAATTACAGACCAATATCACTGATGAATATAGATGCAAAAATCCTCAACAAAATACTAGCAAACAGAATCCAACAACACATTAAAAGGATCATACACCACGATCAAGTGGGATTTATCCCAGGGATGCAAGGATTCTTCAATATACGCAAATCAATCAATGTGATACACCATATTAACAAATTGAAGAATAAAAACCATATGATCATCTCAATAGATGCAGAAAAAGCTTTTGACAAAATTCAACACCCATTTATGATAAAAACTCTCCAGAAAGTGGGCATAGAGGGAACCTACCTCAACATAATAAAGGCCATATATGACAAACCCACAGCAAACATCATTCTCAATGGTGAAAAACTGAAAGCATTTCCTCTAAGATCAGGAACGAGACAAGGATGTCCACTCTCACCACTATTATTCAACATAGTTCTGGAAGTCCTAGCCACGGCAATCAGAGAAGAAAAAGAAATAAAAGGAATACAAATTGGAAAAGAAGAAGTAAAACTGTCACTGTTTGCGGATGACATGATACTATACATAGAGAATCCTAAAACTGCCACCAGAAAACTGCTAGAGCTAATTAATGAATATGGTAAAGTTGCAGGATACAAAATTAATGCACAGAAATCTCTTGCATTCCTATACACTAATGATGAAAAATCTGAAAGAGAAATTATGGAAACACTCCCATTTACCATTGCAACAAAAAGAATAAAATACTTAGGAATAAACCTACCTAGGGGGACAAAAGACCTGTATGCAGAAAACTATAAGACACTGATGAAAGAAATTAAAGATGATACCAACAGATGGAGAGATATACCATGTTCTTGGATTGGAAGAATCAACATTGTGAAAATGAGTATACTACCCAAAGCAATCTACAGATTCAATGCAATCCCTATCAAATTACCAATGGCATTTTTTACGGAGCTAGAACAAATCATCTTAAAATTTGTATGGAGACACAAAAGACCCCGAATAGCCAAAGCAGTCTTGAGGCAAAAAAATGGAGCTGGAGGAATCAGACTCCCTGACTTCAGACTCTACTACAAAGCTACAGTAATCAAGACAATATGGTACTGGCACAAAAACAGAAACATAGATCAATGGAACAAGATAGAAAGCCCAGAGATTAACCCACGCACCTATGGTCAACTAATCTATGACAAAGGAGGCAAAGATATACAATGGAGAAAAGACAGTCTCTTCAATAAGTGGTGCTGGGAAAACTGGACAGCTACATGTAAAAGAATGAAATTAGAATACTCCCTAACACCATACACAAAAATAAACTCAAAATGGATTAGAGACCTAAATATAAGACTGGACACTATAAAACTCTTAGAGGAAAACATAGGAAGAACACTCTTTGACATAAATCACAGCAAGATGTTTTTTGATCCACCTCCTAGAGTAATGGAAATAAAAACAAAAATAAACAAGTGGGACCTAATGAAACTTCAAAGCTTTTGCACAGCAAAGGAAACCATAAACAAGACGAAAAGACAACCCTCAGAATGGGAGAAAATATTTGCAAATGAATCAACGGACAAAGGATTAATCTCCAAAATATATAAACAGCTCATTCAGCTCAATATCAAAGAAACAAACACCCCAATCCAAAAATGGGCAGAAGACCTAAATAGACATTTCTCCAAAGAAGACATACAGACGGCCACGAAGCACATGAAAAGATGCTCAACATCACTAATTATTAGAGAAATGCAAATCAAAACTACAATGAGGTATCACCTCACTCCTGTTAGAATGGGCATCATCAGAAAATCTACAAACAACAAATGCTGGAGAGGGTGTGGAGAAAAGGGAACCCTCCTGCACTGTTGGTGGGAATGTAAATTGATACAGCCACTATGGAGAACAATATGGAGGTTCCTTAAAAAACTAAAAATAGAATTACCATATGACCCAGCAATCCCACTACTGGGCATATACCCAGAGAAAACCATAATTCAAAAAGACACATGCACCCGAATGTTCATTGCAGCACTATTTACAATAGCCAGGTCATGGAAGCAACCTAAATGCCCATCAGCAGACGAATGGATAAAGAAGATGTGGTACATATATACAATGGAATATTACTCAGCCATAAAAAGGAACGAAATTGAGTCATTTGTTGAGACGTGGATGGATTTAGAGACTGTCATACAGAGTGAAGTAAGTCAGAAAGAGAAAAACAAATATCGTATATTAATGCATGTATGTGGAACCTAGAAAAATGGTACAGATGAGCCGGTTTGCAGGGCAGAAGTTGAGACACAGATGTAGAGAATGGACATATGGACACCAAGGGGGAAAACTGCGGTGAGGTGGGGATGGTGGTGTGCTGAATTGGGCGATTGGGATTGACATGTATATACACTGATGTGTATAAAATTGATGCCTAATAAGAACCTGCAGTATAAAAAAAAAAACAAACAAAACAACTAATACTAAACTTTCATTGGGTTATTTGTATGGAAATATGTTAATATAAATGTTTCAGACATTACATGAAATTTCTAAAAATCTTATATTTGTATTTGTATGGAAATATGTATGGAAATATGTTAATATAAATGTTTCAGACATTACATGAAATTTCTAAAAATCTTAAAAAAAAAAAAAAAAAAAAAAAAAAAGAAAAGGAGGTAGAAGCATGACATTTTCTGCTTAAGAAGGGGACTTTTGTAAAATGTTTCCATTTGCCCAAGGTCAAAAACAAAGAGAATCTCAGATCTAGTATATTACCGCCAAACAAGAGCTTCTTCAAGCCTGAAATGTTTATTTCTCACCTAGATTATCAGCAGGAGGTGGAAAAATAAATCTTGTGTCATCAGATAGCCATGTTTCTATTAAAATGCAATGTAATGTATTTATAAAATGAAGTTCCAGATTGTGATCTGCTAGGTGCCTGACCTTTGCCCTGAGGGGTATTTTGGGGAATGATATCATTTTATAACAGTGGCGGGGGAACCCTTTATCTTCTCAGTGCTTTGGACACAAAGACCATGGGATTAATTATATACTGTGAGCAACAATTCATGAATATTTAACACACTCATCTATACTTAATGAATAAATTTGCATCTTGACACTATTATTTAATGTGCTTTAAGGAAATACTGCTCATTACCTTTCAATTTTGTAGATTAGTTGAATGTAATCAGAATGATAAGGCAGGAGAGATATAGTATTATTTAAATAACATGGTTTTTTATGACTGCTTCTGCTTCCATCAGTTCCCCCCACTCTTTTCTTTTAAGTAACTAGGTTTATTTTATTGTATTCTGGCTGTTCCATATTAATCATTTTGTCTCCCTGCTCCTTGCAGAAGGGAGTTTCTTTAGATTCATGGAAGAACAATGCAAATTAAATAATCAGTGTTTTGCTTCCCTCTGTGTGTTCTGTAACAGGGCATTCTCTCACACAAAATGTCCCAATGCAATTGGCAGTAATTGCATCCTGGGCTGGCAGGCTCAGCGAGGTTGCTACAACCTGCACAGCAAGTAGAGGGAGCTGCATAACCAATGGCAATGAGCAGACATCTCTCAACTTTCCTAAGAAAGATAGAATCCCAAGGAATCAGGGCTGAGAAAAAACAGCTAACTGGCAAGGATACAGTCTGAGATGAGCTTTTCTGTTTGTTTGTTTGTTTGTTTGTCAGTCTTTGGCTCATTGTGAGGAGCTTTGTCTCATAAGGATCCTTTGTTTGTGAGGTGGGTACCTAATCTACATATCTACTTTAGGGAGTTTGGGCTTGAGAACATGCCTCTAGGAATCTTATTTGCATGAAGGTTCCATAATCTTTCCAAAAGGAAGGAGACTTTGAGGCAAAAAGTTAGGCTCTTGGAAAACAGAATTAATACTGCCCAACAAAGACGAAGGACAGAAATTGGACAATAACAAGAGGAACAGAAAAATAAAATCTTAAGGCCAGACACTGTGCTAAATGTTTATGTACATTATCTCACTTAATCCTTACCTTATGAGGTCTCTGTCGTCATCATTATCATCGTCATCAACATCATCACTGCCATTTTACAAATGCAGAAACTGAAGCTCAGATAGGTTAACACAGATAGTAAAAAATAGAGCTAGGATTTGAATCCAGGTCTGTTGGAACCTAAAGTTCATATGCTTTCAACAGTTCTCAACTAATTGGGGCTTTAAAGGGCTTTGCTATCAAACATACTGGGGTTGAGTTAAAATAGGGAAGCCTTCCTTGCCCCACAGTCCTTGCTCGGGTTCTATGTTGATTATGGCATATATGTATTATGTATATCGTTCTCCCCCCCATACCTGACTGTAAACTCCAAGAGGGAGGGGACTCCTGTTTGCTCACCACTCCATCCCTGGCACCTAACAGAATACCTGGTACAATGTAGGCGTGTGTGTGTGTCTGTGTCTCAGTTTCTTTGTGTGGTGAAAAATACCTAACACATGGTGAGAATTAAATGAGATAATTTATGTAATGTGACTATCACAGAGCCTGGAAGATAGAGTGCTCAATAAATAGCAGTTAAAAAAGTAAAGATGTGTAAGCTACTCTGAGCCCACAGGAAAGGGATGAGACCAGGTTTTGAGTCCTGATAACAAAACTGACGGGCTCCAAGTCAAATACAGAAACTCTTAATTATCCCCAAGACTAGTGTGACCCAGGAAACCAAGTAAAGAGAACTATAAAGAATATAGGAATAGCAGATAGGAGAAGTAGTCTTACCCTCAGAGTAAGATGTGAACAGATCCGGTAGCATAAAAAGTAATAATGACCAGATTTGAACTCTCAGTCTTCATGGGGCCTGTCCAGCTGCTCACTGCGTCCTACAACCTGATTTCAGAAATACAGATGCAATGGAAATGGAAGAAAACATTTATACACTCTCCACCACCTCACAATCCCACTACCCTTTTTTCAGATGGCAGGATTCCAGCGTTCTGTGTCAGCTTAAGATATTTTAGTAGCAGTTTGAAATTGAGACCCAGAAAAAAAAAAAAAAACAAAAAACTATGAATGGGAATGCACAATCTAACCAAATGGCATTAAAATGTCTTCAGAATTGTGACTCATTGCTAAAGAAGTTCAGAACTCAATCAAGAATTGAGAGAAGTTAACTGAAATATGAGTGAAAATATGGGATTCATATTACCCAGATCACACGAAAGCATTGGGAACGGTATGACCTTTGAGTCCCCTGATGACGTAGGGAATAGTTTTTTAAAAGGACTAAACATATCCATATATGCTTCAGAAAGAATGACGTGGGTGAATTTAGTCCCTATATCTCCCCTGTAGTCTCAAAATCTTGATCAATAAGTATGACTATTTCTTTAGCCTGTCTAAGATGGTGACTGTAACATGAGTATGAATTATTGATCCAGTGACCTTAGCTAACTAGAGATTAAATTGTCCCATAGCTAAGTCATTATCTTTTCAACCCTGGGAAGGTTTGGAAATAAGTAAAGAATGAATAAGCAACTCAAATCTACAGTGTAAATATTGTTATGTCAAGTTTAAGCTAATCCATATTTCTTATTTAAAGTGATCATATATACAAATATTGAATCATTACATTGTACACCTGAAACTAATATAATATGTCAATTATACCTTGATAAAAATGGTTAAAAAAAGGAGTTTACTAGAAAAAAAATAATAAAATGATTATAGTAGTTAACATAACTTCGCATATCGAATCTGGAAGATTAGCCTTCTATTGCCAAAATTAAATCAGTAATTGATTTTAGATTTATAATTTAAATTGAAATCTCTAGAAGAATTTGACTGTAAACAAATTGGAATGCTTATGTGAATTTGAAATTTCCTATACTTGTTTAACTTATTAAATTTATAAAGATTGCTTAAGTATTTGAGAAGATTTTGCTTGTTAGGATTTTCAATTTTCCTTTTCAGGCATTTTAAAGGTTTTAAGGAAAATTAAATGTGTTTAGTACATATGTGAAGTTGAAAAGTCTAAGCATATTTAATAATTAAGTCTATAAAGGGGACTGCTTGTTTAAAGGGTATGTATCAGGCAGGGTCCAATCAAGAGACAGAAGTCATACAGAAATTGTTGCAGGGAAAGTTTAATATAAAGAGTTATTATCTATAATGGAGGATTGGAGTAATAAGGGATTGTCTAGTAAGAAGTAAAAAGCACCATATAGAATAAAGGAATAGCAGGTATAAGAAGCAGTCTTACCCTTAGGGTGAGATAGAACACACAGGAAGAAGCCTACCCAGGATAGGAGTGAGAGCCAGACCTTGCTGAAGGCTCATTGAACGGCAGAGAAGTCACTGTGGTGCTCTGCTGGTGGAACTTTCCAGAAATCCACTCTCTAAGATGCCAGGGAAAGCTGTTTATGGGAATATCTTACCAGAGGGAATCCTGCTAGGAAACCTGATGAGGCTCTGGGAAGAGTCGCTTGCTTCCAGTTGTACACTGCAGGCAGCAGATGCTGGAGAAACCATCCACACTGCAGCAGCCTGGAGGTGGAAAAGCCATCTTAACAGAAAACTCTAGACTTTGGAAAAGCCACTCACACCACAGTAGATGGGCACGTGGAGAGGCTGCATTTGTGCAGGAGCCTTTCTAGAAGAAAAGCCCCTTCTTGCTGCATTATCTCTCCAGCGCCCACTACTGACATCAGGCCCGCTGACAAAGGAAATCATATTTCAAGGGCTCATTCAGGATTGATTTTTGAAAAGCAAGTAATGAAGGATGGAGCGGTCCCATTTGACAACAGTCACGGCGAACTTAGTCTGTTAACCTGAATTAATAGCCATTGATAAATTGTTTTTATTTTATGCCAAAATTACTAAGTTAATAAATAGAATAACAAGACTTGCTAGTTAAACTTAAAGGCTGAAAGAAAACCAGGTTTTAAAATTATGACTGATTTTAATCAACTAATATTAGTTTAAAACCCAGGTAAGTATAAATCAAACCAATTTCTGTCTATTCTCAAAAGCCACCCTTGGATATTAAAAATTTCATATTGACACTCAAGTCTCACTTATTCTAAAGGATCCTATAAGTAGGTAAAGAAAAAAAAAACCCAACTAAGTCAATTTTTATATAAAGAAATGGGGGCAAGGAAGAGAAAACAAAAAAGCAATTAGGATAGTGGTGAGGAGATTCAGGCAAAGTTTTGAGCACAAGACCCAGGAAACAAATGAGACTGTGAAAAAATTGGAGAGGAACAAACAGGATTTTTGAATAAGTGCTTCTGTGTTTTGAATTGAATCCTTTTCATTATCTTTAAGGAGACGCATGTAAAAATTGGAACCAACATACTTTTTAGTTATTTTTTGTTGCTGGATTGTGTTTCTTTATGTGAGACATTACGATGACACTGAGTTTTGTGAAACCCTGGAATTTATCTGGATAGATCTTAAAAAAATTAAATCTGACTAATAGTCCATTTGAAAAGCAAATGCACTGCAAAAGCCCTTCCCAAGTTGATGACATCTCCATCCAGAGCTAGGAGATGACTCCCACGGGAGGGCTGTGTCACTGACCGAGTCAGCCATCCAGGGTGTGGCATTTGCTCCCTCATTTGTGCACCACACTATACAGCATGGGATAATGGAGTGAGGAGAAACCTCCCAACACTCACCTGTAAGGATCTGAGAGGGTTTATCCTTAACATTACTCTCCCTTCTCCACCCAAGTTCAGAATCAATAAAGAGACCCAAGTTTAGAATCAATAAAAAGAGAGACCCAGAAGTCAGGCAGATTATTGATGAAAGCTGATATTGGAGACTGATGATTTAGGTCTACTGGCCAAGTGAGCCAGGTCATACGTTGCCCTGATTTAAACAGACTTACCCATCCACAATCATCGGAAGTGCTGAACAACTGTAGGCTTCCCCTGGAAGGGAGGAGCGAAGCAGAGCATAATGTGTGCTCTCAGTCAACTACTGCCTCCAAAGACTGCAGGGAGAGGAAGGAACTTAACATTGTGAACTCAGTGTCCCCAGCTGCATCAATTAATTGAGGTTTTATCATATGGAAACCTGAAGCTGGAGAAACTAGTTTCTCCACAGATATTCCCTAACCTAAGTGTTGCTCAGGGCTGTGGTTATTCCATGGAAGGAAGAAATCACCCTTTCCCGAGCACTAGTGGGAAGTTTAGATTTTGCCCCAGAAAACTTTGAAGTTGGTTAAACAGTACAGGAGAGAACAGTACAAGTTCATTCTATACTCAAGGCTGAAAATTTGCTCTGCCATTTGGTTCCCCAACCTAAATCATGTCCATCACAATGTCTGATTTAGCTCATTACTGCTTCTGCAATGAGATTACATGACAACCTAAAGACTCTCCAGTAACAAAGACTGCCACATAATTGAACTAAAGCCATCTTCCTTTGTGAAATTCCCAAGGAGAAATTGAACTTCGCAGATTAAAGTCCCAAGGAATGGTGGGCTGCACTGAACACTAAAAGCTCTTACCTCTCCCCCGCAAAACTACAAACACCAAACACGGAGGAACAGAGCGGACTGTATGCTTCCTGAGGGAAGCCAGCTCCCAAAGAGAGAGAGAGAGGAAGTGCTACATCATGCCTCCCCTGCCCCTCCTAAACTCACTAACCAGTGAGACTCCAGCAGAAGTCCCCAAGGAAGGAAGAAGGAGAGATACCCCCTCTCCCACCCACACTCACAACACACACAGTAGACCAACCCCCCTTTCCAGAAGTGCTGCAGAAAGACTGCTATCTTATAAACAAGCAATAGAGAACACAAGTTCATGATGGACATGGAATTTTGAATTTATCCGCCTTTCATTTCTTGCTGACTCAGAAAATTGCTAGCCCACTTAGACCCACCCTACCTAATGTCAGCTCCCCTCCTCCTGCTTTCCTTGTACCTAGGAATCTCCTATTGGGGCTGCCTTTGCCATTCTTGTTCTGTGGCTGAATTTGGATGACAATCCATCACTCTCTTCCTTTTTTTTTTTTTTCTAAATATATTCCCAATCACTAATTCAAACATTTTATTTCTCCAGTACTAATAATGGATATATGCCCTCCTATCTACACTCTTTTCCCAACCATTATTATGACAGGTTAAGGCAGCTTATTCCTGGGATTTTCCAGCGTTAGAATATTCTTAGACAATATATCCTTACTGACAATTCACACAACCATCACTCTCTTCTAATCTCTCAGTGTCATCACCCCACTAACAGATCTCAACTTCTGTACAATGTCTGCAAAGATGCTAGTTACAACTAGATACTGTGAAGTATTCTAGATAGAGTTTCTAAAATTTTATCCCAAAACCAAAGTCTTTCAGTTACGGAGGAAACACCAAGACCTGCTTTGGCACAAAACACTACATTTCCTATTTTTAAATCATTTTTAACGTGACCTATAAATATTTTTATTTCTCTGTGAACAGGCCTCCTTACTGAAAGAAAAAAATGAAAGTGTTGGTCACCACTGCCAAAAGGTGTCTTCATACTTTTACTGTCCCTCATTCTCTATGTCTCACCTCCTCTAGCAAACATTTCTTAGCTCCCCAGGCCAAGTTAGGGACCTGTTCTGTGCTCCCACAGTTCCCAGTGTACACCTCAATTATTGCTCTTTCCACTTGGCATTGAAATGCTCTGTTTATGTACCTAGTGGACATACTGCTTATGAGTCTTTTGGATGAAAAGTTCTTTGAGGACAAGAACTGCCTCTGCCTCCCCAGCCCTGACATAATGTCTTGACACATAGAACAACGAATTTGTGTTTGAGGTAATCAACTCAACTGCAGTTTCTTGAACAGCTTCCTATATAGAGCACTCTGCAGTGCAAGGCACTTGATGAAATCAAAAGAATGATAACAATAACAACAGTACCTTATATATGGATAGCTCTTGCTTGTTTTTATAAAACACTATCAAAGCTCTTACTTCACCTGGTCTTTTCAACATCTTTTGAGAAAGTTAGGTAGAAGGGGTACTTTCAAGCCCATTTGACACTTGAGGAAAATTTGACCAATTGCATCCTGTTAGAAAGAGGCAGAACTGTGTTCAGAGCCCTTGACTTAGAACCTCTTCCTCAGAAACTGTGAGGGTCATTCCAGAACTTGCTGGGCTCTGACTGAAATGCTAGGTCTTCTATAGTGGAAACTCCATCCCTTTCCCCAGTAGAAACCGCTGTCCAAAATCACAGAGTTCTCTATCTGCTTGCACAGACCCAGACACTCATTTTCAATTCACTACCATGGAAATACTACTTTTCATCACCATCTCTAAGTTTCTAATTTAAAAAATTATTTACAAAGTGATGAGTTCTCTTTCTAAATTTTCAATTTCCTTTCCAAACAAACTTCAAATAACAGTGAACAGCCCTAGACAATGTATCTCTATTTCTTTTTTTATTTTTTGGCCACACAGCATAGCTTGCAGGATCTCAGTTCCCCGACCTGGGCCACAGCAGTGAAAGCCCGGAATCCTAACCACTAGGTCACCAGGGAGCTCCCAGTCTATCTCTATTTTTATTCTACTTGAAAAAGAAAGAAAACCACATCAGGTGATGCATGACCTTTGATTCAACCTAAATTGTCTTTGTTGTTCATGAAACTAATTTGGGGAGAAAAAAGTGCAATGTTATCTAAGTTTGTTCTACTATGTTGGAAAGCAAATGCTCCCAAGATCAGAGTAAAGGGAACTCAAGTGAAAGTAAGATAGATGGCCTTTTCCTGTCCATTTTGCTGCTTCTGCTGGCAAGCAAAGTTGTAGAATGTGAGACATTCCCACAGATATTACCCAGAGTCCATTTTCCAACTTTCTAGATGTTGCAACGCCAGTGCCACGGAGGTGGCCAAGGCAGAAGCAGCACCAACGGCAATGATTCCAGGTTCCAGAACCCTGGATCACATGTAAAAGGGCATGTTCTTGAATTCTTACCTCCAGTGATGGTTTCAGACGGTAGCTCCCCTAGGGGTCAGTGAAGAATGGGTTTGAGAGCCCTCTAGAACTTCCTAGTACCCACTCCATCAGTCCTTCTGAGAATTTTGAAGGCCACCTATTCTCCATCTTAAATTCCTTCTTGCTTTAAGTATTTAGAATGATCTGTCTCCGGTATGAATCTCTAACTGACTCATTATTAGCTCTAAAGCCATATAGCTCACCCAGCTAACTCTCTCAGCTATAATTCAGCCACTTGTTCATTTCTTAGAATCTCACTTCTCTTCTATTTTTGGGCTCAATGCTGAGCACTGTTTATCATCCAGTTTCATTCGGGGCCCTAGGTCAGTAATCTCACTGTGTGATACCCATTAGTTCATCTTGGTTGAACTAGGACAGGGTCAGAAGTGATTTTGCTGACTTAATATTAAAGCAAGAATGTGGTTCCCACCATATTAAGCAGTCAGGATGGATCTGGAAATTCTTTTCCCCAGAAAAGATATTTTAAAACTGTCCCTTAAAGAAATAACCCTGCAAGGAAGAACTACTCATCAGCAAATGGCTATCATAAGTCTTTTTTTTTTTTTGGCTGTGTTGGGTCTTCGTTGCTGCGCGTGGGCTTTCTCTAGTTGCGGCGAGCGGGGGCTACTCTTCGTTGCGGTGCGCGGTCTTCTCATTGCGGTGGCTTCTCTTGTTGTGGAGCACTGGCTCTAGGCACATGGGTTCAGTAGTTGTGGCTCACGGATTCTAGGGTGCGCAGGCTCAGCAGTTGTGGTTCGCGGGCTTAGTTGCTCCGCGGCATGTGGGATCTTCCCAGACCAGGGCTCGAACCTGTGTCCCCTGTATCGGCAGGCAGATTCTTAACCACTGTGCCACTAGGGCAGTCCTCTATCATAAGTGTTAAAAGGCTAGCTAATGGTGGAATTATTCCCAAGAGCCAAGAGGTAGAAACAACCCGAGTGTTCACTACAGATGAATAGATGAATAGCATGTGGCATATACATGCAATGGAATATTATTTAGCCATAAAGAAGAATAAAGTTCTTATACATGCTACCATAATGATGAACCTTGAAAACATTACAGTTAGTGAAATAAGCCATACACAACAGGACAGGTGTATAGTTTCACTTCCATGAAATATTTAGAATAAGCGAATTCATAGAGACAGAGAGTAGATTAGAGGTTAACAGAGACTGGGGTGAGAGGAAGGATGGTGAGTTATTGCTTAATGGTTACAGAGATTCTGTTTAGGGTGATGAAACATTTTAGAAATCAATGGTGATGATGGTTACACAACACTGTGAATATAATTAATACCACTGAATGGAATTGTACCTTAAGAATGATTAAAAAATCAAATTCTGTATTATATATATTTTACCACCATCAAAACAATGAAAGGTTAAGCAAACGGCAATTATGTAAAAGCAGTGTTTAATTCCCCAAAGGTTTCTCGTAACAGTTTGGGGAGTAATGATGATGTAATGCAGCTTTCACCAATCACAGGAGCGGTACATCTGGAAACCATCCCTAACATAAGAATTCTCTTAGAGATTTCTTTCTTTTTTCTTGTCTAAATGTTCTACTTCCTCATGCCTCCAGCCAGCCTCTGTTTAACTCTGTTGTTCTCCACTGTCTCCCTGGGTCTATGCTCTTTCTCTTTTGGTCTCCTTTATACTGCTGGAGATTCACATTTTCTATACTTGGAAATGACCCTGAACACCGCCAATCTTCTTTCTGATTTCCTTAGTCTGATAGTGAGGGCCTGGGAAGAGATGGAATGGGAGAGAAGAGGTGCCTCAAAGGACCTGGGGGAGTCCTCAGGGGATCCCATGTGGGTAGTAGAGGCATTGCCAGTTTTTATGTTCCTCCTTTAAGGGAGGGAGAAGAAGAGGAGGAATAAGCACCTAGAGATATTAACAGCCTAAAACTCCAAGTTACTGCACTGCAAATAAGTAATTTCCAGCTATAACACCTTCCTTCATGGTCTCGATATGACACAAGCACTCTCCTGACACTGACTCCAAATGTGAGTTCTAACCTGGTTCAGCCATTCTGAGCAAGGCCGGAGAACCACTCACTCCCAGCTAAAGGCGGCATGCCTTTGTGTGTATCCCAGGCAAGGTTTTATTTTAAAAGTTTGTAAAACTTAAGCTGAAAGGCCATACACGTGTGTCAGAAGCAAAAACCAAAGGGAAAAAGGTGGTTGCAGAAGTCAGTCTCATCCAATAAAAACCATACCACTAAAAAGTTTTCCTAAACTTATAATCAGCACCCAAAATAGGCTTCAGAAGTGTAGGAGGAAGACAGTTCTTTCAAACAAAAGGAACTTAGAAGAATTCTTTGCCTTAGAAAACGTCTTTCAATCTCTCTCAGAGCAAAATACGAAGCTCAATTGGCTTACCCGCCTACGTATATTTTTCGTTTTTAATCTTAATATCAGAATAACATAATAGCCCTCACATAAATCTGTCTCTGACAAAGCAGCTTTGTCATTATACATGCCAATGGTGGACCACACCATAGCTCCTGTAATATCTGCATCTCAAGGTTAAGTAGCGTGTTAGTCATAGAATTCTAAAAATAAGAATGATATTTCTTGAAATTCATAATGCTTTTTGTGCAGCGGAAGGTAATTTTCTCCAGATATGTAAGGTTCTCTAGACTGGTATTCTATTCACTGACCTTACGCCCCACAGGTAATCTCTGGGTTGCAGGATTGTTGTTTAAACTATGTAGCTTGGCTCTAGCCGAGATGATATTTTTTCCACATGACCTGCTGATGTGGGACGTGGCTGAAATGAATCCCCTACAAGCTGCGGGGTTAACGGGGGCACTTCTGCCTGGTTCCAGGGTGAATCTAGTTTTCAGCTAGCCCCCAACTTCATTTACCAAAGAAGACTACCTGAACGTGGCTATTGAATCATCATTTTGAGGTCTATATTTTATAATATTTACACAACTGCTAAAAAAGTGACAATCTTAAGAAATAAATCCCTTGCCAGAAACATTTTTTTTGCTTAAATTAAGAATTTTTTATAACACTTCTCATTGTCTATCTCCCTTCACCCACTTCACAACCCCCCACATACAACCACAACCTAAACTAATTAAGGAATTTTTCTCCATTGTATTCCTTTGAGAGAACTGTGTGCTTTTGTATGACAGAAACACCGTTCAAATGTGATATGTGACAACCCTTATTCCATTTTAAGTTGCTTAAACTTGTGGGTGGAGGGGGGCTTTAAGACAATAAATATATCCAAGGGAAAATCAGAGGTGCTGTGCTGGTGACGGACACTAGGTGAGCAGAATAATTAAAATCATACTTCCGGCTCAATAGGCTTTTTATTTTTTAACATCTTTATTGGAGTATAATTGCTTTACATTGTTGTGTCAGTTGCTGCTGTATAACAAAGTGAATCAGCTATATATATACATATATCCCCATATCCCTTCCCTCTTGCATCTCCCTCCCACTCTCTTTATCCCACCGCTCTAGGTGGTCACAAAGCACCGAGCTGATCTCCTTGTGCTATGCGGCTGCTTCCCACTAGCTATCTATTTTACGTTTGGTAGTGTATATATGTCCGTGCAACTCTCTCACTTCGTCTCAGCTTACCCTTCCCCCACCCCGTGTCCTCAAGTCCATTCTTTACGTTTGCATCTTTATTTCCTGTCCTGTCCCTAGGCTCTTCAGAACCTTTTTTTTTTTTTTTTTTTTTTTTTTTTTTTAGATTCCATATGTATGTGTTAGCATACGGTATTTGTTTTTCTCTTTCTGACTTACTTCACTCTGTATGACAGACCCTAGGTCCATCCACCTCACTACAAATAACTCAATCTCGTTTCTTTTTATGGAGGAGTAATATTCCATTGTATATATGTGTCACATCTTCTTTATCCATTCATCTGTCAAACGAAGCAACTGACGAAGGATTAATCTCCAAAATACACAAGCAACACGTGCAGCTCAATATCAAAAAAACAAACAATCCAATCCAAAAATGGGCAGAAGACCTAAATAGGCATTTCTCCAAAGAAGATACACAAATCGCCAACAAACACATGAAAGGATGCTCAACATCACTAATCATTAGAGAAATGCAAATCAAAACTACAATGAGGTATCACCTCACACCAGTCAGAATGGCCATCATCAAAAAATCTACAAATATACAGAGTGAAGTAAGTCAGAAAGAGAAAAACTAATACCGTATGCTAACACATGTATATGGAATCTAAGAAAAAAAAAAAAAAAGGTCATGAAGAACCTAGGGGCAAGATGGGAATAATGACACAGACCTCCTAGAGAATGGACTTGAGGATATGGGGAGGGGGAAGGGTAAGCTGGGACAAAGTGAGAGAGTGGCATGGACATATATACACTACCAAACGTACAATAGATAGCTAGTGGGAAGCAGCCACATAGCACAGGCAGGTCAGCTCGGTGCTTTGTGACCACCTAGAGGGGTGGGATAGGGAGGGTGGGAGGGAGGGAGATGCAAGAGGGAAGAGATACGGGGAACGTATGTATATGTATAACTGATTCACTTTGTTATAAAGCAGAAACTAACACACCATTGTAAAGCAATTATACTCCAATAAAGATATTAAAAAAAAAATCTACAAACAATAAATGCTGGAGAGGGTGTGGAGAAAAGGGAACCCTCTTGCACTGTTGGTGGGAATGTAAATGGATACAGTCAATAAGTTTTTGAAGAGCTAGAAAGATCTTGGAGATCATTTAACACTTTAGACCAATTTCTCCATTTTGAAGAAGAGGGTTTGCTGAGGCTCGAGAAGCTGAAAATCTTCTAATTCCAGTCTGGACCAGACCACTGGCTCTCTGTGATGAGTGTCTTCACGGACACAGGTCTGCTGTGAATTGTGCTTCACTTGGTCCTGGCCCCCATCCGTGTGTGCCTGCTATTGGTTATGTGATACCATAATGAAAGGAAGATGGAAGGAAACAGAAGTGGAACCAGAGTGAACCCTTCTCTCACCGGCAAGGATAAACAGATCACTTTAGAGCTGTGATGGCCTCTTGCATACCTACATGGTTTAACAAATCAGTTCTGGCCCAGGAAGCAGAAACAGAGATTCTGGCCATGTCTCTGGCACCCTCCGCCTCTGCCCATTCGTATGCCCTCTGTCAGAGTTCTGCCCATCTCAATTCCCAACATCCATAGGCAAATTAGAAGACAAGCAGGCAGTAAGTAAAGCATTTGTTTGCACTCATAAGAAACATAATTAAAATTTATTCTGCTGTTCAAGAGGATAATGAGAAGAGAGATTGCTGTTGGAGCAATCCAGGGGGAAGAAGTTATTTTATAAGCTTTAAATGGCACAATGGCACCATTTCTTGCACCAAGAGTTGCAGTGAGAGAGAACTTCACTGACACAGTTAGAGTGGGTAAGAAATTTGGTGGAGTGAACAAACATCACTGACCCAGTGAGCTCAAGAAAGAAAACAAGAGGAGGAGAGGAATAAAGGGTGGGAGGGGGAGAGAGTTGAGAGTAAGATAGAGAAAGAGGGAGAGAGAGAGAGAATTCCTCAGATTTTAAAATCCAAAAGAGACCTTGTAAAGCCATTTTCTCCCTGTTAAACACTAAGTAGAATGCTCATCCAGTGCTATCTCCACCCACGCTATGGGCCCGCCTTACTAGTGGGCAGGTTCTTTTATGCTACTTGATTAAGATAACATCCTTGGAGAGGTTACTTAACTTTATGCTAAACTCTAAGCTGTGGCAGGTTGCATTAGCGTGATATTCCACGGTGATAACTAGCCTTTAAAACATGAAGCAGTCCTGGATTAACTTACCTAATGAATCTCAGGAATGGTCCCCCTCAGTTATGAGTCACCGTGTTTCCCCATCTGCTCACACTGCTCTTCTCAGCAGTGGAGACTGACACCTTTGTCCATATATCATATTCACGGCAACACAATCATTTCAAGTGGGATTCTTCTCTTCCAATATTTGTTGCAACTCATTTTACACTCACTTGGTAGGTATTTCATTGCCAAACACAAAGGAAATTCCAGGCCCACTGTGGCCTGCTGTTTACCCACGACAAGGAAGGGGGTCAGAACGCCGAAGTTCCTGCCATCTTCATACTAGCATGGCTCTGATGTGATTATTCAATATCAAAACATGACGTTTCTGTTTCAGAGATAACATGGAAACTTAAGAATGCCTTTTCTCTCAATGCTAATTAATGAAGCACTTTTAAGATGGAATCAGACACTGTCCAGATGGAAATGACACTGTCCTTGGAATGGAAATTTGGGTTTGGATTCTGTTTTTCATTCATTCAGTAACTATTTACTGACAGCCTACTGTTTTTCAGGCACTGCGCTAGAGGTTCTGTCACTTTCCACTCCCATGACCTGGGCATGTTATTTAACACACCCATGCTTCATTTAGGCCAGACCCCTTTTCCAGTGCCTAACTGCCCAACTGTACATGGCAGCCCAGTCTCAGAACCTCCAATGCCATCCTTCCTGCATAGATGTGTGCGTTCTTTTGCCATTGTTCCATGTCTGAAAAGCAAACACAGGCACAGTCCTCAAGGGCATTTCCTGCTAGTGAATCTTCCAAAACCCCCAGTACATCCTGTAAACACATAGAGGTGGCTCAAGATGGAAAGAGGGTGGAATCCTTTTAGCCCCTAAATGTCTAAAGTCCAGGTCAGTATTCCCCCCTTTATTTATTTTTTATTGAAGTATAGTTGATTTACAATAGTTTATTAGTTTCCAGTGTACAGCATAGTGATTCAGTGTTTTTGTAGATTATATTCCATTGTAAGTTACTACAAGGTAACGGCTCTAGTTCCCTGTGCTATACAATATATCCTTGTTGCTTATCTATTTTATATATTCTAAGTTGTATCTGTTAATCCCATACCCCTAATTTGTCCCTCCCTGCTTCCCTCTCCCCTTTAGTAACCACAAGTTTGCCTTCTATATCTGTGAGCCTGTTTGTTTCTGTTTAACATATACATTCATTTGTACTATTTTTTAGATTCCACATCTAAGTGATATCATACAGTATTTGTCTAATATTCCCCCTTTTAAAAGTTAGTCCGAAAAGCAATGGGGCTGGATAAATTGAGAGTGACCCAGTCTCTGCATATGTGAAACTCTTGATCATTTGCATTTATCCTTAGTGGGAAACCTGTCTCTCTAGTACTGGGGCCATTTACCATATATGTGACCCTACCCAAGTCACTTAATGTCCCCAGGTATCCATGGGTCTTACTGATGTTATCTTCATTCTCATCCTCATCCTCATCTGGACATCTGGTCAGAAAGAACATGGTTGGGAGACTCTCCCTTCAGGCTCTCCGACACCCTTTGTGGGTAGTCAGACTGCCTGGGTGAGATGAGATGCGCTCTCTCTCACCAATGATCTCTCAAACGAGGAAAGGCTGTCTGCCCACTAGAAGTCTATCTGTGTGAATGTCTCTCACAACCAGTGCAGATATTTAGGAATGAAAGGGAGTCATAGCAACCTTACACAATCAGCCTCATTAATCCAGCAGAGCCAGAGCTCCTCAATCTTCTTTAAATAAACACAACTGGGCTGGCCACTGGCTGTGACAAAGAAAGCCATAGGCACCTCCACTTCAAGACACTCCTGAGAGCCTCAGTCCTCTGGCTGTAATGGTGAGGGGTGGGGGGCACTGTGCTTCAGATTCTGGGAGGAACCCACTCTCATTCTGAGAACCTCTCTCGGGAGGCCATGTGATTGTCCAAGCCCTGGACCCGCTGCACACTCAGGCGGTGCTGGCGGCTCAGTGCTAAGAGGCAGAGCATTTTCAGTTCCCATCTTTTTGCCGATGAAACAAAAATTCATTTTTCCAGAAAGATGGTATCAGGGGCATTGACGGTCGGAGTAGGGAGCCCTGATCACCTCCATCTGGCCAATGAATCCTCTACTTTCAACATGGCAGGTGAAAAGGTTATAGCATTTCCTAGGTTATAGTAATTGCTTGTGTTTGCACAGCCCAAAGGATGTTCCTGGGAATATGAGGTCATGGCTTGAGGTCCAGTTCTCACCAGTAGGAACCAGGAAGAGCCTCTTGAAGAGCTGAATCAGAGTTGGGTACGTGGTCCCCAAAGGAGGGGTGTAGTGGAGTTAAGATCCCAGGTTTTTCGATGCTGTGTGGGTTTATACATTGGGCAGCCTAAGCCTACCTAGCAAAGTGTGTATCATGAAACAGCTCTTACAACTTAATGGGACTTAGTGTCTAGGCCTCTTTTTGGCCCATTAGAAACTAGTTTGTTAGCCTTGAAAATGAATTAGGCTGACAAAAAATATTTTAGATTGATAGACAGGGTGAAAAGAAAGATTCCAAGTGGGAGATTCAGTAACCTACTCAACCTGTCTCTCTGAGTAACAACCTTCTACTCTTTGAATAAGCAATGATTCTAAAAGAGACTCTGGGGCAGCCCACACACATAACATGCCCTCACCTACACCAGGTATCGTTCAAAATGTCTGTGCCACCCAAGCGCCTTCTGAGGGAATCTGCCCAAGCCCACACCCTCTGTCAATGGGCCCAGCCAAGCTCTGTACCACCTGACCTCACTCTGGCCACAGCTTGAGCCCAGGGTCAGCCCAGGGTCAGGGAGTCCACAGCAAAGACAGCAGTGACCCAAGATTTATATGGCCAGGATCAAAATGTTTAGGTGAGTTGGGCCAATGAGATTTCTCTATAAATATTTGGAACTGGAAGGCTGAGAGGCTCTTTTCGTTACGTGGGCCACCACAAATAGAATGACACTGGTTCAGGGCAACCCTAGTGGCGCATGAATAGTGTGAGGTAATGGGGGCAGAAATATGAGTAAGCAAAGGAAGGTGACAGTGGAAGAGGGGTCCAGAGCAGGCAAGAGCAGAAAAAAATGCTGTTGGGAGGGAGAGATCAAGTAGAAGGTAGCCCTGAGCTCTCCTCCTCCCTGCTGTTCCTGGCTTGCACGTCGTTTCAGGCAACTCCTCTCTTCTTGCCACTAGCACGCACAAATGCTGAATTTAAAATACCCCTCTGGTCACTCCAGGGACGGGCTGACATTTGCCAGGTGGCGCATCGGGGAGGTCCATAGGGACACATTTCTCCTTCAGTTTCCAGCTAGATGGGGTGTCCAGTCTCTTACATGACACGACTTTGTTTTCCCTTCTTCACAGGCAGAAACAGCTTATGGTTGCACACTCTTGACATTAAATATATGGTACCTGCATCCAGGTCAGTCGGTGGAAAGTAGTGGTCTTTACCCCAGAAACTGATTGTTTGATCACAGACTTATTAGAGCTGGAAACTATCACTTTTGAAATGATTCTTTACTGCAGTCTTGACAATAGTCTCATTTTTCTTCCTGAGGACACATTTTAAAGAGCCAGGGGGTGCATAAGCTGCAGCAGAACTCTCTGTGTTCTCTCCCCCACCCACTCAGATTAGCTTCAAACACTTCTTTTTAATTCAGAGAAAATATTTATGCCCATTTGTTTAGCACTATCCCAAATATCTTATTTGGTCCTCAAGCAATGAGGTGATGGAAGTACATGAGGTATTATTTCTCAAAAATATAAAATTAGGGACCTACAGCAAAGAGAGAGATAGTGACTTACAGAAAGTCACACAGCACTGGCAAGTAGCAGAGCCAAGACTTGAATCCAAGTCTTCTGATGCATGTCCAGTGTCTTTTCTGCCACAACAGAGGACATCTCTAATTTTTTTTCTACCATAGTTTTCCCATTAAATTAGTACTGTAAATAGTATAATTAGGTTGAATCAAAAGTCCTTTGCCTTTGGACAGAACATCTTTAGGGCACACATGTATGCTGAAAAGAAAAGTACACACTAGACTTCCTCTGTTCATCTGCAATGGTCGACAGAACTCAAAGCCACGACCCTCTACTGCCAATGTGTTAAAAAGCACTAAAGTGTTCCTAGTGTTCATTGTATTCTTCCAATTGTTCATTTATTTACAATGTACTTACTGAGTGCCTGCTATATGCCAGACATTACTTTACCAACTAGGGGTAAACATGAGTAATGTGAGACCAAGTTCCTATCTTCACGGAACTTGCATTTTGGAGGGGAGGTAGACAGTAATAAGGAATTACATAGAGTCACGTAGCGATAAGTGCTATGGAAAAAGAAAAGAGCATAGTAAAATAACAGCGAGTGACAGGGAGATCATAAGGGAGTCAGACAAGGACTGAGGAAGTGACATTTGGTGTGGAAGCAAGGCCTGCGAAAATGTGGGGAAGAGTTCCAGCAGAAGGAACAGCAAGTGCGAAGCCCTGCACCAGGAGAATGCTTGGTGCATCTGAAGAAAAACAAGGAGGCTGGCATGGCTGGAGCTGTGTATCTGAGGGGATGAGCAGTAGGAGATGAGGGAGGAGGGTGAGCCAGGCAGGATCAGACAAGTTATGGTAGAGCCTTTGGGTTTTATCTAAAGTGTGATAGGAAGAGAGCATGACATTATTTGGTTTATGATTTAAGAGGACCACTCGCAGGGGTTTTTGGAGAAAAGACTGTAGGATGCAGACGTAAGAAAACAAGTGAGAAAGCCACTGCAGTGGTAGATGCAAGAGAGGATGGTGCTGTACGTTGCTCCCATTAGCACACAAATACATTGCTATTTCTTCCATTTCTCTCGACCCCCATGCCCCCCAAGAGCTACTGCCCGAGTTCTCTGCTCGTCTTTGCACCAAAACTCCTCCAAACAGGAGAAGATTCACTGTTTCCACTTTCTCTGTTCTCATTCTCTCTTAGTCTCTTAACGTTCATGTTTGTTTTTTTTTAAATCTTTATTGGAGTATAACTGCTTTACAATGGTGTGTTAGTTTCTGCTTTATAACAAAGTGAATCAGCTATACATATACGTATATCCCCATATCTCCTCCCTCTTGCGTCTCCCTCCAACCCTCCCTATCCCACCCCTCTAGGTGGTCACAAAGCACCGAGCTGATCTCCTTGTGCTATGCGGCTGCTTCCCACTAGCTATCTATTTTACGTTTGGTAGTGTATATATGTCCATGCCACTCTCTCACTTCGTCCCAGCTTACCCTTCCCCCTCCCCATGCCCTCAACTCCATTGTCTATGTCTGCGTCTTTATTCCTGCCCTGCCTCTAGGTTCTTCAGAACTTTTTTTTTTTTTTTTTAGATTGCATATATATGTGTTAGCATACGGTATTTGTTTTTCTCTTTCTAACTTACTTCACTCTGTATGACAGTCTCTAGGTCCATCCACCTCACTACAAATAACTCAATTTCGTTTCTTTTTATGGCTGAATAATATTCCATTGTATATATGTGCCATATCTTCTTTATCCATTCATCTGTCAATGGACACTTAGGTTGCTTCCATGTCCTGGTTATTGTAAATAGTGCTGCAATGAACACTGTGGTACATGACTCTTTTTGAATTATAGTTTTCTCAGGGTATATGCCCAGTAGTGGGATTGCTGGGTCGCATGGTAGTTTTATTTTTAGTTTTTCAAGGAACCTCCATACTGTTTTCCATAGTGGCTGTATCAAGTTACATTCCCACCAACAGTGCAAGAGGGTTCCCTTTTCTCCACACCCTCTCCAGCATTTATTGTTTATAGTTTTTTTGATGATGGCCATTCTGACTGGTGTGAGATGATACCTCATTATAGTTTTGATTTGCATTTCTCTAATGATTAATGATGTTGAGCATCCTTTCATGTGTTTGTTGGTGATCTGTATATCTTCTTTGGAGAAATGTCTATTTAGGTCTTCTGCCCATTTTTGCATTGGGTTGTTTGTTTTTTTGATATTGTGCTGCATGAGCTGCTTGTATATTTTGGAGATTAATCCATTGTCAGTTGCTTCATTTGCAAATATTTTCTCCCATTCTGAGGGTTGTCTTTTCGTCTTGTTTATGGTTTCCTTTGCTGTGCAAAAGCTTTTAAGTTTCATAAGGTCCCATTTGTTTATTTTTGGTTTTATTTTCATTTCTCTAGGAGGTGGGTCAAAAAGGATCTTGCTGTGATTTATGTCACAGAGTGTTCTGCCTATGTTTTCCTCTAAGAGTTTTATAGTGTCTGGCTTTACATTTAGGTCTTTAATCCATTTTGAGTTTATTTTTGTGTATGGTGTTAGGGAGTGTTCTAATTTCATTCTTTTACATGTAGCTGTCCAGTTTTCCCAGCACCACTTATTGAAGAGGCTGTCTTTTCTCCATTGTATATTCTTGACTCCTTTATCAAAGATGAGGTGACCATATGTGCATGGGTTTATCTCTGGGCTTTCTCTCCTGTTCCATTGATCTATATTTCTGTTTTTGTGCCAGTACCATACTGTCTTGATAACTGTAGCTTTGTAGTATAGTCTGAAGTCCGGGAGCCTGATTCCTCCAGCTCCATTTTTCTTTCTCAAGATGGCTTTGGCTATTCGGGGTCTTCTGTGTTTCCATACAAATTGTGAAATTTTTTGTTCTAGTTCCATGAGAAATGCCATTGGTAGTTTGATAGGGATTGCATTGAATCTGTAGATTGCTTTGGGTAGTATAGTCATTTTCACAGTATTGATTCTTCCAATCCAAGAACATGGTATATCTCTCCATCTGTTGGTATCATCTTTAATTTCTTTCATCGGTGTCTTATAGTTTTCTGCATACACGTCTTTTGTCTCCTCAGGTAGGTTTATTCCTAGGTATTTTATTCTTTTTGTTGCAATGGTAAAGGGGAGTGGTTCCTTAATTTCTCTTTCAGATTTTTCACCATTAGTGTATAGGAATGCAAGAGATTTCTGTGCATTAATTTTATATCCTGCTACTTTACCAAATTCATTGATTAGCTCTAGTAGCTTTCTGGTGGCATCTTTAGGATTCTCTGTGTATAGTATCAGGTCACCTGAAAACAGTGACAGTTTTACTTCTTCTTTTTTGATTTGGATTCCTTTTATTTCTTTGCTGTCTCTGATTGCTGTGGCTAAAACTTCCAAAACTATGCTGAATAATAGTGGTGAGCGTGGGCAACCTTGTCTTGTTCTTGACCTTAGCAGAAATGGTTTCAGTTTTTCACCATTGAGAATGAGATTGGCTGTGTGTTTGTCATATATGGGCTTTATTATATTGAGGTAAGTTCCCTCTTTGGCTACTTTCTGGCGGATTTTTATCATAAATGGGTGTTTAATTTTGTCAAAAGCTTTTTCTGCATCTATTGAGATGATCATATGGTTTTTATTCTTCAATATGTTAATATGGTGTATCACATTGGTTGATTTGCGTATGCTGAAGAATCCTTGCATTCCTGGGATAAATCCCACTTGATCATGGTATATGATCCTTTCAATGTGCTGCTGGATTCTGTTTGCTAGTATTTTGTTGAGGATTTTTGCATCTATGTTCATCAGTGATATTGGCCTGTAGTTTTCTTTTTTTGTAACATCTTTGGTTTTGGTATCAGGGTGATGGTGGCCTCATAGAATGAGTTTGGGAGTGTTCCTCCCTCTGCTATATTTTGGAAGAGTTTGAGAGGAATAGGTGTTAGCTCTTCTCTAAATGTTTGATAGAATTCACCTGTGAAGCCGTCTGGTCCGGGACTTTTGTTTGTTGGAAGATTTTTTTGTTTTTCTTTTTTTTTTTCTGTTGGAAGATTTTACTCACAGTTTCAATTTCAGTGCTTGTGATTGGGGTGTTTATATTTTCTATTTCTTCCTGGTTCAATCTCGGAAGGTTGTGCTTTTCTAAGAATTTGTCCATTTCTTCCAGGTTGTCCATTTTATTGGTATGAAGATGCTTGCAGTAATCTCTCATGATCCTTTGTATTTCTGCAGTGTCATTTGTTACTTCTCCTTTTTTCATTTCTAATTCTGTTGTTCTGAGTCTTCTCCCTTTTTCTCTTGATGAGTCTGGCTAATGGTTTATCAATTTTGTTTATCTTCTCAAAGAACCAGCTTTTAGTTTTATTGATCTTTGCTGTCATTTCCTTCATTTCTTTTTCATTTATTTCTCCTCTGATCTTTATGATTTCTTTCCTTCTGCTAACTTTGGGTTTTTTTTGTTCTTCTTTCTCTAATTTATTTAGGAGTAAGTTTGTTTATTTGAGATGTCTCTTGTTTCTTGAGGTAGGATTGCATTGCTATAAACTTCCCTCTTAGAACTGCTTTTGCTGCATCCCATAGGCTTTGGGTCGTCGTGTTTTCATTGTCATTTGTTTCTAGGTATTTTTTGATTTCCTCTTTGATTTCTTCAGTGATCTCTTGGGTATTATGTAGTGTATTGTTTAGCCTCCATGTGTTTGTATTTTTTACAGTTTTTTCCCTGTAATTGATATCTAGTCTCGTAGTATTGTGGTCAGAAAAGATACGTGATACCATTTCAATTTTCTTAAATTTACAGGTTTCTGGTAACTGACTGTACTGCTGAACTGAATGAATAAGCATTTTCAGAACTCTAATGAAAAACTGATGAACTCAAAAAAGTGCTAACAAAAGATCAAGGTGGAAAAAAAATTAATTACATGGGACTGAGTGAACTGATGAGGACTGATTATAATTTTTGTGACTTTCTGTTTGAATTAAAAAAAAAATCCCGCAAGGACTCAGAGGCAAAGAATATACAAATCAATTTTCACTGCAAAGTAAAGGAGCTGTTACAGTGGAGGATTACTGGACTGAATGTCAATATTATGACATAGCATGAGTGTGTTTCATGTTTGGTAATTGCAATCATTGTTGCTTTTGTTGTGGTCATCCATTTACAATGCTTGGTGTCAATTTATTAAAAAAAATAAATAAAAAATTAAATTTACCAAGGCTTGATTTGTGACCCAAGATATGATCTATCCTGGAGAATGTTCTATGAGCACTTGAGAAGAAAGTGTATTGTGGTTTTTTTTGGATGGAATGTCCTATAAATATCAATTAAGTCCATCTTGTTTAATGCATCATTTAAAGCTTGTGTTTCCTTATTTATTTTCATTTTGGTTGACCTGTCCATGGTGAAAGTGGGGTGTTAAAGTCCCCCACTATTATTGTGTTACTGTCAATTTCCCTTTTTATGGCTGTTAGCATTAGCCTTATGTATTGCGGTGCACCTATGTTGGGTGCATAAATACTTACAATTGTTATATATTCTTCTTGGATTGATCCCTTGATCATTATGTTGTGTCCTTCTTTGTCTCTTGTAATAGTCTTTATTTTAAAGTCTATTTTGTCTGATATGAGAATTGGTACTCCAGCTTTCTTTTGATTTCCATTTGCTTGGCAAGTCTTTTTCTGTCCCCTCACTTTCAGTCTGTGTGTGTCCATAGGTCTGAAGTGGGTCTCTTATATACAGCATATATACGGGTCTTGTTTCTGTATCCATTCAGCCATTCTATGTCTTTTCATTAGAGCATTTAATCCACTTATGTTTAAGGTAATTATCGATATGTATGTTCCTATTACTATTTTTTTCATTGTTTTCGGTTTGTTATTGTAGGTCTTTTCTTTCTCTTGTGTTTCCTGCCTTGAGAAGTTACTTTAGCATTTGTTGTAAAGCTGGTTTGGTGGTGCTGAATTCTCTTAGCTTTTGCTTGTCTGTAACGGTTTTAATTTCTCTGTCAAATCTGAATGAGATCCTTGCTGGGTAGAGTAATCTTGGTTGTAGGTTGTTCCCTTTCATCACTTTAAATATGTCCTGCCACTCCCTTCTGGCTTGCAGACTTTCTGCTGAAAGATGAGCTGTTAACCTTATGGGGATTCCTTTGTATGTTATTTGTTGTTTTTCCCTTGCTGCTTTTAATACTTTTTCTTTGTATTTAATTTTTGACAGTTTGATTATTGTGTGTCTCGGTTTGTTTCTCCTTGGATTTATCCTTTATGGGACTCTCTGCACTTCCTGAACTTGATTGACTATTTCCTTTCCCATATTAGGGAAGTTTTCAACTATAATCACTTTAAATATTTTCTCAGACCCTTTCTTTATCTCTTTTTTCGGGAACCCCTATAATTCGAGTGTTGGTGCATTTAATGTTGCCCCAGAGGTCTCTGAGACTGTCCTCAATTCTTTTAATTCTTTTTTCTTTATTCTGTTGTGCGGTAGTTATTTCCACTATTTTATCTTCCAGGTCACTTGTCCGTTCTTCTGCCTCAGTTATTCTGCTGTTGATTCCTTCCAGAGAATTTTTAATCTCATTTATTCTGTTGTTCATCATTGTTTGTTTGCTCTTTAGTTCTTCTAGGTCCTTGTTAAATGTTTCTTGTATTTTCTCCATTCTATTTCCAAGATTTTGGATAATCTTTACTATCATTACTCTGAATTCTTTTTCAGGTAGACTGCCTATTTACTCTTCGTTTGTTTGGTCTGGTGGGGTTTTACCTTGTTCCTTCATCTGCTGTGTATTTCTCTGTCTTGTCATTTCACTTAACTTAATGTGTTTGGGGTCTCCTTTCTGCAGTCTGCAGGTTCGTAGTTCCCATTGTTTTTGGTGTCTACCCCCAGCGGGTAACATTGGTTCCGTGGGTTGTGTGGGCTTCCTAGTGGAGGGGACTGGTGCCTGTGTTCTGGTGGATGAGGCTGGATCTTGTCTTTCTGGTGGGCAGGTCCACGTCTGGTGGTGTGTTTTGGGGTGTCTTTAAACTTAGTATGATTTTAGGCAGCCTCTCTGGTAATAGGTGGGGTTGTGTTCCTGTCTTGCTAGTTGTTTGGCATAGGGTGTCCAGCACTGGAGCTTGCTGGTCATTGAGTGGAGTTGGGTCTTAGCGTTGAGACGGAAATCTCTGGGAGAGCTCTCACCGATTGATGTTACGTGGGGCCAGGAGGTCTCTGGTGATCCAATGTCCTGAACTCAGCTCTCCCACCTCAGAGGCTCAGGCCTGACACCCGGCCAGAGCATCAAGGTCCTGTCAGCCACACGGCCAGGTAAATGGGGGAGTTTCTTCCCTTTTGGGAAATCTGAGGTCTTCTACCAGCGTTCAGTAGGTGTTCTGTAGGAGTTGTTCCACATGTAGATCTATTTTTGATGTATTTGTGGGGAGGAAGGTGATCTCCACCTCTTACTCCTCTGCCATCTTGAAGTTCCATCCAATGCCAAAAAGCCAAAACTCTTGATCTTCCATCTTTGCTTCTCAGACCATGCCCTACTCTTCTTCTCCTGTGCATGCTCCAGCTACCTTGCTGTTCCTTGAACATGCCCATTATATTCTGACCTTAGGGTCTTTGAATTTGCTGTTTCCACTATCAGAAACACTATCTCTAAAACATCTGTGTGACTGAATCCCTCTCCTCCTTCAAGACTTTATTTAAATTTTATCTTTTAAAATTAATACTGTTCCCCTGCTTCCCTGATATGCTCTGTCCCCTTTATTCAGCTTTATTCTCTTCCACGGTGCTGATCATCCTCAAACATTTAGTTATTATGCTTAACTTGGTGGTCTGTCTCCCCCAACTACAGTTTAAGCTCATTGAAGGCAACAGTTTTGTCTCTTCCCTGCTGAAGTCAAAGTGTATGAAATAGAATCATGCAAAAAGTTAGTGTTCAAAAAATATTTATTGGAGATTAGGGACCAAGATGGCAGAGTAGAAGGACGTGCTCTTACTCTGTCTTGCAAGAACACCAGAATCACAACTAGCTGCTGGATAATCATTGACAGGAAGACACTGGAACTCACCAAAAAATATACCCCACATCCAAAGACAAAGGAGAAGCCAAAAAGAGACGGTAGGAGGGGCACAATAACAGTAAAATCAAATCCCATAACTGCTGGGTGGGTGACTCACAGACTGGAGAACACTTATACCACAGAAGTCCACCCACTGGAGTGAAGGTTCTGAGCCCCACGTCAGGTTCCCAACCTGGGGGTCTGGCAAAGGGAGGAGGAATTCCTAGAGAATCAGAATTTGAGGGCTAGTAGGATTTGACTGCAGGACTTCGACAGGACTGGGGGAAACAGAGACTCCACTCTTGGAGGGCACACACAAAGTAGTGTGCACATCAGGACCCAGGGGAAGGAGCAGTGACCCCAGAGGAGACTGAACCAGACCTACCTGCTAGTGTTGGAGTGTCACTTGCAGAGGTGGGTGGTGGCTGTGGCTCACCATGGGAACAAGGACACTGGCAGCAGAAGTTCTGGGAAGTACTCCTGGGTGTGAGCCCTCCCAGAGCCCGCCATTAGCCACACCAAAGAGCCCAGGTGGGCTCCAGTGTTGGGTTGCCTCAGGCCAAACAACCAACAGGGAGGGAACCCAGCCCCACCCATCAGCAGTCAAGTGGATTAAAGTTTTACTGAGCTCTGCCCACCAGAGCAACAGTCACCTCTACCCACGACCAGTCCGTCCCATCAGGAAACTTGCACAAGCCTCTTAGATAGCCTCATCCACCAGAGGGAAGACAGCAGAAGCAAGAACTACAATCGTGCAGCCTGTGGAACAAAAACCACATTCACAGAAAGATAGACAAGACGAAAAGTCAGAGGGCTATGTACGAGATGAAGGAACAAGATAAAACCCCAGAAAAACAACTAAATGAAGTGGAGATAGGCAACCTTCCAGAAAAAGAATTCAGAATAATGATAGTGAAGATGATCCAGGACCTCGGAAAAAGAATGGAGGCAAAGATCGAGAAGATGCAAGAAATGTTTAACAAAGACCTAGAAGAATTAAAGAACAAACAAACAGAGATGACCAATACAATAACTGAAATGAAAACTACACTAGAGGAATCAATAGCAGAATAACTGAGGCAGAAGAACAGGTAAGTGACCTGGAAGACAGAATGGTGAAATTCACTGCTGCAGAACAGAATAAAGAAAAAAGAATGAAAAGAAATGAAGACAGCCTAAGAGACCTCTGGGACAACATTAAACACAACAACATTCACATTATAAGGGTCCCAGAAGGAGAAGAGAGAGAGAAAGGACATGAGAAAATATTTGAAGAGATTATAGTCAAAAACTTCCCTAACATGGGAAAGGAAATAGTCACACAAGTCCAGGAAGCGCAGCGAGTCACATACAGGATAAACCCAAGGAGAAACATGCCGAGACACATAGTAATCAAACTGGAAAAATTAAAGGCAAAGAAAAATTATTGAAAGCAGCAAGGGAAAAATGACAAATAACATACAAAGGAACTCCCATAAGGTTAACAGCTGATTTCTCAGCAAAAACTCTACAAGCCAGAAGGGAGTGGTATGATATACTTAAAGTGATGAAAGGGAAGAACCTACAACCAAGATTACTCTACCCGGCAAGGATCTCATTCAGATTCAATGGAGAAATCAAAAGCTTCACAGACAAGCAAAAGCTAAGAGAATTCAGCACCACCAAACCAGCTCTACAACAAATGCTAAAGGAACTTGTCTAAGTGGGAAACACAAGAGAAGAAAAGGACCTACAAAAACAAACCCAAAACAATTAATAAAATGTTAATAGGAACATACATATCGATAATTACCTTAAACGTGAATGGATTAAATGCTCCAACCAAAAGACACAGGCTTGCTGAACGGATACAAAAACAAGACCCTTCTATATGCTGCCTACAAGAGACCCACTTCAGACCTGGGGACCCATACAGACTGAAAGTGAGGGGCCGGAAAAAGATGTTCCATGCAAATGGAAATCAAAAGAAAGCTGGAGTAGCAATACCCATATCAGATAAAAAAGACTTTAAAATAAAGAATGTTACAAGAGACAAGGAAGGACACTACATAATGATCAAGGGATCAATCCAAGAAGAAGATATAACAATTATAAATATATATGCACCCAACATAGGAGCACCACAGTACATAAGGCAACTGCTAACAGTTCTAAAAGAAGAAATTGACAGTAACACAATCATAGTGGGGGACTTTAACACCTCACTTACACCAATGGACATATCACCCAAAATGAAAATTAATAAGGAAACAGAAGCTTTAAATGAAATAATAGACCAGATAGATTTAACTGATATTTATAGGACATTCCATCCAATAACAGCAGATTACACTTTCTTCTCAAATGCGCATAGAACATTCTCCAGGGTAGGTCACATCTTGGGTCACAAATCAAGCCTCAGTAAATTTAAGAAAATTAAAATCATATCAAGCATCTTTTCTGACGACAATGCTATGAGATTAGAAATGAATTACAGGGGAAAAAACGTAAAAAACACAAACATATGGAGGCTAAACAATACGTTACCAACTAACCAAGAGATCACTGAAGAAATCAAAGAGGAAATCAAAAACTACCTAGAGACAAATGACAATGTAAACACGACAATCCAAAACCTATGGGCTGCAGCAAAAGCAGTTCTAAGAGGGAAGTTTATAGCTATACAAGCCTACCTCAAGAAACAAGAAAAATCTCAAGTAACCAATCTAACCTTACACCTAGAGGAACTAGAGAAAGAACAAACAAAACCCAAAGTTAGCAGAAGGAAAGAAATCATAAAGATCAGAGCAGAAATAAATGAAATAGAAACAAAGAAGACAATAGCAAAGATCAATAAAACTAAAAGCCGGTTCTTTGAGAAGATAAACAAAATTGATAAACCATTAGCCAGACTCATCAAGAAAAAGAGGGAGAGGACTCAAATCAATAAAATTAGAAATGAAAAAGGAGAAGTTACAACAGACACTGCAGAAATACAAGGCATCCTAAGAGACTACTACAAGCAAATCTATGCCAATAAAAAGGACAACCTGGAAGAAATGGACAAATTCTTAGACAGGTATAACCTTCCAAGACTGAACCAGGAAGAAATAGAAAATATGAACAGACCAATCACAAGTAATGAAATTGAAACTGTGATAAAAAATCTTCCAACAAACAAAAGTCCAGGACCAGATGGCTTCACAGGTGAATTCTATCAAACATTTAGAGAAGAGCTAACACCCATCCTTCTCAAACTCTTCCAAAAAACTGCAGAGGAAGGAACACTCCCAAACTCATTCTCTGAGGCCACCATCACCCTGATACCAAAACCAGACAAAGATCATACAAAAAAAGAAAATTACAGACCAATATCTCTGATGAATATAGATGCAAAAAACCTCAACAAAATACTAGCAAACAGAACTCAACAACACATTAAAAGGATCATATACCATGATCAAGTAGGATTTATCCCAGGGATGCAAGGATTCTTCACTATACGTAAATCAATCACTGTGAGACACCATATTAACAAATTGAAGAATAAGAACCATATGATCATCTCAATAGATGCAGAAGAAGCTTTTGACAAAATTCAACACCCATTTATGATAAAACCTCTCCAGAAAGTGGGCATAGAGGGAACATACCTCAACATAATAAAAGCCATATATGACAAACCCACAGCAAACATCATTCTCAATGGTGGAAAACTGAAAGCCTTTCCTCTAAGATCAGGAACGAGACAAGGATGTCCACTCTCACCACTATTATTCAACATAGTTTTGGAAGTCCTAGCCATGGCAATCAGAGAAGAAAAAGAAATAAAAGGAATCCAAATTGGAAAAGAAGAAGTAAAACTGTCACTGTTTGCAGATGACATACTATACATAGAGAATCCTAAAGATGCTACCAGAAAACAACTAGAGCAAATCAATGAATTTGGTAAAGTAGCAGGATACAAAATTAATACACAGAAATCTCTTGCATTCTTATACACTAATGATGAAAAATCTGAAAGAGAAATTAAGGGAACACTCCCATTTACCATTGCAACAAAAAGAATAAAATATCTAGGAATAAACCTACCTAAGGAGACAAAAGACCTGTATGAAGAAAACTATAAGACACTGATGAAAGAAATTAAAGATGATATCAACAGATGGAGAAATATACCATGTTCTTGGGTTGGAAGAATCAATATTGTGAAAATGACTATACTACCCAAAACAATCTACAGAGTCAATGCAATCCCTATCAAACTACCAATGGCATTTTTTACATAACTAGAACAAAAGATCTTAAAATTTGTATGGAGATACAAAAGACCCCATATAGCCAAAGCAGTCTTGAGGGAAAAAAACGGAGCTGGAGGAATCAGACTCCCTGTCTTCAGACTAAACTACAAAGCTACAGTAATCAAGACAATATGGTACTGGCACAAAAACAGAAATATAGATCAATGGAAGAAGATAGAAATCCCAGAGATAAACCCACGCACTTATGGTCAACTAGTCTATGACAAAGGAGGCAAGGATATACAATGGAGAAAAGACAGTCTCTTCAATAAGTGGTGCTGGGAAAACTGGACAGCTACATGTAAAAGAATGAAATTAGAACACTCCCTAACACCATACACAAAAATAAACTCAAAATGGATTAGAGACCCAAATGTAAGGCTAGACACTATAAAACTCTTAGAGGAAAACATAGGGAGAACACTCTATGACATAAATCACAACAAGATCCTTTTTGACCCACCTCCTACAGAAATGGAAATAAAAAGAAAGATAAACAATTGGGACCTAATGAAACTTAAAAGCTTTTGCACAGCAAAGGAAACCATAAACAAGATGAAAAGACAACCCTCAGAATGGGAGAAAATATTTGCAAACGAATCAACGGACAAAGGATTAATCTCCAAAATATATAAACAGCTCATGCAGCTCAATATTAAAAAAACAAACAACCCAATCAAAAAATGGGCAGAAGACCTAAATAGACATTTCTTCAAAGAAGACATACAGATGGCCAAGAAGCACATGAAAAGCTGCTCAACGTCACTAATTATTAGAGAAACGGAAATCGAAACTACAATGAGGTATCACCTCACACCCGTTAGAATGGGCATCATCAGAAAGTCTACAAACAGCAAATGCTGGAGAGGGTGTGGAGAAAAGGGAACCCTCTTGCACTGTTGGTGGGAATGTAAATTGATACAGCCACTATGGAGAACAGTATGGCGGCTCCTTCAAAAACTAAAAATAAAATTACCGTATGATCCAGCAATCCCACTACTGGGCATATACCCAGAGAAAACCATAATTCAAAAAGACACATGCACCCCAATGTTCATTTCAGCACTATTTACAGTAGCCAGGTCATGGAAGCAACCTAAATGCCCATCAACAGACGAATGGATAAAGAAGATGTGGTACATATATACAATGGAATATTACTCAGCCATAAGAAGGAATGAAATTGGGTCATTTGTAGAGACGTGGATGGATCTAGAGACTGACATACAGAGTGCAGTAAGTCAGAAAGAGAAAAACAAATATCGTATATTAACGCATATATGTGGAACCTAGAAAAATGGTACAGATGAACCGGTTTGCAGGGCAGAAATTGAGACACAGATGTAGAGAACAAACATATGGACACCAAGGGGAAAAAGTGGTGGGGGTTGGGGGGGTGGTGTAATGAATTGGGCAATTGGGATTCACATGTATACACTGATGTGTATAAAATTGATGACTAGTAAGGATTTGTTGTATAAAAAATATAAATAAAATTAAATTTAAAAATTTAAAAATATATATATTTATTGAGTGGATGAAAGAATGAGAAGATGATACTAAATGTTGTCTAATTTTTACCCTAAATGTGTCCCCAAAGGTAATACCAAGTAGTCATGTAAACAGTTAGAATATTTAATGACTTGGAAAGCTATTTATGATCTAGTGGTAAAATTTTTACAATCAGGGCTTTCAGAAAAATAGTTACTATATTATCCAACTGTTATTTAAGCAATGTATATATTTTCATTAGAGAAGAATGGGAGGAAATATTTATCTAACCAGTATTTCTGAAGTGCCTACTATGCACCAGGCATTGTGCCTATTAACTCTCCCTGGGGTGAGGTTATAAATTGATTTTATTTCCTCTTTTTGCTTGTCTGTATTTTCTGTGTTTCTGTACTAGTCACCTATTAATTTTATATTAAAAATAATTAAGCTGAGAGCTTTTATTTGTTGATGTGCTTTAGTGGCTGTCTTTGGGAAGCACATTTTCAGGATAAATGCATGGCCTTATGTTCATACTGGTTTACTACAGTAACCAGGGAAGAGACTACAAGTGGAGTTTTTTCTTAAATTCCACTAACTAGAGAGAATCCCAGATCTCACTGCCTGTTCAAACAACTGCAGGGACAGCTATGACATCAGCAATCAACATTCCTCCAGCAACCAAAGAGATATTCTAGCCAATTTGTAAGCTACTGGGGGAAGAGCAGACATTTTACCATTGCCCATCCCTGGTCCCTCATATTTTAATTGCCTATTAGTAAGACACTTTGGAAAGTCTTGAGCATGAGAGAGACAAAACACTGTAAATTCCAGTATAACTTCCTTGTATTCATTAAATCACTGCCAACGTGAACATGATTTCCTTAGTACAGAGGGTGTACTATCATTTCTAAGAATGGCAAATTCTATGTACAGGTTTGAAGAGCAAACTTTACCTGGAATTTATTCCGTGTAGGTATTTCTATAACATGCTATTTGAAGATTCCTCTATTTCAATTTTTAAAAACCTCCATCTGCACATGCTGTCCTAGGCTGTGAAATTCTCAGCATTCGAGTGGGACAGATGTTTCCCAATGCTGATTTTTTTTTCACCGCCACTGTGTGCTTTGTTATATCTGTCAGTTAATGAAATTCTTAATTAGCTCTTTCCTTTTGCCACAGAATCATTTTATAAAACAGTAAATTAAGAGCTTTGAAAATGAGACATCTCTATGTGGCACAAAGGTATTGAAGTCCAGGTGTGTCCTTTAGCCATCTTTGTCTAATTGAAATAATCATGCAGGGTTGTTCCTGGTTCCACACAGGACATAGGCTTCTCTACAGGTATGGGCTGCTGGCAATGGTGGCCACACCAGCTCTACTTCCGGAGGAGCCCAAATATCACTTGCTTTATCTGTAAATGACCAACTGGGGCAAGTCAGGGAGAGTCATCCTGGTTTCTGGGAAAATACTTCCAGTGAAGTTCACTCTAGGCTACTTAGAAGCTTTGTCTCTCTGATGACATCGACAGCAAAAGTCTTCACCCATCTTGACCACAGTATGATGAGCAATGCAGTTGGAGAGTTGATAGCTTTTCTGAGGGTTCTACTGCCCCCCAATGCAATTCACATTGTCAGGTATAATCTAGTCAGTCAACTGCCCTAATCTTTTTTTTTTTCCAGTTTGAGTCTTACTTTTATTTTTATTTATTTATTTATTCTAACATCTTTATTGGAGTATAAATGCTTTGCAATGGTGTGTTAGTTTCTGCTGTATAACAAAGTGAATCAGCTATACATATACATGTATCCCCGTATCTCCTCCCTCTTGTGTCTCCCTCCCACCCTCCCTATTCCACCCCTCTAGGTGGTCACAAAGCACCGAGCTGATCTCCCTGTGCTATGCGGCTGCTTCCCGCTAGCTGTCTATTTTACATTTGGTAGTGTATATATGTCCATGCCACTCTCTCACTTCATCCTAGCTTACCCTTCCCCTTCCCCGTGTCCTCAAGTCCATTGTCTACATCTGCATCTTTATTCCTGTCCTGATCCTAGGTTCTTCAGAACCATTTTTTTTTCTAGATTCCATATAAATGTGTTAGCATACGGTATTATTTTCTCTTTCTGACTTACTTCACTCTGTATGACAGTCTCCAGGTCCATCCACATCACTACGAATAACTCAATTTCGTTTCTTTTTATGGTGGAGTAATATTCCATTGTATATATGTGCCACATCTCCTTTATCCATTCATCTGTCGATGGACACTTAAGTTGCTTCCATGTCCTGGCTATTGTAACTTAAAAGCTTTTGCACAGCAAAGGAAACCATAAACAAGACAAAAAGACAACCCTCAGAATGGGAGAAAATATTTGCAAATGAAGCAACTGACAAAGGATTAATCTCCAAAATATACAAGCAGCTCATGCAGCTCAGTATCAGAAAAACGAACAACCCAATCCAAAAATGGGCAGAAGACCTAAATAGACATTTCTCCAAAGAAGATATACAGATTGGCAACAAACACATGAAAGGATGCTCAACATCACTAATCATTAGAGAAATGCAAATCAAAACTACAATGAGGTATCACCTCACACCAGTCAGAATGGCCATCATCAAAAAATCTACAAACAGTACATGCTGGAGAGGGTGTGGAGAAAAGGGAACTGCTATAATCTTAATGAACTTATTTTCCCTCCCTCCACTCCACCCACCTTGTCACCCCACGCTCCAGCCTTTGCATTTGCCTCCTTAGAAGGTGATGCGCTCAGACAGCCAGCCGCCTACCCATGTTTCCTTTCCCGTTTAGCCTCTTTGGCCCTAGGAGTGAGCAAGGGTGTTTTCTGAACAAGAGTGTATTTTATCTGTAGTCAAACTGGGATTTCCAGTGTGAGCTTTTTTTTCCCCCTTGGCTGGCTTATATTTGCTCAGGGAAAAACTAGCAGGCAAATCAGCTGCCATATCACCTGAGGTGACCAGTCAAAAACTAAGACCTTCTCAGGATGTTGCTATAACTACTATTTTCAGCCAGAAGAGACATTCTTTCTGCTTGTAAGGATGGCAATTTGGTTGGGTTAGGAGGTGCCACAGGAAACAAGAGCTCAAGGCTGATCACCATTACGCAGACCTGGATGACGGCACACGCATGATCAGCTCATTGCATTAATGTGTCAGTGCATTCATTTAATGTAGTCAAGGTCAAGGAGGTCTGCTTCTCGGTGTTGCTAGACAGGAAGCTCAAAATATTATGTATGCTGGCAACAAGTGCCATGACTGATTTTTGTTATAGAATTAATCTGTCAAGAGTTGCAGTTGCAGGTTTGCTGCTGTGAATTATATCTCTGGTTCAGCTGGAAGACACAGTGCTGGAGAAAAGGGCTAAACTGTCTTTGGCTACTTGCCTCAATAGGAGCTTTGTTAAGTCCTTGCTGCTGCTGCTGCTGTTGATAGGGAGGTATTTGTGAGGGCTGGGGCCCAACCTCATTCCATTGAAATTGCAATTAAAAGAGACCTTCCGTGTAATGGTAGCCAGATCAAATGTGGATGGATGGTTGGGTTGAGTTTCTTAACCTCTGGGTTCCTCTGCAGAGATCCTGATTTAGTACATCTGGGTGGAGCCCAGGGAGCTATATTTTAACAAACATCGTGGGTGGTCAGCAGCCTTAGTTGGAAAACAGTCATAAGGTGTGGAGACTTCACTGTGGTTGATGATGGGTCACTAGACAAAGACTTTACATGTCATAGCATAGATGTGAGGGAAGCCCGTGAGAGGCGTTAGGTAGAGATGAATTGGCATTTTAGAAGGAACACTCAGGCAATAGTACACAAGTGGATTGGAGACAGGGACGTCTAAGATAGTGTGAACAGTGAGGAAGCTGCAATGCAATAGGGAATGATCGTATTACTTTGAGGTGGGGACACACATTAGGGCTGTCATCCTGACCCCCAACAAAGCTTGGTATTCACAGCAAAGGGATGTATTCACCATGGCCCAAGGCAATCATCCTTCATTTTGTATCCATCACACTGTAAAGAGTCATTGTATAGACTGGTCTCTTTTGAAATGAATTTAATTTTGATTCCCATTCCTCTCTTCTTTCCATCTGTATCCCTGATGCTCCTCGGTGCCAGAGTGCTGGTTTGAGGGAAGCTATTTTCTTTTGAGAGCCATAAAATAATTATATGACTAATTGTTCAAACATACTATTCGTTACTATTCAAACAAAGGTGGTCAAACTTTTTTTAGAGAATCATGAGATTGTGTTGTTGTTTTGTTTTTCAAAAATGTCTCAGCCGGTGCTCAATTGATTGGCAATTTTAAACCCTTAAAGGCAGGGAATATAGAAACACGGAATCCCGGGACCTCAGAAGAGACAGATCCCTTATTGATTATCCAGTGAAACTCATCCAAAGCATGAATTTCTTCTACAACAATCCCTCCAAGAAATGCTACCACTAATAGACCAATTATGTCTAAAATATTAGACTAATAATGCCTAAAGCTTACATAGCACTAATGTGCTTTACACTTGTTAATTATTTAATCCTCACAACAACCATATGAGGCAGGCATTGCTTTTATCTCCATTTTACACTGAGGCACAAAAAGGCACAGCTTGTAAGCGACAGAGCTGGGGACTTGAACCCAGGCAATCTGTCTTCAGAATGTTCCCTTACCCATTACACTCTCCTGCCTTCAGTGCAGGTTTTGCTTGACTACTTCCAGGCATGGGGAGTTCACTAGCCCCAGAAAAAGCCTACTTCATTCTTGTCCGTTCTGGCGGTTGGACATTCTTCCAATGACCTAAAGTTTTCTTTTCTTTTCTTTTCTTTTTAATTTTTATTGGAGTATAGTTGCTTTACTATGTTGCGTTAGTTTCCACTGTACAGCAAAGTGAATCAGCTCAACATATACATATTTTCTTCTCTGATATTTCCACCCATTGAGCCTTCTGGAGTAATAAGAATGTTTAACCTGTCTGTTGCCAAAAATCTTTTCCTGGGAATTCAAATTTGCCCTCCACGACTTAAAATGCCTACGTCAGTTCTCTGTAAAGTTTCTGTGTGTGGCAGTTAAAAGCTGGTGTATTTTTTTCTTTTACAAGTTCTGTTGGTCCCACTCTGAGTGTGTGTTTAATTACTACTGCATTTGTGTGTTTGGTGATGTAATTTTTTTAAATCATTGGAGTAGAACTTTATATTTCCTTATTAAATTTCTTTCAAGATTGAGCCTATATGTGGCAACCTATTGAGATCTACTGCTGGTTTCATGGAAATAATTAATAAAACACAAAGAAATCAAAGCTCAGAGAGATTAAGCTGCCCAAGGTTTTAGGAAATGGAATTTGCACCCAGTTCTCTGTAACCTAAAAATGTATGCAAATCCAGTTGCTTGCTCTTGCTACCAGATCTGCTTTTCACTGCATCTGTTTTTGACTTGCCTCCTGCTCAAGCCCTGGTCTTCCCACTAACGTGAAAAGGGCATGACTGCAGAGGATTGCCTTGTTTCAGCAGCTACCTCACTCTCTGTTCCTCATTTTTATTTGACTTGAATTGTGAGGAAAGATGTTGTCCTGATATATTGCCTAATCATAGTGTAGCTTTTGGCTTGATAGTCACTCTTTTTAGCCATCTCAACTGTATTATCTGTGATGATGGTTTTTAAAAAAACTTACTTAAAGCCATAATGAAATTAATTCACTGCTGAACTAATAATGTTCAGAAAAAAATTATTCCAAAGACCAATGAGAATAAGCAGGAGGGTTTTTAAAGCTCTATTGTTGGTCTAAGCGATCACACAAAGTCAAAACTGCCAGCATTATTTTTTCAAGACAGTATGATGCTTAGGAAGGTATTTGTAAATTGTATAATCCAGATAGAAATATGCAGCTGTCAAGTGGTATGACAGCCTGTACTAAGAGGGAAGGGTGTAGTAACAGTGGAAATCACCTCAAAGATCACTTTGTATCCTAAAAATAAGGACAGTGATAAGGGAAGAAAAAAATAGAATTCTCACTGCAGGATCTTGAGATAATTTCTAATCTTCTCCAATTTTTCTCTCCCTTTCCCCGTACCAAGATACATCTGTGGACATAGGACATTCCTTACCATCATTTTAGAAGTACTGGTCTCCATTTCTATCTTAAATCGTGCTCTTCACATCTTTTCTTCTTAATCAACCTAACAAGGTATTACCAGAAACCAGCTATGATCTTACATCTATGCTAGTTACTCTGAAAGATTCATTGAAAGATAACTACAGTATACTTTTCAGAATTTTAAATCAGTTGGTAAGGCAGACTATACAGAGAAGAAACAGCCCTCCTGCTGATATATTCAGTGTATCTTCGAGGACTGAACCCATCATGCTAGATACATATGCTATAAGAATTACATAATTTATTCATTTATCCTAAAGACATCCAGTGAATGCCTGAATGTGTAGGATTCTAGAGGAGGCCTGGAGAAACAAAGATGAATCAGATATGCTCCCCGACCTCAGGGGCTCGAATGCTACTGAGGGACAGAAACATAAGCAGATGATCAGAAATCACCATGGTTGGGCTTTTTGTTAGGCTTGGAAAGACGGGTACGGTTTTACTATACGCAGAGCAAAAAGGAGCTGGTAAGATGGCACAGTTCAGCTCAGCAGGCGGAAAAGAGAAATATAGGAGGGTGGTAAGGTACACAGACTGGGGAAGGAAGTGGCTTTTTATTTGGAGGAGGACTGCACCGCAGAGGAGTGAGGAAGCCAGCCTGATCTGCAGGACCACCTTGTGGCTTCAGCAGTTACAGTGTTGCTAGGGCCCTGTGTTGGGAAGCCTTGCAGCAAGATGCTGTGCCTTACTAAAAGAGACACCTAAAGTATTTATTTTTCATGACTTTTATTTTACATATACTTGCATTGTTTTGTGACATTATTTTATATATACACCAGCCTTAACAATGTCTTTCTACCCCTTGTACACCAACCCTAACATCTATAGGACGCAGACCAAGATATACAATATGTATAAGTATTTATAATTCATAAATCAATGTAACAAAATGTCACATGAAAACTGTTCTATCTTTCTACCTTGACAAATATATCTTCATAACAACCTGGAAGATTAGTTTTGAATTTAAGAGTTCTTGGAACCCTCCCAGTTGCATGCTGGAATTTGGTGGTTTGGGAAAATCTCCTCGATAGCCCACAGCTCACTCTTCCCATCCTTGACTCCATCCCACACTGTGGGATGCTCAAACGTATCTGGATACCTCTGTCCATCGACGAGCTCCATCTCATCCCTCTCCCCGACCACAACCAACCACTCACTGGTCATACCCATGGCCTAGAGGGATGTTCATTTGAGGTTTGGTCCACTCTTGGGAGGACATAATGTCAGGGAAGAATTCTGCATAAGCCTTAGTAGTGGGCTTTGAGACATGGATGATGAGTACCCAAAATGTAGCCTAGAAGTCGAGATTTGGGGAGATGCAGGTTCCTCCTGGGCCTGTTCCCTTGCCTCTGTAGGGAAACGGGCACTTCTACCCGAGTAGGGAAGAGCCAGGCTAGATAAGGGCCAAAGTTAGGTTCCCTAAAGTGCAGGATACAGGGGTTAGGGGTGGGGCCTCTCTTAACCAGAACTAAAGGCAGTATTCCCCCTGCCCCCCATCTTGCAGTGGTTGAATTATCTTGAGTCCTTTACCCTTCTAGGGACAGCGCTGATGGTTAGAACTGAGGGTTTTTTATGCTGATATTCCCAAAGTTTCCAATAAGATGGCTCCTTCGTTCAACTGTTACATTTTAATTTCTCCCTTAAAGGCCTATCTATTGCGGCCATCTTCCTCCAAGCCAGAGTCAACAGCCAGTTTGTATGTGTATGTGTGGGACAGAAGAGTGAGTTGGAAAATTCACCTTTCTTACAGGCCCAACATAATGGATTATTAATTACCAAACATTAAACCCTTTCCAAAGTTCTTTAGATCATAGATCACTCTGTGCTTCTCCACCAGTGCACAGAAGAATACCTACCTCCTTTTACCATTGAGAAGGGAGAGGGAGTAAAAGAATATCAGGTAGGCAAAGAAAAAGCCCTGTTTCTTCTGGCTGCCAGGAAGTGTGGGCAGGAGGTTACCAGAGGAAGGAGAAGTGTTGGCAGTGAGAGTGTTGTGCTATGAGCTCCACCCTGAAAGGAAAAGGAAAGGCTTTGGATTATGGGCCAGAACTCTGAAGGCACAAAGACTCCTGTCCCTCTCTCTTTACAGGAACCTAGAGGAGGTTACCTCACAGGCTTGTGCCAACCACAGTGGGGACTGCCCCACCACGGCTGGGCAGCAAGGTTAGCAGAGAGGGACAGCCTGAGTGCTCTTATCAGACCCCCCTTCTCCTTGGCTCCTTGACAGCAAGGACAGGACCCCAGTGCCCTGAATTCTGGCAGCTAGCAATAGCAGCTCTTGGCCCCACTCATCCGTAGACACCTGCTCCCATCCATTGAAATAAATACACAATCACTAGATCCTCTGGGTTTGTTGTTCAAATCTTAGTCCTCACCTAACTTGGCAACATGTGACACAATCAGTCCCTGCTCCTTGAACAGCTTTCTTCACTGAGCTTTCAGCATGTCACTCTCTCTGGGTTTTTTTTTTTTTTTTTTTTTCCCCCTATTTCACTAGCTTCTTTCTTTTTTCATTTTTGCCTGTTCTTCCCCATCTCCCTATCCCATAAACACTGGAGTGCCCCATGGCTCAATCCTCAGACATTTATTCTTCTGTCTTGTTTTCACTCTTTGTGTGATCTCATCTAGCCCCTTGGCCTGAAAGATCATCTCCATGCAAGATTTGCATTTCCACATTGGACCTCTCCTCTGAACTCCATACTTGTATATGCATCTGCTTACTCAAGAGTTTATTGGGAAGTCTATCTTTACACTAAAATTGGATATTGACAATTTACTATCATAATAGGGCACTTAAACACACGGTTCTCCATAGCTGATAGAATATGCAGTCAAAATTGAGTAAGGATAGATGAAATTTAAACAGCACAATGAATGTTTTTGTACTAGTAAGAGCATTGTACCCCAAAACTCCAGAATACACATTCTTCTTTGGTACACTTGGAATATTCATGAAAACTAATGATGTGCTAGGCCATAAAGACAGCCTCAATAAGTTTTAAAGGATTAGAACCAAACATAGCTTATTTCCTGATTATAATACATATAGTTAGAAATTAACAACAATAACGACAACAAAAAAAACTAAAGAAACCCTAAATGCATGGAAATTTTATATTATACTTCAAAACAACTCCTAGTAAAAAAAAGAGGAAATCAGGAAATATTTATAACTGAACAATTTTGAAACAATATTTATCAAAACTTGTGGTGTGCAGCTAATATGTTACTTAGAAGAGAACTTATAGCCTTAAATGTCTTATTAGAAAATAAGAACAACTGAAAATTAATGAATTAAATTAGAAACAGGACACAAGGTAAAGCTTAAAATAGCAGAAGGAAGGAAAAAATAGGGATAAGAGTAAACATCAATGAAATGGAGGAGGAAAAAGGCTACTATAAACAGTATGAACAAATCAAATATCTGTTCTTTAAGAAAGATAAGTCTCTTAAAAATAGGCAAAAATATGGAAAGAATAAACAGAAAAAAGTGACAAGTGAATAACTTTAAGAAGGCATCAGGTGGTATAACTACACATAGAGGGGAGATTAAGAAATAAAAAGAAAATATTTAGATCAACTTCATGCCAAAAAATCTGAAAACTGAGATGAATTAGGTAAATTCTTAAATACTTATAATTACCAAAATTGACTCACAAATAAATAAGAAAACTGAATAGTCACATAACCTTTAGTGAAACCAAACCAGAGGTTTTTTTTTGCTGGTTTTACTGATATTTCCATAAAATAGTAAGAGACCAATTATTATTCTAATCTCACACAAAGTATCCCCAGAGTAGAGAAGAAAGAGTACATTCCCTTTTTAATTTATTGAGGTTGACACAACTTGGATATCAAAATTTGACAATGATAGCACAAAAGGGAAAAGTTACAGCCCAATGTTTCTTATGAACATAATTGTAGAAGTGCTAAATTATTAGCCAACCAAATCCAAACATGGCTGACCAAGTTGCATTTATCTCAGAAATTCAAAATTGGCTTAACATTGGAAAATCGATCAATGTAATTCACTACATTAAGAGATAAAAGAAGAAAAAAATGATATGAACATCTCAATGACCACAGAAAAATTGCTTTGATGAGTTTCAATAAAGCAAGAAACAAAATTACTATTATTTGACAATAACATTATTATGTACATAGACATCCCAAAAGATCTTACTAAGTTATTAAAGAAGTTAGTTAGAAAATATAATTTTAAATATACATTTATAATATCAAGAAATATATAAACTATCCAGTAATAAATTTTTTTAAAATATAAAAGACTTTCAAGGATAAAATTATAAACTCTTATTGAAAGATATTAAAATGTTAAATAAATGGAGAACTTTATCATGATCATGAATAAGAGAATTCAATATCATACAGTTGCCTATTTTTCCACAAAGGGAAATTAGGGAAAGTTTCCTACAAGATAAAAAAAAAATTTTATAAAGCTATAGCAATTATCAGCTTTGCATTGGCTCAGGGGTTGATAAATAACCCAATAGAACAGCGAGAGCCTAGAAATGAACCCATTTAACATAGAAACAGAATATATGAGAAAACCAGCATTGCAGATTAGTGGGGCAATGACAGATTATTTAATAAAATGCACTGAGACAATTGGCTCTTCACTGAACAAAAAATGAAATTGGATTCTTACCTAATGCCAGACACAAAAATCAACTCCAAATAGTTTAGCTACTTATATGTGAAAGGAAAATTATGAAACATTTAAAACAGAATATAAGAGAATTCATCTATGGCCTTAGGATAATAAAGATTTCTTAAACACGACATAAAATTCAATTTATAAACTAAAAACAATGCATCTTATCACATGAAATTTTTAAAAATGCTTGTTCACTAAAAGATACAAGGAAGAGAGATATGATAATCCAAAAGCTGGCAAAAAGATGCTTATTACATTTATCCAGCAATTGATTAGCATCCCAAGTAAACAGTAGGAAAATATCAAGTGTTGATGATATGATCCAATGGCTGGTAAGATTGTAAATTGGCCCAGCCTCTTTGGAAAACTGTTTGACATTACATTGTGAATTTGAACATGCCCACTATCTACGACCCAGTATTTCCTACACATAGCCAAGGAAATATTGTATATGTGTATGAGGAGACATGTACAAGAATTTTATAATAGTAAAACCTAGAAACAATCCACTCTCCATCAACAGTAGAATGGAAAAATTGTAACGTATTTGAAATATGAAATAATATACAGCAGTTAAAATGAGTGAACAGTAGAAATACACATGAACATGGATGCTTTTTAAAAGATAATTTTGAATGAAAAAAAGTAAGTCATTGATAAGCTTTATGATTACACATATATAAAGTGCAAACAATAGCAAAATTTTAAAAAGACATATTTTCAGGAATATTTACACATCTAGTAAAACTATGCCAGAAGCAAAGGAACTGATCCCACATGCCGCAGAGCAACTAAGCCGGTGCACCACAACTACTGAGCCTGCGCTCTAGAGCCCGCGAGCCACAGCTGCTGAAGCCCGTGCGCCTAGAGCCCGTGCTCCACAACAAGAGAAGCCACGACAATGAGAAGCCCGCGCACCGCAACGAAGAGTAGCCCCCGCTCGCCGCAACTAGAGAAAGCCCGCGCAGTGCAATGAAGACCCAACGCAGCCAAAAATAAACAAATAAAATAAGTAAATTTATATTAAAAAAATGAATATAATGTCTTGGACAATCTTGTTAAAGATAGGCCACATTTAAAATGACTATTAAATTAGATGTGGGAGAGACAACTGTAAAAGAGGAAGCTGGAAATTTGCTCCTTTTTAAGAAAAGTGAAACTTAAAACTACAGAAAACACAGTGGATGTAGCTTATGCAAAAAAGATAAGATTCACTTGAATCAATAATTCATACACAAATGAAAGTCTTTGAACTTATATTAAAAGCTAGGCAAAACAATGCCTATTTATGTTTCAAGTTGAAATCTTTAATGTATTTATGAATCTATTTTTGTGATTTCATGCATTGCTAAGCTTTTTCAAATAGCCAACCAAATATGGATAATGAGAACACCAGGTAAGAAGGCTTCTATGGTATTATATCAGTCAATTAAACTAAAATCTAGTTGCTTTTCTTTTTCTTTTACCAGTGGGTGGCAGCTTGTGAAAAAGAGTAACTAGCTAAGAGATAAAATATATATCTATGTAGAGTGTGAGTAAAATTTTTAGTTCTCTTAACATAAGTATCTTATGTTTTCTGGGAATTAATAGCTTATAAATACCACGTCTACTTAATCTGTGTTGATTATTGTGACAGAGACTGTCTGTTTTTCTCCTCCTAGAATAATTGTTCAAAAACAGTTCCCGGTCTCCCTTGCAGCTCGATACGGTCATAAGACTGAATGGTGGCTGGTAGAATATAGTTGGAAGTGATGTACACAACTTCTAGGCCTATGAAAATTCTACCATAAAAACCTCCCAGGTAAGACCTTCTGTGATATATTCCCCTTCCAGCTGGCTTGAACGGAGATGACCCCACAGTGTAACCTGGAGACACAAGTGGAAGGCAGTGGAGCTTTAAGATGGAAGGAGCCTCAGTCGCTGTGACATAACTTGCAAACAGGCTTACGTGACCAGGAGTATCTGCACTGGATGCCACGAGTAAGGAATAAACTTCAGCGATATACACTTCAAAGATGTTGGGGTTTATCTGTAACCGCCATTAGAATTTACCCTAATCAATGTAAGGAAAGCTAGTTGAGGGAAAAAGAAAAGGAGAATGAGGCTGCAATTGGATACCTTTTTCTTCTCTCTAGAGAACAGATCCAGAGCACTTCCATATATACCAGCTGGCTGGGCAAAGTCTAACGAAGGAAAGAGGCAACTTTGCTCATTTGCTGCCCAATGATCTTTATGAACTGGCAAAGTCATCTGTAACCAAAGTTGTATTATTACCAGTGGCTAATCAGCCAACCAGTGATAAGATGCAAGATTATGAAAGGTTTGAATTGAATTGACACACATTCGTGGATTCAACAAATATTTATTGAGCAACTATTATGTGTTGGAAACTGTAAAAGTTCTGAGGATATGGTATTGTAAAAGTGCCTTATGAAGTGGAAATGCCCAACATTACTAATGTTGGAATTATTGATATTATTGAATGTTTAGAATTCATTAATCCTCAAAACCCTCCACACTCTTGAGAGGAAGGACAATTTCTTTGTTTTGTTTAGCTACACCTTGAATTTTCCTTTTCCCTCTTCTTATTAGAAATAATTCTAATTTTTTAAAGATATGGCTGAGAGTGTTGGTACTCCAAAAATATCCTCACTCACAAAATGTGCTTCACCGTATTTCTCTGTCCTCATGTATCTAGGTGGGTGCATGTGACTAGTTCCTGCTGGTGACAAGTTAAAGGAAGTATGCATCTTTTCTAATCTGAGGCAGAGAAGAGTGGATGTGCCTTCTCCACACATTTTGTCTTCCAACAAAGAGGTTAAAAGCAAAGGATTCCGGGATTCCCAACTTGCAAGATGGAAATAGCCTGTTCCCCAAGTCATAGCTAGGATGAGAGTCATGCAGGATTGCCACATGGCCTGCATTGCACTGTGCCATGAGTAAGAAATAAACATTGATTGCATTAACCTAACAAGACTTAGGACTTTATTTAATGAGCTGATTCCTTACAAATAGAAAAGACTGTGCTATAGATTAAGACAAAGGAAAACAGTAAAAGATGAATGCAATTTATTGAAAGATTAGAAAGGAAACCAAGGAAAAAAGCACAATCTCAATCTCACCTGTATATTACTGAAGAAGCCTCTTGTTGAAACTGGCAAATGAAGGTGCCAATTCCCAGCCCCTTCTAACACCTCAGGAGCTTGCTCTTCCTTTCCCTATGACTGATCACAAAAATGCCACATGTAGAAGCTGAAATGGAAGACTTGCATTGTTACACACAAAGACCTTATTTATTTACCACATCTCTGTGGAAATCTGAAAATACAACATTACAAAAATTGGAAAATGTTGTGAGTCGATGTGGAATTACTAATGACTTCATTCTAGCACGAGGGAATTGATTTAACTGGGAAAGAGAATTAAAATACTTTATTAATGTTGCTAACGTAATTATCATTAACTATTATTAATACACCAATAGTGATATGTGCACTGATATGCTACAGGGAGAATAAATGAGAAAACAATAAAAGCTCTGCATCAATTTGTAGATTTGACAGGGTAGAGCTATTCCCTAGTGCAGGAATTTTTGTATTGCGTTTGTAAAAGAAGGATGTTCCTTTTTCAAAGTCTGCTAAAGAGAAGGAAGCCAAGAAAAGAGTACATTGGATGTAAACAGCTGCTTCCTTTACCATGAACACTGAACGCTAGCAAAGAAAATATTGAAGACATGACGCTACATACTAATAAAGCAACTTTCTGTGCTTCTCTTTTCTGTAAAATACGATTTACCTATAGTGGCATAAGCTGGAAGTGTTTCTTCTGAAAAGTTTCCCTGACTGCTTTTCAATTATTTTCTGCCAATAATCAACAAAACTTCGCTACTTAGTAAGAAAGAGCTACGTTTATTCTTTAAGCAATACACGTATTCTCTAAGAATTACGCTGCTATCACTCTGTTGATAGTTGCATTTATGAGCCAATTCAAAATCCAAAATCTTTGCCTCAGATATTAGCTACAGAGGGTACACATTCATAGAGATATGTTCTTGCAGCATAATTTCCTCTTTCTTATTAATCGCCTTTCTGAGCTCCTTGTTTGCCAGACTTTGGCTTTATTTCTTGTATTTTCTAATCAGTAAAATGCACTTCCTAAAGAAAATAGCTTGTTGCCATTAATGCGTGGCAAGAAAGCACAGTTGGTTGGTGCTTTCAACCAGCTCCCACTGTGATACGATAAGACGTGTTTAAACATGTAATCATAATCTCCAGAGGTAGGCTAAGGCTGGCATCAGACTAAAAATCTCATCATGGCAATCGAGGAAGGTACTGGGTTCTGTGGAGAAATTTGCACAAGTTCCTTAATAATCACGAGCCTTATTTCTCCAATCGTCCCTCAGACCAAGTTTCTATTACCTCTGTATTGACATACTGAATGAAAATAAGCTGTTGATGTATTCAGAAAAACAAAGGCTCCATAGTTGTATACATGGGTAGAAATATTAGTTTACTTGAGAAATATTGATGCAGTGTTCTCAGATGACAAAATATGTAGGATTGAGTTTTTGTGTCATATAACATAAACAGCATCACAAACAGCATAAAATCACAGAATCACAAACATTTAGATCAGGAAAACATCTCTTACACTGTCGTCATTTAATGCCTCTATTTTCAGAAAAGGAAACAGAGCTCAGAAGGATAAAGTGACTTACTCAACATCCCACAGCTAGTCAAAGACAGATTTAGGTCTTTCAAATAGTCAAACATTTCTTTTGTGCATACAATGCAGAGGGTTGGCCAGACAAGTCATGAGTGAATGGAGGCCAATTCACTACCCAAGAGATCCATGGTGATACCTGCAGGCAAAGCTATTCATTGATTTGCTACAGACGTTGCAGAGGAACTTGAAAATGTACTGATTGCAAAACTTATTCACTTGAATTCAATATGACAAATGTTTATGGAGACCCCACTATGTGAAGTCACAGAATCAGGGAATTTTTGCACTTCCTTTTTTAGCATCTAATAAAATCCTTCAGGTTATTCTAATGGAAGCCACACCATGTCCTCTGCATATTTTAATTTGCATATATTCATCAGTACACATCAGGCAATAGAGAGGAGAGGAAAAAGGACGTTTCAATTTTCCTGGGAAGAAATGGAGGGGACAGCAAATGGATTATGGTAAAAGGTAGACTAAGTTTCTTCTGTCCCCAAACTAAGTCCAGTACTGTTTTCCTTTTCTCTATTGCCAATTTCCCCTCCTCCTCCTTCCCCTCTCCTTTCTTTCTCCAGGGCTTCTCGGGTTTAGGATATTTTCTTTCTTTTTTTGAGGCTCTAAGTACATAAAAGTTTAAAAATGACAAATCTAGAACATATATTAAATATTTTCACATAACAAATTGACAATTTTGACACACACACAAAGCAATATAATTGCACTATTCCTAAGATAATTATATTTTTAAAGAAATATTTCACTGCACAATAGATGCTGTGATCTGAAATGATGCACGAGCTTAAAATCGTAGAAAGGCTACCCTCTGTTAAACCTGTGTTTCTAACCTCTTTCTAACTTGCCTGATGAGAGAAGCCAGAAGTTTAAATTTGAGGACTTTTGTGTACATGTCAACCAAGTACCCTCCTCTCTCTCCCCCGCTCCTATCCCACCTTAATAATCACCATATAATTAATAATCACTTAACAGTTTCCCTTTCTCCTGTTGCTTGTACCCACACACGGCAGAGCGTTGTCAGGAAGCACAAGTTCAGGACCACTCTCAGGCCCTCTCTCTGGGTTGCAGAGTTGGGAAGGTGGAGATTAGCTGGGCAGCTGCATACCAAAAAAAGGAGTTCACTCAGGGAAACACCAACAGCTATTTTGAGGGAATAAAATCTAAGAGCAAATCAAGTCAAAAAGTAAATGGGATAAGCATGATTTTATTTTGAGATCAGATCTAAACCCCAACTTGAAATTTGAATGATGGGCCAAGGTGTGGGCCAAGGAGGGCAGAGACTGAAATTAGAGCAGGGCAGGTGAGACACTGGAGTTTACTGTGCAAACTCCAAAAAGGGACTGGCCTTTTCAGTACATTTTCATTGGCTCCTCTGGCATCAGACTTAAAATGTCATCGTGGCAATCTTCCCATCATCTTGAACCTGAATGGGGAGAAGTTTGGTTCACTGGTGAGACCAGAGTTGGTAGAAAAATATGGACAAAGCCATCCTCTAATCTTTCACTTCTTCCCTATCTCAAAACTAATAGTCAACTTTTATTACTCAGGAGCTGGTCATCTAAAATTCTCTTTCTTTGTCCACACACTAGACATTTGCTCACCATTGCCCCTCTACCAGCTTAAACATGGGAAGAAAGGGAGGGCAAAATCCAAATCAGTTAGAATCTGGCTTGGCAGGAAGGCTAGGAAAATCATTTAGCTATAATCTTTTTCTTTTTTTAATTACATGGTTTTCGTTTCACCACTATCGTTGACCTTATTAAATCAAATGTTTGAGAACTGGCTGTTGCATAAGTTTTACCTGGATGAAGTGTTGCATAAATTGATAATGGCCACTTCGTATGTATAAGTCTCAATCTAGGACTGCCAGCTTCCTACTAGGTTTCTAGCCCTGAGATTTCATGCAAAACTAGTATGTATGTGCATTTTCCTGGGGTGATTGTCTACAGATTCCCTTAGATCCTCAAAACAGGTCTGTGACCCTAAAACTATAAAAATATCTTGTTGTTTTATAGCTTCACATTCATTCCCTGCCCTAAGCAACTTGCTTCCGGGTCAAAAGATAATTTACTTTGTTCTTTTTACATGTGTCAGACATCAAAATTGTCCTATTGCAGACAGAATATACCATTAAAAACAGTCTCTTGCCACATAAGCTTGTTATCTACGGCATAATGAGCACAGCTGGCTTGAAGCTCCAGGCTGTGACCTGACCGGATTGCTGCAAAATTTGGACTGGAGTGGGTAGGGCATGCGTACACATCAGTTTTCCAGGAAAGCTGAGTTTCAAGTCCTGGTCACCATGCTTTAATCCTGTCCTATAAAATTATAGGAGAGGAATAGGAAAAGGGATCTGAGTTTGAGTTTCATGCAGACTTTCCCCACAGAGAGGGAGTTACGCATTTTTTCTCATTATAAATACCAAGACTTTGAGGCTTCCTCCATGAAAGACAAAGTGGAAGAGTCTCTCTGTTTCAAATGGCTTAACTATGGTCCTGCTAGTAGGCAGAGGGATGGATCAGAGGACATCCCCCAAGGATCTCTGAATTTCCAGCATTCTGTGAAGTTGAGACTTTATTTTACATTCCTCCAATCTACCTTGAAAATGGCCAGAAATGACATCTTGTTACAAGAATGTATCTTCCCCTCCAAAATCTGTCTCCAGGCAGGTGTCTGGGTGTTGAAGGGCTGAGCGCTAGCTCCATTCTGTCAAACGCACATAAGTAGGACACTTTTCTTACACTTCAATTGAATTTCAGTGCCTGATCCTTTGTCTAGATTATTGTTTTCAGCCAGCCTGATGTTTGGCTGACTCCCAGGGTTCTGATAACCACATCTGGAAGGTTATATCTGAAAATGGAGAAGGCCATATAAATTGTACTTAGAAGTATATACATTTAAAAACTTCATGGGACACATCCATCACTCCTGGACACCAAAATGATGATTTCATAGATCATGTAATTGTTCTGAACACCCTCTCTTGACAACCCTCATCTTTGAACTTGTAGCTGTTTCATTTATTACAGCTATTTGGATCATTTAAAATGTAGCCCACTTTTCGCCAGGTGATTTATGTTGTGTTTCTAAGTCCATTTTGACATCTTCTTCCATTTCTTCCACCAAAAAAATCTCACCCTTACCATCTGAGTGGAGGCATCATTTACAGCTAGAGAAGCGTATCTGGAAAATGCATTACCTTTAAATAGTAGGATTCATCATATCTGAGTTCATACGTCTGATAGCCAAAAAGCCCCATTTCATTTCAAAAGAAAAATTGCTTCTGTCAGTGTAAACAGAATGCATTATCTTCTTTTAATAACCATTCTTAAGTATGCTGCTGTATTACTTTTTCACAGCTGTATTCCAATAAGCTATAGAGTAATTGCCAGTTCTTCTGTCTAATAGGTTCATTATTCTTTTGCCATAATTGCAGCCATTAAATGTTCAATTGTTAAATTTCCACTCCTACGTTTACTTAGCGTTACATTTTAAAATGGGGCATGTCATTACAGCACCCCAGTGGCCGTGGCTGTTGTTCAAAGTATTTCTAAAAGTCCATGAGATCTCTGTGAAATATGTCTTCATTTTTCATTTGTTCAGGTATCCCCCGCACCCTGCCACATGACCTCTTCCCTTTTTTAGACCTTCTAAATAGGCTCTTAGAAATTGGTATATTTTACTAGAAGTTTGAGGACCAGGAGGCATAAAGCTGAGCCCTCAATGTCTATGAGCACCACTTTTTCACTTTAATACCGCGATTCATGTATAACAAGGTAAAGAAGCAAAGATTTCACTACGGAAATGAACACTTATGGTTTTTTCAAGAGCTCTGATTTATCTTTCATCATGTTAAAGTTGTGAGGCTTTTTCATCAAATGAAAGACACGTTGGTCAGAGGTTATGGGATTGTTAACCCCTGGTCCACAACATTCATGGTAATAAAGCAAATGTCTTCCCTTTATTGCTTGACATTTCTGGACGTGTCACATCCTCGGGTCTAGTCTCACCTATTCCATCTGATGCAATAGACTGTGTTACTTTGGGAAGTTATGCTGATGAAAACGGATAGGGAAATGATAAGACATTTTAACTTAATCACTGTATACAGTTCAGAGTCTCCTGATTTGTTTGGCTTTGTTTGTTTGCTTTGTTTATTTGCTTTGGGTTTTCAGTATAGGGCTGCAAGTTCTTTTATAAGACATCTTGTATTTCTTAAATACTCAAATATTAGCCAAAAGCTTTGATCTAAGTCACATTTCATTTTTAAAGACTTTTCTAATCATCTATTCATCAGTTAATCATCCTTTTCAAGGTAATTTTATTTCACTTCCATTCATTGCATTAGCTTTTATTTCCTTCAGAAGCTGAAAATAATTTTTACAGCCAATGGGTTAGCATTGTTATTTTCTCCAACTCATTTCAGCTCTATGTTCTTTCAGGAATCTTCTATGATTTAGAGTACATTTTGGGTTTTGGTAAAAACAACAGAAGCCTTTTTGATAACATGGTTCATGGTATCAGATGTGGTTATACCCCTTATACCATAAACACTCTTATCCACACATCTACTTCCTTTGCTCATTTGCCTTGATATTAGCAAAAAAAATAATAACTACATTTGTTGAACATTTACTCTCATCCTGTCTCTGTATTATATGATCATACACAGTTTCTCATTTAATCCCTATGAGGTAAATACATTTATTATTCTCATTTTACAGATGAAGAAACTGAGACTAGAGAGGTTAAACGACTTGCACAAAGTTATAGCTAATAACTGAGTGCAGAGCCCACACTCTTCACTTCTACTCAACATAATTATTAAGGGAGTATTGCTATAAGCAGTGAAAAGAACTTAAACGTATTGATGAAGCAGCAAATGGTAAATAATTCTTGAGAATTCTGCCACCTCCCTAGGCAGACGGTTTGGGAACTTGTTAAAAGTTACAGGGCAAAAGAGACACCCAAGACAGAATTATTCCACCCTCTGTTCTCCTCCACAGTAAGCCTGCTCACAAAATAGACTAACAAAAGTAACTGTAAAATTGACCTGAGAGCAATTTATAGCTTACAGTCCCACTAACTTTCCTACAAAGAAAAAAATAGATACAGGTATAACATATTTAATATAGATGTGTCCATCCTAAAACTCTATCAAAAGTGTCCAGGCATTCCTGTCTTTCACATATTATTAATATAAATTTTGTAGTAAAACTTTAGATATAATTTGATGGCTGATAACAGAAACTGGATGACGCTTCTTTTTCTCTTCCCTGGCTACATTGGCTTTGCAACATTGCAAAAGAGAACATTTGTTGTTGTCAATAAAGCAGTCAGCTGTGTCACTTGGGGAAGAGATATATGGAGTGGGATGGTATTATTTTGACAATCACTTTCTTCCAAAGCAATACAGTAAACATACCTTATTTTGCTCGTTTATTCACAACACAATGGCCAAGATGGAAAAAGAAAGAGCACAGCATAGATTTGGGTCGATAAGAAAGCCATATTGTGTAATTAACAAAAAGAGGCACACTACTTGATGAAGTCAAAGGCATCACCCAAGGAGAATGGCTACAATGGCTGCAGCAATAATTGGAGAGAGAGTAAAAAGGTAAGCATCCCCATGTCTGAAAACAGATTACTTACCTGTCTCATCAGGCAGGTGATCTTTTCACAGTGCTGTGTTTTAGAAAATAGTCAGCTACAAGACACAGAAGTCATAAAAGATTTACCAATCATAAAATGTCTATCATTAGAGTTTATTTAGTGCAAGATAAAATTGGCTGATCAACTCTTAGAAACTTTCTGAAAGGATTGAGGATAAAGTGGTTTTTTAAAAAGTGTGTGCTTTCTGCTCAAATTCTCTTTAGATTTGAGATTCACAAAGATTTGACATAAAGAAAATACATACAAGATCCATCTCTTTATTATACTTTAAAGCTTTTGTCAGATCTTTGAGAGTTAGCTCCAATAACAAACACTGTACTCATTTATTTAAATTAACTATAATAAATTACAGGCTTTGGTAAAAATTACATTTTTCAGGGGTTTCCCTGTTGGCACAGTGATTAAGAATCTGCCTGCCAATGCAGGGGACACGGGTTCGAGCCCTGGTCCTGGAAGATCCCACATGCTGCAGAGCAACTAAGCTCGTGCGCTACAACTACTGAGCCTGTGCTCTAGAGCCCACGAGCCACAACTACTGAGCCCGTGTGCCATGGCTACCAAAGCCCGCACACCTAGAGCCCGTGCTTCACAACAAGAGAAGCCACCACAATGAGAAGCCCACGCACCGCAACGAAGAGTAGCCCCCACTTGACACAGCTAGAGAAAGCCCGTGCGCAGCAACGAAGACCTAATGCAGCCAAAAATAAATAAATAAACAAACAAGCAAATAAATAAATAAATTTATTAAAAAAATGATCAAAAAGTTTTAAACATTACATTTTTCAGATATACATGTATGAAGATTATAAATGGTGAAACAGAGAAAGAGATCAAATGGTGATTTTTTCCCCCTGTTCTATAGAAACACTGAATGACTTAAAACCCTCTCATATCCTTGTTTGTTAACAGAAAAACAAATACACACATCAATATGAGATATTTGAAGAGGTTTAGAAAAGTCTAAACTGAATCTCTCTATTAGATGGAAAACTAACCCAGATGTGATTCCACTTTCCAAATCCAATCCGATCCAGAAGCCATAGAAAGATTCATGGTGCCAAAACATTACAAGAGCAGTGCAAGAAACCCCTGGAGAAACAGAAGTGTGTGCTGGGGCTGGAAGGGGGCAGGAAATCACCTAGAGCAGAAGAGGAGCAGGGAGGTAGGGGAAAGTTTTCTTACAGTGTACTTTGTTCCACCTTATACTGCCCTATGTAGAGCAAAAAGTCAGCAACTCCAACCCAACTAACTGGGTGTTTTGTCTACTACTGGTACAGAAATGGAATCTTTCTTCTATATTGATCTTGTATCCTGCAAACCTGCTAAGCTGTCTTATATTTAAGCAATTCCAAAGCGTATCCTTTTACACATTCGAACACTTCTGAAATTAAAATGTATCTTATAATCAAATTTATAATCACTATTTTGTAGATAGTAGTCATCATAGCCTGTGAATAGTGAACTTGGTCATAGCTATTGTCATCTTTTCAGTTGAATTGTGCATATAGTTATTAATACGTATACTGTGCGTAACTATCAATAAAAATGTCTTTAAAACAATTACACTGTTATTAAGTGTTTTTTTTTTTTGACCATGCCATGCAGCTTGCAGGATTTCAATTTCCTGACCAGGGACTGAACCCGGGCCAGGGCAATGAAAGTGCTGAATCCTAACCACTAGACCACCAGGGAACTCCCTATTAGTAAGTTTTTGAAAAAAAAGTTATTGAGTACACAAAAAGGCACAGAAACAGAGCAACAGAGCATAAACTAGATATTAATGTAGTAAATATTCATTATGAGAGGTATAATCATATCATATGGGAGGAAAATATTATATTTATTTGCGAAAAAATACAGTGCTATACAGAAGACAAAAAAAGGAAAATGTCCATAAGCAGATGAAGTTGTGTGAGAGGTTTTTGCTGTAATTAGTGCAAAATAATTATCTGCCATACATCAAGCAATAAACTGAGAGCAGAACTTCCCTAAACTCTGAAAGGCCTGACAAATCCTTCTGTAGAAATAAAGACTAATTCATGCAGTATGCAGGACTATTGTTAAGGCAATGTCAGAATTTAATTGGTATCATTTTTTTTTCTTTCTTAGTAGAAAATAATGATGAGTCTTAACAACTGGGAAAAAATTAAAGGCTCAATGTAAAATAATATGAATTCTAATAATACTCATTATCATAGTAGAAAAATGAGAGCTGAGTTTCTTTGTAATTCTTTTATTTATTTTTCCTGCCTTATTGTGCTGGCTGGGATCTCCAACAAATACTAAAAGAAGGGAAGGTGGAAGCCTTTTGTCTTTTACTGATTTTAAAGGCAAAGCTTTAAGAATTTTATTTCAAACATGAAGTTTAAAAAAATTGTTGTAGATACCTTTATGGGTTAAGAAAATCCCAATTGGGATTGACATATACACAATGCTATATATAAAATAGATAACTAATAGGAACCTACTGTATAGCAAAGGGAACTCTACTCAATACTCTGTAATGATATATATGGGGAAAGAATCTAAAAAAGAGGGGAGATATATATATATAACTAACTGATTCACTTTGCTGTACAGCAGAAACTAATACAACATTGTAAATCAACTATACTCAAATAAAAATTAATTTAAAAAAGAAACATCCCTAGTTTGCCTAGAGTTTCAATCATGAATAGATGTTAAGTTTTGTCAAACAATTTTTCTGCATCTATGGAGATAATCATGTGGGTTTTTTTCCTTTCACCTGTTGATGTGATAACTTACATTTATTAATTTTTCTAGTATTAAATCAATCTTGAATTCTTGGGTTAAACCCGAAGTGACCATAATGTATTATTATCCCTCATATATTGTTGGATTTGATTTAATACATTTTGTTTACAGTTTTTGCATCTACATTTGTAAGTGACCTGTATTCTTCCTTTCTTGAATAATCCTTTTCAATTCTTAGTATCAAGATTAAACTAGTCTCATAATGTGAGTTTGAAGGCATTCCTTCTTTTTCATCCCTCTTGAATCATTTGCTGAGGATTAGAAGTAACTTTTCCTTGAATGCTTGGTGAAACTTGCCAGTGAAGCCATCTGGTCCTGGAGCTTGCATTATGAGAAGAATTTTGACTACTAATACAATTTCTTTAATGTTTATAGCTCCATCAGTTTTCCTATTTCTTCTAGAGCAGAATGGTGCATATAACCTATTAAAGAACATAATCTATTATATTTATATTTTTATATTGTACCAGATTATAACCTATCTCATCTGTATATTCTAATTTATTTCCATGAAACTGCCTATAAATAAATAATACTTTATTATCTTTAATGTCTGCAGCTTCTACACTTTTACATTCTTAATATAGTTTGTGTCATTTTTTTTGTTTCTTCACTCTCAGTCATCAGTTTGTCAATTATATTAGCCTTTTCAAAGAACAGTTTGTCTTTTGAAATTCTCTATATTTTACATTTTAATTCTATTCATTAATTGCTAATTATATTTATTTTTATTCCTTTTTTGTTGTTGTTTTTTGAGTTTATTCCACAGTTGTTTTCTAAATCTAGTTTGGATGGTTAGCTTATTGTTTTTTTAAAAAAAATTTTTCTTACCTTTCAATGTCAGCATTTTTACACTATAAGGCTATAAAATTCCCTCTAGTTTTTGTTGAATCCCAAAATATTTGATATGTAGCATTTTAATTCTTGTCAGTTCCAAAGTGTTTTCTAATTTCCAATGTGACTTCTTTTCTGATCCATTGGTTGACTTTACAAATGTATATTTTAAAATTTCTAAATATAATTTTAAAATTATTGATTCTTAGGTTAATAGTATTGTGGTCAGAAGGTGTGTCTTTATGATTCCAATCTTTAGATATATGTGGAGATATGTTTTATGAGCCAGAAAATGTTCAAATTCTGCATGTGTTTGAATAGAATGAAATACATTCTATGTAGTTGTTGGATGCAATGTTCTGTATGTGTCCATTGCATGAATTTTGTTAATCATATTACTTAACTCCTACCCAAAATAAAACATTATAAGTGTAATGCAATTGTCATTTAATAATGAAACTATATGGCAAGGACTACAAGTAGTTTAGAAATCATGCACATATGACATATTGTTCATACCCTCAGGTGGTGTGTTCAAATCTTCAACACTAATGTTGCAGAATTACTGGCCATAAAAAGAATGATGTTGGATGAAAATGTAAAAGAGGACATCAAAATCATAAAATGTTGGGGAGGAGAGTAAGAAAATGTAGGTTCCTTTTTTTTTTTAGAATGTGTTCAAGCTTTTATGACTATCAGTCTAAAACAAGCAGGTATAGAAAGGGGTTAACACACTTGAAAAACAGGGCACACAAATCAAAAACATACAACAGATTCACAAAAACCAAAAAGAAGAGAAAACAAGCAAAAAATAAAAGGAAATCATCAAACCACAAAAAGAAAAACAAAAAGAAAAAGGAATAAAGAAGAAACATAGAATCAACCGGAAAACAAGGTTTAAAATGGTAATAAATACATATTTATCAATAATTACCTTAAATGTCAACAGACCAAATGCTCCAATCAAAAGGCATAGAGTGGCAGACTGGATTAAAAAACAAGAGCCTACAACATGCTGCCTACAAGAGACCCACTTTAGGGCAAAGGCTATACATACATTGAAAGTGAGGGAATGGAAAAAGATATTTCATGCAAAAGGAAATGACAAGAAAGTGGGGGTTGTAATACTCATATCAGACAAAATAGACTTTAAAACAAAGGCCATTAAGAAAGATAAAGAAGGACACTATCTAATGATAAAAGGTTCAATACAAGAGGAGGATTTTACACTTGTCAACATGTATGCACCTAATATTGGAGTACCCAAATACATAAAACAAATACTAACAGACATAAAGGGAGAAATTGATGGGAATACAATAATAGTAGGAGACTTTAACACCCATTCACAACAATGACAGGTCTTCTAGACAGAAAACCAATAAGGCAACAGAGATGGTAAATGATACAATGGAACAGTTAGACTTAATTGACATTTTCAGGACACTATGTCCAAAAAAAAAGCAGAATACACATTGTTTTCAAGTGCACGTGGAACATTCTCTAGAATTGACCACATACTAAGGCACAAAACAAACCTCAACAAATTTAAGAGTATAGAAATTATTTCAAGCATCTTCTCTGACCAGTGGCATGAAGCTAGAAATCAACCATAGAAAAAGAAATGAAAAAAACAATTACGTGGAAATGAAACACATGCTACGAAAAAACCCAAAAGGTCAACAAAGAAATCAAAAAGAAATTTAAAAATACCTTGAAACAAATGACAATGAAAACACACAATCATACAAAATCTCTGGGATGCAGCAAAAGCAGTTAGTAGAGGGAAGCTCATAGTGATATAGGCCTTCCTCAAAAAGCAAGAAAAATCTCAAATAAACAACCAAACATACCACCTAAAAGAACTAGAAAAAGAAGAACAAACAAAACCTAAAGTCAGCAGAAGGAAGGAAATATTAAAGATTAGAGAGGAAATAAATAAAATAGAGATTTTAAAACAATAGAAAAATTCAATAAAACCAAGAGTTAGTTCTTTGAAAGGGTAAACAAAAATGACAAACCTCTGGTGAGGCTTACCAAGAATAAAAGAGAGAGAACCCAAATAAACAAAATAAGATATGAAAAAGGAGAAATATCAACCAATACTGAAGAAATACAAAAAACCATAAGAGAATACTAAGAACAATTATTTGCCAACAAATTCGACAACCTAGAAGAAATGGAAACATTTCTAGAAAACACAGCCCACCAAAATTGAATCAGGAAGAAATAGAGGGCTTCCCTAGTGGCACAGTGGTTGGGAATCCACCTGCCAATGCAAGGGACATGGGTTCGAGCCCTGGTCCAGTAAGATCCCACATGCTGCGGAGCAACTAAGCCCGTGCACCACAGCTACTGAGCCTGCGCTCTAGAGCCCGTGAGCCACAAGTACTGAACCCGCGCACCACAACTACTGAAGCCCGTGTGCCTAGAGCCCATGTTCCGCCATAAGAGAAGCCACTGCAATGAGACACCCATGCACCACAACGATGAGTAGCCCCTGCTCGCTGCAACTAGAGAAAGCCCACACACAGCAACAAAGACCCAATGCAGCCAAAAATGAAATAAAAGAAAAAGAAGAAGAAATAGATAATTTGAACAGACCTATCACTAAAAATGAAATAGACTATATAATTTTTAAAAACCTCCACAAACAAAAGTCCAGGACCAGATGACTTCACAGGTGAATTCTACCAAACATACAAAGTAGAACTTTTACTGATCCCTCTCAAATTCTTCCAAAAGGTTGAAGAGGAGGGAACACTCCCAAAGACATTCTATGAAGCCACCATCACCCTGATACCAAAACCAGAAAAGATACCACCAAAAAAGAAAATTACAGGCCAATATCTTTGATGAATACAGACGCAAAAATTCTCAACAAAATATTAGCAAACCGAATCCAAGAACATATATAAAAGATCATACACCATGACCACGTGGGATTCATCCCAAGTTCACAAGGATGGTTCAATATACACAAATCAATCAATGTGATATACCACATCAACAAAAGAAAAGACAAAAACCACACGATCATTTCAATAGATGCAGCAAAACATTTGACGAAATTCAACCTCGATTCATGATAAAAACTCTTACCAAAGTGGGTATAGAGGGAACATATCTCAACATAATAAAAGCTATTTATGACAAACCCACAGCCAATATAATACCCAATGGTGAAAAGCTGAAAGCTTTCCTGCTAAAATCTGGAACAAGACAAAGATGCCCGCTCTCACCACTTCTCTTCAATGTAGTATTGGAAGTCCTAGCCACAGCAATCAGACAAGAAAAAGAAATAAAATGTATCCAAATTGGAAGGGAAGAGGTAAAATTGTCATTATATGCAGATGACATGATACTATATATAGAAAACCCTAAAGACGCCACACAAAACCTACTAGAACTGATAAATGAATTCAGCAAGGTAACAGGATACAAGATTAACATACAGAAATCAGTTGCATTTCTTTACACTAAAATGAAATATCAGAAAGGGAATGTAAAAAAAAAAAAACCTTTTAAAATTTCACCAAAAAAATAAAATACTTAGGAATAAACGTGACTGAGGAGGAGAAAGACTTATATGCTGAGAACTATAAAACATTAATAAAGGAAACTAAAGATGACTCAAAGAAATGGAAAGATATCCCATGCTCTTGGATTGGAAGAATTAATATTGTTAAAATGGCAATACTATCCAAAGCAATATAGAGATTTAATGTGATCCCTATCAAGTTATGCATGACATTTTTCATAGGATTAGAACAAATAATCCTAAAATTTATATGGAACCATAAAAGACCCAGAATTGCCAAAGCACTCCTGAGGAAAAAGAACAAAGGACAAACCCTCCCAGACTTCAGACAATACTACAAAGCTACAGTAATCCAAACAGTGTGGTATTGGCACAAAATCAGATACACGGATCAATGGAACAGAATAGAGAGCCCAGAAAAAACTCACACACCTACAGTCAATTAATCTTTTTTTTTTTTTAATTTATTTTATTTTTATTTATTTATGGCTGTGTTGGGTCTTTGTTTCTGTGCGAGGGCTTTCTCTAGTTGTGGCAAGCGGGGGCCACTCTTCATCGCGGTGCGCGGGCCTCTCACTATCGCGGCCTCTCCCGTTACGGAGCACAGGCTCCAGACGCGCAGACTCAGCAATTGTGGCTCACGGGCCCAGTTGCTCCGCGGCATGTGGGATCTTCCCAGACCAGGGCTCGAACCGTGTCACCTGCATTGGCAGGCAGATTCTCAACCACTGCGCCACCAGGGAAGCCCAACAGTCAATTAATCTTTGACAAAGGAGATAAGAATATAAAATGGGAAAAAGACAATCTCTTCAGCAAGTGGTGCTGGGAAAGTTGGACAGCTGCATGTAAATAAATGAAGTTAGAACACACCCTCACACCATGCACAAAAATGAACTCAAAATGGCTTAAAGACTTAAGTATAAGACAAGACACCATAAAACTCCTAGAAGAGAACGTAGGCAAAACATTTCTGACATAAATCGTACCAGTGTTTCCTTAGGTCAGTCTCCCACGGCAATAACAATAAAAACAAAAATAAACAAATGGGACCTAATCAAACTTACAAGCTTTTGCACAGCAAAGGAGACCATAAACAAAATGAAAAGACAACCTAGGGATCGGGAGAAAATATTTGTAAATGAAGAGAACAGCAAGGGCTTAATTTCCAAAATATATAAACAGCTCATATATTCAACAACAACAACAACAAAAACCCAATTGAAAAATGGGCAGAAGACTAAAACACATTTCTCCAAAGAAGACATACAGATGGCTGGTTAATAGGCACATGAAAAGATGCTCAACATCGCTAATTATTAGAGAAATGCAAATCAAAACTACAATGAGGTACCACCTCACACCAGTCAGAATGGCCATCGTTAAAAAGTCTACAAATAACAAATGCTGGAGAGGGTGTGGAGAAAAAGGAACCCTCCTACACAGTTGGTGGGAATGTAAGTTGGTACACCACTCTGGAAAACAGTATGGAGGTTCCTCAGAAAACTAAAAGTAGAATTACCATATGATCCAGCAATCCCACTCCTGGGCATATATCCAGACAAAACTATAATTCAAAAAGATACATGAACCCCTACGTTTATAGCAGCACTATTCGCAGTAACCAAGACATGGAAACTACCTAAATGAATGAATGGATAAAGAATCAACAGATGAATGGACAAAGAAGATGAGGTATATATAATATACAATGGAATATTACTCAGCCATGAAAAAGAACAAAACAATGCCATTAGCAGTTACATGGACGGACTGAGAGATTATCATACTAAGTGAAGTAAGTCAGAAAGAGAAAGACAAATACCATATGATATCACTTATATGTGGAATCTAAAATGACACCAATGAACTCATTGACCAAATAGAATTAGACTCACAAACAGAAAACAGACCTGTGATTGCCAAGGGGGAGGGAGAGAGGGAGGGGGAGGGATGGACTTGGAGTTTGGGGTTAGTAGATGTTAACTATTACATTTAGAATGGATGGACAACAAGGTCCTATTGTATAGCACAGGGAACTATATTCAATGTCCTGCATAATGGAAAAGAATATAAAAATGAATGTGTATATATGTATAACTGAGTACTTTGCTGTAGAGCAGAAATTAACACAACACTGTAAATCTACTATACCTCAATAAAAAAAAGAATGATGTTGGGCCATTTTCGTTATTTTTCTCTCACCAAAGTCAACCTACATGACATACAAGAGATTTTGGAACACTCTTGTATTGTACTTACATGGGATGTTTTTTTAAAAATCAGAAAAGCAGCCTCTGTGTGTTAAAAGAAAAACAACAAAAACATTAATACTATACATTGCAGTCAACAATATCAATAAAGCAGGATGTGCTAGAACACATGAAATAATGTATTTGCTAGAAGCTGCTGAAGAAGCAACCAAACTCACGTGCCTTGAAAATGCAAGTACTTCTTACCTGACACCTGCTGAAAAAAAATTCCTCCCATCATTCTACTCAAAAGAAGAATTTGAAATTATTGTGCATGCAGAGAAAGCTGAGATGCAGATGGAAATTTTCACGACTTCTAAAACAAAATCTTGAAACATAACCACATTTTTGCATTGCTTCATTTCTAAATTCGAGGTTTAAAAACAATTTTTTTCTCAATTTTATGGGTGTAGGAAGAAAAATTGAAGGCAAAAATATTAGAAATAAAAATGTGTGAGGATATTATTAATAGCTTAAATATACTTCAGAAAATAGATATGATCTTCTTCAAGAAATACCCAAAGCTTTGGCTTGCTTCAGTAAAATTGCATCATCACAATAGACCAAATTTTCAAGTTCCTGAGTTGAAGTGGAGTTGTGCCTTTTAGCTAACTAGTTTAGTGAAGCTAGCCTGTTACCACTAGAAAGAAAGGAATGCATAATAAGCACTGGTGCCAACATCTTGCTCATAGAACCCTATCTTGGCAGAGTGGGTGATGATACCTTGTTTCTCCCCTGACTCTAATTCAAAGTAAGTATCTATTGTAAAAATGCATTATGGTAATCATAGTTTCACCAACAGAACTGATAATGATCAACAGCACTGAGAAATAGTGTCATTTCAAATGTTTAAAACTTGGTTACTAAAAATATCAACATTTAAATTATAATTACATTTTAATAAAATTTCAGATTTTATTCTTATGCAACAGAATTAATTCTATTAGTATGGCATTAACATTTGGCCTCAACTTTGGTTGAATATTGATTTCCAAACCCTGCTGAAATGTACATTTGGTGTATTTCCAGAATGTAACTTAGAGAGACACCAGAATATGTGCATCCAGAAACGTGTTCAAAACTGTTTACAGCAGCACTGTTCATAATTTTAAAATTGGAAACACAAATGCCTATCAACATTAAATTGAATAAATAAATTGCAGTACATCTATAGAATCAGATACTACTTAGAGGTGAAAACAAACAAACTAGAGATAGCACATTAATAGGGATAAATCTTACAAACATAATTTTAGGGAAAGAATCAAATCCCTGAATAGCATGTGCAGTATAACTCCATCCATGTAAATTCAAAAACCAGACATAATTAAATGTTATGAGGAAGAGGAGGAGGAAGACACATGTATAGGTATTAAACTATTTCTAAAAAAAGCAAGGAAAGAATAATACACAGTTCTGGATCCTGTGTATCTCTGGGAAGGAGGCAGTGGAATGGGATAGTTGAGGAGCACTTAGGAAGCTATAAGTTAGTGGTACCGTTCTAGTGCTTGGGTTAGGTAATGAATTCATGTTCATCATATTATTATGAAATGGAATGAAAATAACTACCTCTGCATACACCGATCATAACAGTGTGTCATGAACCAACAACTATGACTAACACAATTCTGTGCACCTGGAACCCATGAGAAAAAGCGGGGAATGATTATCCCCCCAAAATCAGGGTAGTACTTCCTGACCTTGGCTACCACTGGTTAGTGAGAGAAGGGGCCATGATTGGATATCTCTAAGGTACGGGCAACATTCCAGTTTCCAATATAGATGGTGGTTATACAAAGATTCACTTCATGATTATTTAGTAGACTGCACTTATAGGTTTCATATATTTTTCTGTATGTATAAAATAGTACATGATTTCTAAAAGTTAAAAGTAAACACATACACACAAACACAAGGATACACTCATATTACATATTCACTTGGATACATTAAACACATGGAGGTAAGTTTTGGTGGGAGGGGACAGTGGCAGTAGGCACTGGGAATGGGGAATCAGGAGTCGGCAAATCTGTTTCTGATAAGCTAGTGGTTTGGTCAGTTTTGCTTACACTCCATCTCCATAACTGGTGATCGTGGAAAGAAAACCATACACATAACGCCAAGACTTAGAACAGCTCCATTGGAGTCACTTCACCTGCATGGCCATTTTGATTATGAAAGGTAAATTATACTGCACATATTTATAGTGATTTTCCTCTGCTGAACTAAAGCAACAAAATTTCCACAAGCGTCATATAGCATTGCCTTATATATCCTCTTTGCCAGTTTTACTCCATTGTTTACTATTTTAATCAGTTCTATTTCCACTGCACTTTATTAAAATGTATCATTTATTAAACCCAATTTTGAAACAAGAAAATAAATCATCCATAAGTCCATCAAACTAACATAACTATATTGTTGTGCACACTTTCTTTCCACTCACATACGTATTTTTAAACAGATCCCATTATAATGTACATTGTATTTTAAGTCAGCTTTTTTTCTCTTAACGTCATAGTGTGAACATTTTTCCTTGTTATTCATGGTCTTCATAATTATAATTTTAATGGCTGAATAATATTCCATAGACTTAATGTTGCATAATTTACTAAAGAATTTCACAACTGTTTTATACATATATTGTTTCTCAGAGGCATTTTTCTAGTCGTTATTATAAAGCTGCTACAATGAATATTTTCTGGCACATAGATGTCTTGCTTGGGTGGAATTATTTCCTTAGGACACATTCCCCAGGGTGAGATTCCTGGGCTAAAAACTATGACTGTCTCTACATTTCTCGCTTTATGTTGCCATATTGCTTTCAAGAGAATCATACTAGTTTACAATTGTCACCAGTAATGTACGAAAGTGCCAATTTGAATGTAAGCAGCTGGCATTTGTGGGATTAATCATTTCTGCCCTCATAAGTTCTTTCCCCAAGATAGAAATGCTTGACTCTTTGCTTTTCTTTCTTTTTGAAAAACTAAAACTTCCCTGAATCAGGCCCGTCCAAAGTTTCTTCACCAACTAGCTTGACTGCACACCAAAGTTGTGCACAACTTAATGGAGAGCCAAGCAGGCTCTCCCTCTCTACCACATGCTGTTTCTTCTGTAACAGGAGCTCATCCTTGCTGAGACCAGGCATTTGTTATAAGGAATCCATATTGCCCAAGATTCCTATCTCACCCAACTATATCTCAGTAGTTTCTTGAAGATATTTTTAAGATCTTCATTCCCAAATCCAGTGTAGATCTTTCTACATTGGATAGCATGCTTGTATGTCTGCCTAAATCTTGGACCTTGACCTTTTCTCTGCACTGCCTTCAGAACATCCTGTTTCTGTTTTGTCCTTTAAAAAAATTTTTTTAAGCATTTCTTTTCAAAAGAGCTCTTCTTTTCTACCAGTCTTTCAACATGGGCAGGGGCTATTTGAAATTAACATTCTGTCATTGTCACTTTCTGCCATATGCATTTCAAAGCACAAGAAGGTTAGAGGCTAGAACAGTGGTGCATAAAGTAAGCCCAGCCCTAGGCTCTTTTGTCCCAATAGGTGCCCCATCCATAGCATTCTGGTGACCTCGACAAGCTATTCCGGAACTCACTCAAAACACCCCATCAGCAAGTCCACATACCTGCTGGGGAGAGCGTAGAGAAGACACAAAAATTAACACCAGAAACTTGGAGGCAATTTTACCCTGTTTTCTAAGGTTAACTCCTAAGTGTGTATTCTCTCATATTATTTTATTTTATTCTTCCAACCTCTTTTTGCATATTCTCCCCTTCCAGAGTGTATAGTTGGACTCTGCAACTTGTCCAGAGCCCCTTAGGAAACAAAACCCTTCATAAACCTAGTTCAGTCATAAAGATACATACTGGGCACTGAAAACAGTTTGTGCTACAGCCATAGAGAGGAACACTGACAAGTGTTGTTGATTGAAGTATTTAAACTCGTATTTCATTGTACACAGTGTTAAAAGCCCAAAAGAATGTAACTTAGCTTTTTTCACCTTTCGAGTGTCTATCAAACCTCTGTCAGACTATGCTACAGTACAATGATATTGAAACTTGCATTTCAGAAACCATATTCTTACAAAAAGCATCTACCCCAGATTACATCTTTTTTTTCCTCTTCTCTGCTGAATGTTTGGGAAGGGGATAGTCATTTTTCATCCTGTGTAGCAGATACACTAGGTTAAAAACACACACACACGAAAGCAAAACTGTTTCTCCTGCTTTTAATCAACAGCCGTGGACTTCCATGGGCTGGCTTCAACTTTAATGACATGACATAATTTAAGAACAATTCACAAAATGAAAATGGGCATTTCAATGCTCCCTGTAACACATTACCACCTCTAATATCATTCTTTTGTGCCCATTTAAGCCTCAAATTAATTTCCCAGGCTATAAGATTTACCAGCAAGTATATGTTACCCTCATGTTGGAACTTGAATTTCTACCTGAAACATTTTTCTTTTAGACCTAGCTGCAAAGTTGATACACACCTAACTTCAGAACATTTGTATTCTGAACTGTAGAAATCTCTTAAGTTTTAGCAGATAATTCTCTGAGCTTTTTCATCTGGATAATAAAACTTTCAGACTATGTTTCTGCGCAAAGCGGATGACTGTTAATGAAACAAGTAGCACAGGCCTGGTTCACAGGACCCAAAATGTCCGACAAAAGCGGGCGAGAGCCATTGGCAGACTGGATGAGGAAGTTCAAAGAAATAAGGAGGACACAGACAGGAATGAAAAGCAAGCCTGAAGCATCAGAGAGAGTGCACAGGCGACTAGGAGCTCATAAAAATCTGTAGGGGAAAGCCTCATTTTTCACACTTTTTTTCCATAGTGCTAGATTTTTAAAATATCCTCCTATATCCTCCTACCTTCGAAGCAATTGAGTTTATGTCTCATGGAACACAGGTATTTCTGAATTCCAAGAAAAACAAAAAATTTGAAATGCTTCTAAAGAGAAAAAAACAATCAACAAATTGGTATTCGAAACTTTATATAAACCACTAGATTCTGGAAGACAATAGAGCAATGTCTTAAAGCTATATTGATTTTGAACACAGATTTATTTGACAAGCCAACCAATGAAGGAATATAGCTTTAGACACACAAGGGTTCAGAAGGCATACCACCCAAGAATCTCTTCTACCAGAATACACTTCTGCAAAACAAAAATAAATCTAAGCAGAAGGAAAGTTTGGGGTGTAAGGGAAAAAACAGTGATGAAAAGACCAATAAGACAAAGAACTCTTTACATCTGTGTTAATTAGGTGTTAATGAATGCTTCTGCTTCTGGTCATGACAGAGTATCAGGGACTGAATGAGCAGTCCTACTTTAAACAACTGGAAAACCAGTCAAAAGAAACTACACATTGGTTTTCATTTATTGGACCACAGGCAGTACAGGATAGTGCTGCCTGAAAGTAAAAAACAAAACAAAAACCCCCAACAAGTTCAGTCCTGCCACTTTCTTAGTTTACTGCTTGGGGTGAGTTTCCAGGCCTCAGTGCAGAGAGGGAGAAGCCAAATATCTCAGCAGTTGCTGAGCTGAGCTATTTCATATTACAGAGATGTCAAATGACAAAAGTGATATCAAAGGGCAGAATACCAGGGATGAGGGAGCAGCACAAAGACACAACTCAGAGAGGTCCCCTTACATCTTGGTCTAATCTGCACATGTAGGAGAAAAGAATTTCCAAATCTGGAGAAAAGCACTGGAAGGGAGTAGATGTAATAAACCCTGGAGCTCCCACAGGGCCGGGAAGAGTCTGTGTTCAAACCAGGAAGGGTAGAAAACCCACCAAATATATAAAGCACTGGGTAGAGTCCTCAGAAGAGTATTAATTAGTAATGGAGCAAAATTAGCCCCTGAATAAAGACCCACCTTCACAAAGGCCAACAATATTTAAAGAAATCCAGCAAAATCCAGCATCCAACATTATAAACTTCAAAATGCCTAAGCTCTAATAAAAAATTATGAGGCATATAAAGAATCAAGAAAATACAACTCTTTAGCAAGAAAAAAATCCACTAGAGGAATGAAATCAGCAAAAATGGCGGAGTCAGGAGATCTAAATTCCATTCTTCCATAAAAGTAATGAAAAAAAACTGATAAAAACTTTCAGAATCAACTTTTTCAGAACTCTGAAAATTAACCAAAGCCTTGCAGCAGTCTGGATAGCACTTACTCAACAAAAACAGCTGATTCTCAGTCAGAACAGAGAACTTTATGGCATTTTAACTTACCCCAGTCCCATCCCCTGCTTTTCAGCTTAGCAGTAGCCATGAAGATAACAGCTCTCATTCCCCTTACCAGAGGGAGCAAAGGGGCCTCATTTAAGAGACTTGTAATTATTTGTTCTGATTTTGGTGGCTCCCTGGAAGACAGGCTCAAAGGTTTTGTCTTTATCACCTGGTCCAATGCGAAAGCTGCTTCCCATGGGGCATTTGTCGAAAACCTTTGCAGGCTGATGTTTTAGTTGCTGCTGCCTAAGGTACAGTTGGAATAGGCAATATACTAACCAAAAAGCTTGGAAGGAAAAGCTAGAAAATGAGATGTCTGTTAGGGCTTCGAGAAGCTCCAACGTATTCATGGGAATCTCAGAGGCCATGTGTATGCTCAGGGCTATGTGTGTGCTCAGGAGAGCAGAAGACCCGAAGGTCTCATCTCCTTCTGACCTTGAGGCTCTGCAAGAGCAGGAAATAAAGACTATGTTGCAGCCGTAAGCTTCCTAGCTGAGTGTTGAAGGAGTGCTCCGACAGGCAAACAGAGTCCCTCAGCACAGTCTGCAATCTTTATTGGTTCCGAGAGTTCAAGGAAATCTCCGTCCAGTCAGTAGTTGACTACTAAGCTAATGGAACAGAGATTTCAGGAGCCAGACACAAAGTTGGAGGATTTATATAATCTGATTGCAAGACTTACTATAAAGCTACAGTAGTCAATGTAGTGTGATATTGGAACAGAATAGAAAGTCCAATATTAGACCCATGCATGTGTGGTCACTTGGTTCCTTTGTGATTTTTTTTTTTTTTTGGGCTGCACTGTGCGGCTTGCAGGATCTTAGTTCCCCGACCAAGGATCGAACCTGGGCTCCCTGCAGGGGAAGCATGGAGTCCTAACCACCGGACTGCCAAGGACTTCCCAGTCACTTGGTTTCTGATAAAGCTACCATAGGGAGATGGAGGATGGTTGGAGAGAACTGACTGCAGTGCATTCCATAGAAAACTTTCAGGGTGATGGAAATGTTCTACACAGGCTTACTTTCTTTTATAGCACTTTACTTTATTGCACTTTGCAGATACTATGTTTTTAACAAATTGAAGGTTTGTGGCAACCCTGGTTAAGCACGTCTATTGGTGCCATTTTCCTAACAGCATTTGCTCACTCTGTGTCTCTGTGGCACATTTTAGTAATTCTCACAATATTTCAAACATTTTCATTATTATTATATTTGTTATGGTGACCTGTGATCAGTGATCACACTGATGCACTTAATGTTGTCCCAGAGGTCTCTGAGACTGTCCTCAATTCTTTTCACTCTTTTTTCTTTATTCTGTTGTGCAGTAGTTATTTCCAGGTCACTTTTCTGTTCTTCTGCTATTGATTCCTTCTAGAGAATTTTTAATTTCACTTATTGTGTTGTTCATCATTATTTGTTTGCTCTTTAATTCTTCTAGGTCCTTGTTAAATGTCTCTTGTTTTTTCTCCATTTGAATTCCAAGATTTTGGATCATCTTTACTATCATTACTCTGAATTCTTTTTCAGGTAGACTGCCTATTTTCTCTTCATTTGTTTGGTCTGGTGGGTTTTTACCTTGCTCCTTCATCTGCTCTGTATTTCTTTGTCTTCTCATTTTGCTTAATTTACTCTGTTTGGGGTCTCGTTTTCACAGGCTGCAGATTCATAGTTCCCATTGTTTTTGGTGTTTGCCCTCAGTGGGTAAGGTTCGTTCAGTGGGTTTTGTAGGCTTCCTGGTGGAGGGGACTAGTGCCTGTGTTCTGGTGGATGAGGCTGCATCTTGTCTTTCTGGTGGGCAGGACTGCATCCGGTGGTGTGTTTTGGGTGTCTGTGAACTTAGTATGATTTTAGGCAGCCTCTCTGCTAATGGGTGGGGTTGTGTTCCTGTCTCGCTAGTTGTTTGGCATACGGTGTCCAGCACTGTAGCTTGCTGGTAGTTGAGTGGAGCTGGGTCTTAACTTTGAGATGGAGATCTCTGGGAGAGCTTTTGCCATTTGCTATTATGTGGGACCAGAAGATCTCTTGTGGACCAATGTCCTGAACTCGGCTCTCCCACCTTAGAGACTCAGGCCTGACACCTGGCTGGAGCACCAAGACCCTGTCAGCCACATGGCTCAGAAAATAATGGAGAAGAAAAAGAAAGAAAGAAAGGAAAGAAAAGAAAGAAAGAAAGAAAGAAAGTAAGTAAGTAAGAAAGAGAGAAAGAAAGAAAGAGAGAGAGAGAAAGAAAGAGAGAGAGAGAAAGAAAGAAAGAAAGAGAGAAAGAAAGAAAGAAAGAAAGAGAGAAAGAGAGAAAGAAAGAGAGAAAGACAGAAAGAGAGAGAGAGAAAGACAGAAAGAAAGAAAGGGAAAGAGAAAAAGATAGAAAATAAAATAAAGTTATTAAAATAAAAAAATTAAAAAGTAATTTAAAAAAAGAAAGAAAGAGGAGAACATCCCAACCAAAAAACAAATCCACAGAAATCTCTTGCATTCCTATACATGAATGATGAAAATCTGAAAGAGAAATTAAGGAAACACTCCCATTTACCATTGCAACAAAAAGAATAAAATACCTAGGAATAAACCTACCTAAGGAGACAAAAAGACCTGTATGCAGAAAACCATAAGACACTGATGAAGGAAATTAAAGATGATACAAACAGATGGAGAGATATACCATGTTCTTGGATTGGAAGAATCAATATTGTGAAAATGACTGTACTACCCAAAGCAATCTACAGGTTCAATGCAATCCCTATCAAACTACCAATGGCACTTTTCACAGAACTAGAACAAGAAATCTCACAATTTCTATGGAAACACAAAAGACCCTGAATAGCCAAAGAAATCTTGAGAAAGAAAAACAGAGCTGGAGGAATCAGGCTCCTGGACTTCAGACTATACTAGAAAGCTACAGTAATCAAGACAGTATGGTACTGGCACAAAAACAGAAATATAGATCAATGGAACAGGATAGAAAGCCCAGAGATTAACCCACGAACATATGGTCACTTTATCTTTGATAAAGGAGGCAAGAATATCCAATGGAGAAAAGACAGCCTCTGCAATACCTGGTGCTGGGAAAACTGGACAGCTACATGTAAAAGAATGAAATTAGAACACTCCTAACACCATATACAAAAGTAAACTCAAAATGGATTAAAGATCTAAATGTAAGGCCAGACACTATCAAACTCTTAGAGGAAAACATAGGCAGAACACTCTGTGACATAAATCACAGCAAGATCCTTTTTGACCCACCTCCTAGAGAAATGAAAATAAAACCAAAAATAAACAAATGGGACCTTATGAAACTTAAAAGCTTTTGCACAGCAAAGGAAACCATAAACAAGACGAAAAGACAACCCTCAGAATGGGAGAAAATATTTGCAAATGAAGCAACTGACAATGGATTAATCTCCAAAATATACAAGCAGCTCATGCAGCACAATATCAAAAAAACAAACAACCCAATGCAAAAATGGGCAGAAGACCTAAATAGACATTTCTCCAAAGAAGATATACAGATCACCAACAAACACATGAAAGGATGCTCAACATCATTAATCATTAGAGAAATGCAAATCAAAACTATAATGAGGTATCATCTCACACCAGTCAGAATGGCCATCATCAAAAAAACTATAAACAATAAATGCTGGAGAGGGTGTGGAGAAAAGGGAACCCTCTTGCACTGTTGGTGGGAATGTAAATTGATAGCGCCACTATGGAGGACAGTATGGAGGTTCCTTAAAAAACTAAAAATAGAACTACCATACGACCCAGCAATCCCACTATTGGGCATATACCCTGAGAAAACCATAATTCAAAGAGTCATGTACTACAATGTTCATTGCAGCTCTATTTACAATAGCCAGGATGGAAGTAAACTAAGTGTCCATCGACAGATGAATGGATAAAGGAGATGTGGCACATATATACAATGGAATATTACTCAGTCATAAAAAGAAATGAAATTGAGTTATTTGTAATGAAGTGGATGGACTTAGAGACTGTCTTACAGAGTGAAGTAAGTCAGAAAGGGAAAAACAAATACCATATGCTAACACATATATATGGAATCTAAAAAACAAACAAACAAAAAAACCAAAATGGTTCTGAAGAACCTAGGAGCAGGACAGGAATAAAGACACAGAGGTAGAGAATGGACTTGAGGACATGGGGAGGGGGAAGGGTAAGCTGTGACAAAGTGAGAGAGTGGCATGGACATATATACACTACCAAATGTAAAATAGATAGCTAGTGAGAAGCAGCCGCATAGCACAGGGAGATCAGCCAGGTTCTGTGTCCACCTAGAAGAGTGGGATAGGGAGTGTGGGAAGGAGATGCAAGAGGGAGGGGATATGGGGATATATGTATATGTATAGCTGATTCACTTTGTTATACAGCAGAAACTAACACACCATTGTAAAACAGTCATACTCCAATAAAGATGTTAAAAAAAAATACTGAATCACTATGCTGTACACCTGAAAATAATACAATATTGTAAATCAACTGTACTTCAATTAAAAGAAAAACTTATTGCAGTGTATTTAAGATTGGTGAATTTTGTTATCTGTGAAATGTACCTTGATAAAATTAATTATAAACATTAAAAGAAAAAATATATTAAAATTGCAAATTTCCCAACCATAGGAATTTGAACTTTGAGTAGTGTATCTAGGTATACAAAATTTTTTATCTTAATTTATCAATTTTCCCTAGTGTTGCATATAATTGTATGGTGAAAATTAAGAAAAAATTGTTTTCCAAGGAGAATACAGGATTAATGGGGACAAATAACTATATAGAACTGAACCTCAAGTTATTTCAGTAAGGCATGGGAGAAGCTAAGGGAGTTGTAAAGCATGCTAAATGTCTTGGTTAGACTAAGGAAGTGTATAGAGATTAAATACATGTAAGAAAATATAAAGTTAACCCCTATGAGGAAAGAGATAAGATGTATGACTTCAAAACTCCGGAGGGAAAAGGAACCAAGAAAAGCAATCTAGGTAAAGATAAAAAAAGAATTATAATGAACCCAAATGCATCAAATAGCCCCATTAAAAGATTCTGAGATTAGGTGAGATACCAAAATTCTGGTAGGTGCTATTTACAAGAGACATACCTCATATAAAATGACATAGAAGTGTTGAAAATAAAGGGAAGAACAAAGCTCTATTTGGCAAACGCCAGCAAGAAGAAAGCAGGAGTGGCAATATTCACTTCAAACAAAATAATTCAACATAAAGAATTATAGAAGATAATATATAATTATGATTTAAATTATTTACCAAAGCCAGAAGGGAATAGAAATGGTCTGTGTAACTGGGAAGGCTTCAAGTAAGATTGACTCTCTGAAATGAACGAGATTTGTGGTGACTGGTGAGCAGAAAAGAATTGGGAAATTTCCATATGGAAGGAACCAAGTAAGGAAAGTGTGATAGATTCCAAATACAGCCATACAGCCATTGAAGCACCTACCAAGAAGTGGAATCTACTTCCTCATCCCATGAATACTAGTTGACTTTATAACTTGTTTTCATGAGCAGAATGTATCAGAAATGACATTGTGCAAATTTCCAGCCTAGACCTTGCAGCGTTTGCTCTTGGGCCAGGAACCGTTCCATCTCCATATGAACAGGCTCAGGCTAGCCATTTGGAGGATGAGAGACCCTTTGAAGGAGGGCCCCAGTGGTTCCAGCCCTCCCAGATGAGGCCCCAGATATGTGAAGGGGCCAACTGAAAATAGCCAAGCCCTACCCAAACCAGAAGAACGCCCAGTTGAGCCCTGTCCAAATTACCAACAGAACTGTGAACTAAATAAAATTGTTGTTTTATGCCCCTAAATTTTGGGTAGATATCTGATTCAGAAATGTATTTTGTTTGAGATGTCATAGGATGAGGCCACTCTCCCTAAGAAGCAAGAAAAGCCCTTCTGTTTTGGGGTGTGTTCAAGTATCTCTCACATATTCACAGGTGATCATACCTCGTTTAAGGTGTAACCACAGGTCTGGGGGACCATTTGTACCAAAGGAATAGGGGTCCCACATCATACCGTTGAATCTCAGTCTGATACCCACTGGGTTGCTTTATCCCACAGCTTTCTTTGCCTCTAAAGTTATAGAGCTGATGGTGGTGCCACAAAGGGACATCATCTAGGGCTTAGGGTCACATTCAGAGGATTTATTTAAATGTGGCTTCAAGTGTCACAGAGTGCCTTTCACACTGAGGTTCTGGAATCAGTGCAGGCCTCAGTGACTGAAGGACAGGTTAGTGAAGCAGCACGGCACGATACGAAAATGACGGCCTTTCGAAGTCAGGGAAGCTCGGTTTGAATCACAGCTCTGACTCATACTAGGTGCGTGTCATAAGTCAACTCCTCTGAGCTTCAGTCTTTGCATGGGCAAATGAGAATGAAAGTACCCACCCCGAGGAGGCACCTTGAGAACGAGACATGGCTGAGACTACTGGATCTGGAGTGAGACTGCCTGATGTGGGCTTTCTGTTCACCACCCTGTACCTCGGTTTTCTCATCTATACAAAGGCAAGAATCGTAGTGCCTACATAAAATTCTAAGAACACTGCCGAACACGTAGCAAGTGGTCAATAAAATGTTACTTCTTGCTCTTGTCATTCCTTCCTTTCTTCCGTTTTGTGTTCAAAAGTGAACAACCTAGAAAAGAGCCCTCAAATCCTATTTTATAGAGTTATTTTGAGTATTAAAGGATGAAAAGCGCATTGCATAGTTCCTGGCACGTAGTGAGCAATCACTAAATGGTACAAATAAGAGGCAAGGTGAAGGAACAGCAACGGCGAGTGGGGGACAGAGAACAGCTGGCGGGCTGGTCAAGAGGAACATTTTGAGTGTGTGCAGACTAGTGTGACCCTCTCAGTTTCAGAGTCTTGTATTCAGGTTTACCCTGTAAATTTACACACCTGAGAAAGAGGTAGGCTTTACATCCACATAGCTTTTCATCTAACAGGTCTTGGGTATGTTATTTAAAAATATAAGCCACAAACAGGAGATAATTGTTCCTCCCTTTCAAGTGCTTTAAAGGAATATTTAAACTGTATATAAAATACCCAGAACATAGTATATTCTTAATAAATCATAGAGTTATTTTTCCTCTGAGATTGGGAAAGCAGTATTATCATCCTTATAACGAAACATCAGAGAACGCACGGGATTTGCCTGTAAGCACACAGCAAGCATGTGGCAGCACTTAAGCCCAGATCTCCTGACTCTGAGTCTATCGGGCTTCTACTGTGTATGTGGGTCTATACCGGGCAATACAACATTGTGGCTAATGGCACAGATTTTAGAGTTAGGCTGCCTAGGTTCAATTTCGAGTCAGCCCCTATATAACCTCGGAGAAGTCATTTAATTATTTGGTGCATTGGCTTACTCATCTGTAAAATGGGGAAACTAAGAGGTTTTTGAGAGGATTCATGCATGGAAAGTGCTTGGCACATAGTAAGTGCTCAATAAATGTTAGCTTTTACTATTATACATTATTACACTACACGACTTCATCAGATCAACCTGGATGGGTCCTCTTCGTGGGGTATTTTACAGTCACCTTCCTTCTCTGTAGGTATGTGGGAGGCTCAGAATCATTTCACTAAAATCAGATTATGCCGAGAAGAAACAAGGAAACAGAACGAAGACCATGGACCAGATCTTTTCCTCTAGCTGTGAGAACTCCTGGGCACGTGGGGCATGAATTCAGTTCCAGACGCCATCAAACTGGCTTTGCTTAGCCTGATGCCGAGGCCAAGACATTTTCTCAGGCCTCAACTTCTGGGCAATTCTGAAATGGGCTGAATCATCAATAGCTATTTACTTCCCTGATGATCCAGTTTTTAAGTGTAATTAAAAGTGCATCTCCCTTCTCTTAACACCATCAGGAGGAGGGGTGGGATTTTGAAAAACTCTGTCCTTTAGCAAGACATCTCAGCACAGTCTTGGGGCTATAACATAGCTCTTGATGTGTAATTACCCTGTCACCTAGAGGAACTATTAGTTTCCTTCTTACTCCAAGGACAAATGTGAAACACAAATGCATCCATCAAGATGAAGGATTAAAAATATTTTAAGAGGTGTCATTATTTACATACTACATGGCCCATAACCAAGCTGACAGGTCCAACCTGTGGTCCAATGAGCTGACAGCTTGAAATCCCAAAGCTTCATTCACCAAAGAATGGCAGCAGGATTTAGTGGGCAAGAGGACAGGTGACAACCGAGAGAGAGGCAAGGAAGTATTTTGTCTGTACATGTGTAGATGTGTCCACATAGAAGGAGGCTTCAAGGAAGGAGTTCTAGACTGGGTGTGTGCCCAAGCAGTAGAAAGCAATGAAGAGGAGACAAGGACTGCTTGCTGGGTGTGGGGCACTTTTCACAGTGATCATATCTATCCTTTGCAATGGCTCTGCATGACAGGTAATCCCACCTCCATTTTGCAGATGACAAAACCAAGACTCCAAGAGAGGTTACATAAACTGACAAGGTCCCAGGACAGATATCAAGTCCAGAATTCCAATCATTATCACCCCAGCACTCAAATGCCTGCTTTTTCTACTACTCCTGCTGTTCCTTGCATTAAGCAATTATTCTGTGAGTATAGAACTTTCCCTATTACCGCCCAGATATTTCAGGCAAAACAAAATTTCCGCACACACTGCCCACATAGGAGACATTCTTCTAAGTCAGGATGAAGCCATTTAAATTCAAAATCCCTCTCTCTCTCCCTCTCTCTCTCTCTCTCTCTCCTCTGCATCCATCCTGGAGAAGGATACTAGCCAACAACACATGAGAAGAGATAAAGGGACTGATGAGAAGAAAGGATGTGATAATAAAGTATGAAAGTCAGGTTCTCTACTTATAATTGCCTTCAGTTGGGAGTTAAGTGCATGAAAGAGAGTCTAGATCAAGCTCTTTATGTATAATTATCAGGAGAATGATTTTGAGATTTTGAGATGTCATCCTGTTACTCTATATATCTGCTTCTGCCTGAGACCCTGTGCTGCTTATTTTCATATTTTAATAATATTCCACCACAGTTCAGACAACAGAACACTTATAGCTGTGAATAAGCCACTGGATTCCGTCATTCTTTGCAAATTCCTAACAATTAGCTAATTTTACTAATGACACATGTTGGAGGAGGTAGAAGATTTTTGCTGCAGGTCCAATGAGCAGAAATTTTTTATGGCCTTACCACTCACAACCGCTTGATGTCTATTTTTCTAATTTCTCCCCTTGGTGCTTTCCTTTCTTTCTCTTCCTTGTTTTCTGCTCACATGGTCTTTCTCATCTCTCCCTCTCTCTTTCTATGTTGACCCTGCTAGTGGCACTCAAAGATAAAGAGTTTTCTTGTTCCTGAATAAAATATCCAAAGATTCACATGTGTTTTCTTTTCCCCAAGAGCCTACTGGGGGGATTCTGCCCATATGTTACTTATGTTTGGAATAAGTTAATTCCACTAGATGATATGAACAAGCTTCCTGTAGGGTAATGGCTTGAACTCCCTGATTCAAACCATTATCATCACTCTCCAGAACCACTTTAATGACCTCTCTTAAATGCTATCCCTAGTTACAGTCTTCCCTTCCCCACCCTGCAATCCACTCTCACTCAGCTGCTAGAGGGTTTTTGGGTGGGTGGGGGGGGGTGAGTGTGTGTGTGTGTGTGTGTGTGTGTGTGTGTGTGTGTTTAATACAAATGCATTCATGTAGCTCTCCTGTTAAAATCCTCCAATGGCTTTGATCACACAGAGAAATAACTGTGTAGAAAAGAGCTGGTCCCTGCCTCCCTCTCTATCCCCATCTCTTCCTTGTCTTCCCTCCCTCATCCACCCCAGCTGCAAGGACCTTCTCTTTGTTCCCACAGCCGGCCAAGCTGGTGCCTCTTTAAGCCCTTGGGTTTAAGCTGGCCTCTCTATGCTCTTCCTTAAATCCTCCCGTGCCCAGATCCTTTTGTCATTTGATTCACTGCTTAATGTCATTTTCTGAAGGAGGCCCCCTCTGCCTAGCCAAACAAAAGCATCCCCCAAGCTCCATCTATCACATCAGCCTGCTATGCGGTCATCATAATTTCTTATGTCTTTATTTTCTGTTCTCTTCATACCCCCACTAGAACGAGTCCTCTGCTAAGTCTGGAATTTCCTCTTTCCTTCACAAATCTCCATGCCCGGAACAGTGCCTGGCACATAACAGATGCTTAGTAAATACATGCGAAATAAATGAATATATATTCACAGTATCTTTTTAATGGGAAAAAAACAGGCTGTAAAATAGGTATATCTGCATTTCTGTAAGTATGAGTATGTGTGTATTGCCTCTGTGTGTGCGTACAGTGTAACTATTAAAGTAGCAAAAATAATAACAGTGGTTATTTCTAGGTGACTGTAAACAATTCTTTTCTTTTTGTAAAATGTCTGTAATTTCCGGGTTCTTCAATTATCATGCATTTGCACGGGATTAGCAGGTCAGATCTTACTTCCCAATATCTGTACTGAGTCTGTCCAGCCACCTCCACGGAGCCCCGTCACACCTCCCCTGCTTGCAGGTTATGGCATCTGGAATTTCAACCATTAAGTTGCTCCCCTCGGTGTGTGCTTTGTGTGAGAACGTAGACGACACAATAGCACGCCATGACAGCCATGGAGTTGAGCAGAAATTCTGGCTGACAGTGAAGTGCCTTCCCCAGGAAACATCCCCGTGGCACTTTCAAACATGAACAGAAACAAGGTGCACACAAATCACACGAACCTGTGCCTCTAGCAGAGAGCTTGAGATGCGTGGACCCTCAATAAACCTCTACTGAGAATGGAATATTACAGGGTTTATTGTTCACAATAAAGTAAGAGGCAGAACACACAGCTTGATGTTCCCATCTTGGAGCTGCTCTGTGGTTCTCACCCTTGGCAAAATGACCTCCTCAACCTGTATGCTTTGTGGTTTGAAGAGGATGGAAATCACAAAATGAAAGTAAAGGTAGCCATGGCCTTGGTATCATTTTGCTGTCATTCCCAAGGTATCTACTTCTCAGTTCACGATGCAGAGCTGGCAAAACGGCTCATCTGGAAAGACTTAGATGCCTTTGGGTTTCACTTGCCTTAACAGTTCTTCAGGGGACATTCAGTGGCAAACCACTGTCATTTTCCCTTTTGCAGCAATGACAGCCAAATCGGCTTTGGTTATGTGGTTATTGGTTATGCAAAATCAACTTTTTAATGCCATAACTATCAGCTGTTCTGAAGAAATTGAGAACAATTCAATAAACAATAAATTGAGTTTATTGACGAGAGTCAGCAAGTCCTATGCATATGATGTATCGGGGTGAAAGCGTTGCTCTATCTGCTAACTGCTAACTGCTCAGTGAACAAGCTTGGGCGTCTGCAATTTTCATTACGACGAACTGTTGACCCAAGATAGATTTTCTGACCTGTCCACTATAATATCTTTCTGTCAGGGCAATTCCATTGCAGCAATGGTGGCTGTTACTGAAACTTGAATGGGAAAATAAAGCTAAACATTACCAGGCTAAGGCATAGCATGTTTCAGATCAATAATCAGAACTGGGTGAGTGAGGCTGGAATATATAGAATGAGCCTCTCGGATTCATTTTTATTAAACTGAAGTGGGTTTTATTGCAGCTGTTATGATCAATTGAAGGCAAATAAAGAGAGGGAAATCTACACGGAAGAGGGAAGGGGTGCCTCTCAAGGGCAGCTAGAAATCCATCACGTTGACCTAATCGCACCTGGTACACTGTGATCCTGGTGATTCTCTCACCAAAGAGCTTTCCATCAGGACACCCGCAAAAGAAACAACACATCATTTTGTGAGCTTCACAATCGCTGAAAATACCTTGTAAATTTCTCATTCCCACAATCTTACTTAACGTGTTGTATGAGGTAACAAAATGAACATTCTCTTGGGGCTGAAGTTGGAGTCATACTCACATGTTTTCTACCCAGGTTCATTCTAATTAAGCGCCACTCTGCCTATGGGCAAAAGGGGGTGGATTTGCAACTCAACGCTCCAGATTCATGACGCGAAATTGAAAAGCAGATGGGAAACGTATGAATATTTGCACAAACATGTCAATGAGGTACCAATAATCCACGTGACTCCAATTCTCTCTCCTTCAACATTCGCGCCACCTCAGCTTTAACGTGTTTGCAGGGAGAGTAAGTGATCGTGACAGCAACAGCTGAGTGCAGGAAAGCCTCATTAAGTCCATCGTCACTTATTTGACATTTTCTGTGTTCAGCTTCTTCCCATCCTGGCATGCCTTGCTCTCTGGCACGGCTGCATCACCGTTTGTGCTGCTCGCCCTGCACTGAGAATACGCCCCCCACCCCATGGCCACCCGTCACTGTCCTGCCTCACGTGTGGGCCCCATTCCTTCCATGCACCCCTGGGTGGCTCTCTCCGGGCTCCTCAGTCAGAACCCCGTCCTCACACACACACACACACACACACACACACACACTGCCCTTGGTCCTTGCTCCCCACCCAGTATTCATTCCAGGTCCTGCCCCACCACACACAAGCCACAGAAACCTATAGACTGACTTCACCTCTCAGCGCTTCAGTAACATGAATTTGTTCTTTTTTTCAAAAACAAATTTTTTTAAAAAAAAAATCTTTTTGTTATTTATTTCACAAATCACCAGGTTTGGTGAAAATCAAATGAAACAATGCATTCTCAGCATCATACCTTACAAAGAGTAGGCATTCAATAAACATGATTATTATCATTTTTATACGAACATATCTTTTGGTTGATTGAAGTATAGTTGATTTACAACATTGTGTTAGTTTCAGGTGTACAGCAATGTGATTCAGTTATGCACATATATATGTATATATCTATATTCTTTTTTCAATTATTTTCCACTATAGTTGATTACAAGGTATTGAATATAGTTCCCTGTACTACACAGTAAATCCTTGCTGTTTATCTATTTTATATATGGTAGTGTATATCCTAACATATCTTAATTTTCTTTTAGGAAATCAAGTTCTTCCCTTTCAGCGCATGTGGCTGAGAAGGAGGTGGCAGAGAACCCCCATTCATCCCCTCCTTTTCCAGCGGTGAGCACATGACATAAGGTCAGATCAGAGCTTCTGTCCCACTGGCCACAGTGATCAGTACAAGAATTGGTAAGTCACCTCAGTTTATGAGGGACTATTAGGAAAGAGAAGGTTTCTTTCCGCTGGGTTTTCTGAGTGGGAAGGTGTAAGCTTGGGTTGCTGATGGCCACCAGAAAGAGAGCAATTCGGTAAAGGAAACCAACATAGCTGAAGTATTTGAGAGGGAAGGAGAGAGGGGTGGGGGGTGGTTTCCAAGATGACTTGGGTTTCCAAGGGCTTGAGGACCTGGATCCAGCTGTGCTTGGAAACAGTCATACCCAGGGACTGGCAAGAGAAAGAGTCCTGGATAAACAAGTTCCTCTCCTTCCTGCACCTCCAGGATTTTGAAATCCTAATGGGTGAAACCTGTCCTGCCACAATGGTGCCCACCAGTGTTCACTGTGCAAAACAGGGGCTCAATAGCTTTTAAGCTAACTTGTCTTTAAATCACCGCTAGTTCCAGCTGACCCAATAGCTGGAGCCGCATGACCTCAGACACCTGGTGCTCTCCAACCAGCCTTGTCCTCCTGCTGAGTCATCCCCTCTCTGCAGGGGAGAGGGCAGTGGCCTGGAGGTCACACTTTCTCCCATTCCTAGTCAGATGCCCTTTCACTGGCTCCACACTCACAGAGATGTCCTGGATGTTGAGCTGCCCCTGAGGAGGCCCCTGGCCATCCTCCAGGTCTACACACCATTCTAAACGATAGAAGGGACCTGGACCATGAAGCTTTCCCGATTACTTTCCTTCCATAGACAACGAGGGCTGATCCCAGGAGAGCTCGCATCTCTGGTTTCTCCAGGCACCTGCAGATAGCCGAGCTGATCGTTTTCATTTATTATCACACTCCTTCTGTTCTTCACAATCTCCCCAGCCTCTTCTCTGAAACTTGGCTTCACTTTCTGGCTCTAAGTCCGTGGACCTCAGGGTGTGGTCTGTGGGCCAGCAGCTCCAGCATCACCTGGGAGCTTGTTAAACATGCAAATTCTCGGGCCCTAACCGGCACTTACAGAACTGGAAACTCTGGAGATAGGGCCCAGAAATCTGTGTTTTAACAAGACTCCAAGAGGATTCTGATGCTCTAACTGGAACTAAGATTTCCCGTGAAGATACTGCTTTCCTGGCACTTTCCTGAAGATGGTTGCCCCATCCCCATCTCTCCTAGGCCTGTATCTCAGACATAGAGGTAGAGTATGTCCTGCTTGCTCCAATGTGTGCTCCCAAAGCTGTTATTCTCCTTCCTCCCAGAACCTTTAAAGTGCAAGTCATCAAAATTTGGTCCTCGCCATCCTTTCCGATTGCTTCCATCCACCAACACTGAGGTCCCTTCCCCTCAGTCATGGCAGCTATAGCGTCTGAGCCTCAGTCTTCATCTCCATCTCTGTTCTTGCAGTCACTCTAAGTGACTCCCCATCCCAGGGGAGGACCAACCACCATTCCCTGACATGTTATCCTCCACCCCCCACTTCAGCCCCTCCTTCCTGTGCTCCTAACTTAGGCATCATTTTCGCCAGTAACACACACAAACTCCCAATTCATCTTACCTTCTGAACACTCCTCCTCCTATCACTCCAGCTCTCCTATTCCAGTCTGCCCAATCCACCTCCCCTCTGACCCTAGAGGAATGTTCAGTCTATTAACCCTCCACCATTTCATTATCCTCATGATTTCCAAATCTATATCTCCAATCCTTGGCATGAACTACAGACACATATTTATGACTACCTATGAGATATGTCTCTTTGGATGTCTAAAAAGCTACCTCAAATTTAATGTCTTAAACTAAGCTCTTGTTTTTATCCCCCAAACTTGCTCTTTTCCCAATGGTCCCTATCTCAGTAAATGGCACCACCACCCAGGAAGTTGTTCAAACTATAACTCTAAAATTGCCATCTAGATATATATATATTTTTTGATATAACCTTCATTCAGTCCTTCAGCAAGTACTGTAGACCTGACTGTCAACATTTATCCCAGCCTAACCACTTGTCTCCACCTCCAACTTCCAAAGCCTCAGTTAGCTTTTGCTTAGACTAATGCATTACCTCCTGTTTTCCTGTTTCCTTTTTGTCTCCCAAAAACCATGCTCCACACTGCCACCAGAGTGATCTCCACACTTACATTAAATCACACCACCCACCACTGTGTTTCCATTGTAAAGGTATCAGGGAACGCTTAATCTCCTGCTGACCGCCTCTCCTCCTCCTTCTCTCCCACTTAATATATTCTAGCCACAGCAGGCCTGCTTTCTGTTCCTCAAACACATTTTCTATCAGGTCTCAAGGTCTTTGCATATGTTCTCTCCTCTGCCTTGGTGTCCTCTTCCTCCCACAAATTAGTTTGACTGTCTTTCTGTCATCATTCAGATTTTAGACCAAGTAACCTCAGAGAGCTTTTCCCTAATACTCTAACTAAGGTAGCCCCCATTCCCCTAGGAATTCTTTATTCTAACTCTCTATTTAGTGTGTTTATAGCACTTAGTGACATAAAAATGTGTTGTTAGAATAAATATCCTATCTCATCATCCCACTCATCAAAATAAATGAAAGTTCCATGAGGTCAGGAACTAGGCTATATCTCTTAGACCTAGATTAGATCTAAATTAAATTGAGAAATGGCCTACAATTTAATTTTGTACTAATAGAGATGAACAGAACATTTCAGAACAGTGAAATGTATAAGGGAGCTTTCAAAGAGGATGTTTGGCTATGTCATGGAACAAAACCTTTAACCACCTTAGAAGCACCCATTTTCATACTAACTTTGTGATCATCTAAGTGCTTATGCTGAAACTTTGATTTAATAGCTATAAAATTTTTTTTTAAATTTCTGTGTTAGGGCAGGACAGCTGTCCAGCAACACATCGATTGGCATAATTTCTGACACAACACAGAGCGAGCATTGTGATATTTGTAACTGTTTTAGAAGAGACCACAGTTCAGACATTTTACTAATTACTCCAAACTAGAACAGTTTAATCAGACGTGATCTCTGCACTGTATGCCAATGTGACAAGGCTGATTTTAAGTAGCCAACACTGGGATTGTTAAAGGAACATTTCAAGGATGTACAGCCCACCAAGCTGGTGCAGGATGGCAGCCAAGTATTGGTGAACAACCACCAGTTTTCATCTCTGTCATTTTTTTTAAACACATGTCTATAGAGACATAAAAAATCGCTGATTAATTATTGGAAATCATTGGCTAACAGTTGACAGAGCTTGTCCAGAGCTGTGCACAGACTGGAATTGTACCGTCTCTCTAATCGTTCAAATGTACTCTGTTCCAAGTGTGTTTAGGTAGTACCAGGACACATGTGACAGTGTTCCTTTTGTTTGGAGACTGAAGAAAATGCGAACACACTGGGCAGAAGGCAATTGCCACTTATAGTTGGAAAGATTAGTTCTTGTTAAAAATTATACTCTTTAAAAAATAGGATATAGCTCCCATTATAGCTTTCTCCTCTTCATCCTATGATTCCCTAACTCGTAATACTGTTCACCATCATCAGGTCACCCAGGCTGAAACCGTGGTGTCATCAGAACTTGTCTCTCTCTCCCTCCTGTTGCCGCTTAAGCTCGGATATCTTCCACTCCACTGGTTCCTACCTGTGTTTTTATCTAGCATTGCAGAAATCGCCTAAACTACCTCCCTGCCTGCTGTACCCAATTCTGTCCGTTTCCAGCATTGAGGACTGGGGATTGGGGGCAGGGAGCGTTGCTGAATCCCTAAAGGCGTGCATGGGAATTGCCGAACTCCCTCACAGCCTCATTACAACGGGGAGGGTCAGAGGACTCACTGAAAAAGGGCTTTGCTTTTGCCCTGTTGCAACTCATTATTGGATGATTAGATCATCCATAGCAAGTAATCCCCACTGAAGAAAAACTTCGTGAAACAGAACAGAAGCCATTCTTGACACACCATCCCCACTCCTGCAGAGATTGGGTACCACTCCTCCACGCTCCCTCAGCATCTGGGCAAGGCTTTGTCAGGGACCTGACTGCCACATGTGGGAAGCTTATGTAATTAAAGCTTTGTCTGACTCACTTGAGCTCCTAAGACCACATACTTACATTATCACCATTTTATCCCTAGTACATATTACAATGCCTAACACATAATAGTAGCCTAGAAAAGCACCCGCCACGTCATAGGCATGCCATAACTCTCTGGTTAACCAATTAATTAATTATTGCATGATTGATTCATTAAACAGGTTGTTCATGGGCTGGAGGAGAAGCCATTAGGGACTTATCAACCTACTTTTTTGGGTACACAGAAGGTGTGGCACCAAGAGCTCCAAATAGAGCTGGAGCAGCTGATGATCTCAGTGCTATATTGTGAGAGAAAGTCATGAATTTTTTAAAAGCTTTATTTTTATATGAGAGGAAACACATGCTTCCCAACGTAAGGGCTTAATTCTCTGTGTTCATTCTATACTTCTTCAGAGCCTATGGATGGTACTTTATGCCTGAACTTTGATTCAAACCAATCAGCCTTGAAACTCCAAGGTTCCTTAATGAGCCAGCAGAAGAAAGATATTAATTTCTTTACAGTCTCATCACATCCACCCATGGGTCTTTTCTGAAACATTTATTAAGCACATACTGCATGCCAGGTGCTGTAGTCATCCTTTTAGATGTATCATAGCACTTAATCACTATAACATTCCCATGAGGTGGGTTTTATTTCCATCCAGATTTTACAGGCAAGAAAACTGATGTCTAGGAAAGTTGAATTACTTGCCTATGGTCACAAAACTAGTAAGCACAAAGCAAGAATTCTAAACCAGTTCTGTCCAACCCCTAAGCCATGTCTTAAGCATCATGATATTCTGCTTCTGCACCAAAGGTGAAGGTAAATATAGAAAAGAGAGTGGAGAGAAGCACCTGCTTCCAGAGCAATACTTTGAGGTAGTGGCAGCATGATCAGGTAGGCTAGGGTTAACTTCAGTGTTATCTACAGGAGGACAGCAGGGGTCTCTGCACTGGATTGTCAATAGTCAGTCATATATGTGCCTTGAATATGTATGTATGCGCTGCAGGGAACAAAATCAGTAAGCATGGTACCTGCTCTAGAGAGTGCCTTAATGTACACATGAGATAAAGGTATGTTCTCAGGAAATACCAGATACAGTCATTTGGTCCAGTCTGGAGTCTGGAAAGACTTCCTGGAGAAGCTGATGCCTAGGAGTTAGTTAGATATCAGAAGAAAAGTAAGAAAGGGTTTCCAGGCTAAAGGAACAGAATTTACAAAAACTCAGAGGATTGAAATCATATAGTGGGTAGAAGAACCTGAAAATACTTGAGTTTCACTCAAGTGTATAAAATAGAAATTAGGGAGTGAGCAGATGAATAGGGTGGCTATAAGCCCAGATTTTCCTGGGATGGTACTGTTTTATACCTGATGTTCCAACTAAATTAAGTGTGGATATCTCTTTACACTCAAAAGTATGCTGGTTTGTTTGATAAATTATATGGCCACCCTACAATCGCCCTACAGATGAGGTTGCAGAGTGAAATAGAGGCCAAATCATAAAGTCTTTTATTTCACACTGAGAAGTATACTACATAAAAGTATACTACATTTATCACTGATATAAGAAGATAATTTTAGGTAATACACAAACATTAAAAAAAATTTTTAATAGTTATATGTGTTTTTTAATGTATACTGGAGGAAAGCATAGCTAGCACATCAAACTCATGATTTCATGAATATTTATGCCTCGGATAGACTAAAAATGGTTATTGCTCTGGTGATTGTTTCTACCTGGACCCATACATTTCAGGCCCAGTGTTCTGACAGGAGCATTTCAGACCTTTAACAACTGAAACGTCTTTCACAGCTCTTTGGAAGGTTGGAAAGAGCACATGATAAGGGTTGGTCGCATGGATTCTCCAGTATTGAATATTATGGGTATCAATGTATTCTTTTCAACAGTACACCAAATATCACTTTCAATGGTGTAGGACTGGGCTTCCCTGGTGGCGCAGTGGTTGAGAATCTGCCTGCTAATGCAGGGGACACGGGTTCGAGCCCTGGTCTGGGAAGATCCCACATGCCGCGGAGCAACTAGGCCCGTGAGCCACAACTACTGAGCCTGCGCGTCTGGAGCCTGTGTTCCGCAACAAGAGAGACCGCGATAGTGAGAGACCCGCGCACCGCGATGAAGAGTGGCCCACGCTTGCCGCAACTGGAGAAAGCCCTCGCACAGAAACGAAGACCCAACACAGCCAAAAATAAATAAATTAATTAATTTTTTAAAAAATGGTGTAGGACTATGGCAACAAAATGAAAGGACTATAAAAATGCTGAAATCTAGGAAGCACTGCACTGGGAGAGAGGGAGTGTCGAAGGGCTCTAGACTAGGGATTTCCATGAGAATCTCCCCATTTTACACTCCTACTTATAAGCTCTTCACTCTGGTCCCAGGTTGGACTTCAGGAGGCAATGGTGAAAGGAGAAAATCTAGGAGGAAAATTATTTTTGTAATTCAGGTAAATGGTGGTGAAGCCTTAAAACTAAAAAGGTAGCGGTGGGGTGGAGAGAAGGTAATATTCGGAGATATATTCGGAAGCTAAACATGAACAAGACTTGAGCAGATTGAGCAGAAGTGGGAGAGAGAAAGTAAATAGTCTAGTTTGACTCCTAGGTCTCTGACTCAGGCAACTGGGTAGAAAATGGTTCCATGAACCAAGACCAGGACTGTAGCAGAAGAAGCAGGTTTGAAGCAGAAGACAGTGAATTCACCAGTTCTCCAGCTACAGCTTGACCACGTGCAAGTGGGAGGTAGATGGAATGTTTGGAAAAGAGCATCACATTTAGATTAAGAAGAACTTGGTTCAAATTTCAGTTTTGTTATTTACTTCTGGAAAATGTGAATAATATATCAGGAGGTTGTTGTGAGAATTAAATGAGAGGCTATGTGTGAAAGCACTTTGTAAATTGCAAAGTGTCAGTTGTTATTTTGAAGTAAATAAGGAGAAGTGATAATGGAGTCTAAGTGTTTAGAGATTATAAGGCTCAAAGGCACCCTTAAGGAGGCTGACCACACGGTCTGTTCTTAGTATGCTGTACTTCAACCACCTCCCAGAGATGAGACGCTATCTTATTTTTTTAAATCCTAGAGAAAGTAACCTTGTTAACCCATTTTAGAGCTTTAAAGCCCTTGATGTTTAACAATACTTAGCCTAATTTTATTGTGCTTCAACTCCTTTTGTCTATATCCTTGGGTTCATTATATTCTTAAAAACCCTTCATGAGGGCTTTCAATTTTTTCTTCCAGCTGAATGATACCTTATCTATAAAGCTATCTGTAAGCTATTGAATGTGTTCCTCAGGGTAACCAGATTAAAGAAATAACATTTCCCCACCTCCTTAAATCCTTTTTGGAAAAATGTAGGTTATAAATAAGGAAAGCTTATGGCATGTTATTTTTTTCAAGGCTAAACACTAAGCTTTACCACTTATAATTTGAGTTTAGATCAATTACAAGTCATTCAAGCCTTAGTTAATCTGTCAAGAGTGGGTGCAGTGACGCCCGCCCTCACTCTATTTCTTGACATAAAAGAACATTGACAAATGTCACAGAGCAGCCTGGACCTTGGCTTGCTTTCTGTACTACGTTAGCAATTTGGAAGTAATGAAGGAGAATAATCTCTAACAATAAGGGTTCTAAATTGAGTTCTTTAAAATGTCTATCAATATGGCTGCTAGATCACAACTTCAGAAATAATGTAGACATCCCCAGGGTGATTGGGCAGTGTGTGGTCAGAATTGCTCCCTGTGTGCTTTGACTTTGTTTGTGGGATGCTCTACTGCCATGACGCACGGAGTTTGTATACTTTTACACCTAAGTATAGGTGTATGTGAGATAGTAGAGACATAGTATCTTAGAACAGATGGCTATGTATTCTGATGAGGGGGATGCAAAACAGATTCCTTCTGAGATCAGTCTATTTACATGGACTTACAGATCCACACCATCTGGATACAATCCCAAGCAAGCTTTAATGTCCTGGTCCTGCTGAGATCCAGTGGAAAAGAGAACGGAGGATCCCTGTCAATGAACAGATTAAGGCTTCAAGTTTCTCACGGAGCAACCTGCTGGTGGGCATTTTTCTGATGGCCACAGATCCTCTGAGGTCTGGATCTCTTAGTCCGTGGGTCCCAACTGGTACAAGAGCAGCAGCGTGGGCTGGCTGAGTGTCCTGCTGCCGCAGGCTGTCCTGAGAACGGGCTGTAGCACCCACCTCTGCTAGGCCAGCTGAGAGTAGCCCTGACCCGAGGAAGCAGCGGAGCATGCGGAGATCAGGATCCTAGTTTCATCTGTGGTAACCAGGTGTGCACATGTTGACAGGCAGCAAAAGTGGCCAGACCTTCAAGAGTTGGAGACTTCAGACTAAAGTAACTAATTCTCCAGCCTTTTAAAAACATATACTTAAAAGCCAATCACACAATGCTTTTCAAAAACAGCAGTGGCACCAAAGTTCATGTTAGTGTGTTAAACTCTGGTTGCAACAGCTGGTTTTACATCCAAGGCTTAAAAACTTTTTTCAAAACTATTCCGGAGTCAGTCTGATGAGAAAAAAAGGGAAGAGAATCTGTGCCTTCAAGACAGCACCTAATAAAAATTAAACAGCATTGAATAAACTTTGCAGATTTCCTATGAAATAAGAAGTCATTACCCCAAAATCAGAGAACATGTTTCATTCATTTAACAAATATGTATGGCATGCTGATTTTATCAGGCCCTGTGCTTTTAACATATCAGTTGGTTATATAGTTCATTCTTCACTGTGCACCTAAGCGTTTTGCACCATGCCGGTCCATGTGGCAAATTTTTAGTGTAGCCTGAATTTCCCAGCCAGCCAGCATGCTTCCAGGCCACTTCTCTCCTCCAATACCTTCCTTTCCTCTTCTCCTTCTCTCCTTTCAGCCAATCCACTTGCTACCAAACATCCTTCAAATGCAGATGGAATACAAACTAATTTTACTACTAGCTTGAGCAAATAAGACTTAAATCCTCCGCTAAAGAAGTCATACAGTGCATTCCAAAGCCCAGTTTTATATGCAGCTTTAAGATGATCTACTGTTTGGTGTGATTCATGACACTGTTCTCCTTCCATTAACTCAGAGTTAATTGTGTGGCCTCTTCTTTTCACCGCCTGAGATTTCCAAATTGAATCCAGCATTCTAAGGGGCCCCGTTTTCCTTAGCGGCCACCACTATTATATTAAAATACACAGAAAATCATCTCGAGCATCAGCACCCCCCAACCCCTAATCCCACCAGCAGCTTGCTTGGTGCTTATATATGACCCACAAGGGCTAAATAGAGCTCCCAAGATACCAGTAACTTCCTGGATCATTGAGTCCATGTATCAGCACAAAATTTCACGAACAGTTTAGGTGAAAAGATGATAGAGCAGCTCTGAAAATAACATTGTAAAGGCTCAAATTAATCTCTAGAGGTAGAAATTTCATAACCCAAAGCTCTTGCCAGGGAGAATTCTTTGTCCATTTACGCTTCGCTGCCTTCCTAAGCTCTCCCTTTCACTGAATCGGACTCTTTGGTTGTCTGGAGCTAATTTTCCCAGGCTTTGTTTTCACAAGCCTTTTCTTTTTATGTTTTCTTTTCTTTCTTCTTCTGCTTCTCCTTCTCCTCTTCATTTTTCTTCTTAGTCTTCTAATCTCTAATTTCTTCAATCTGCATGCCTTTCTTTGCTCCAAATGACATTTGCTAGTACTCTCAATTTAAGTCCAAAAGTAAATGTAATTTCCTGGTTGCTAATGATAAGCACACAATGCTGCCAGAGTGTCTTGCTAACATGTAACTCTGGTCATGTTACCCTGTGCACCAAATTCTTTAACTGCCCTTCTTATGCACTCAGAATAAAATCACACTTCCTTATCAAGGCCTTCATTTATTCATTCAATCAAACAAATGTGTTTTTACTAACCTGTGTGCTACGCATGGTTCTAGTACAGACAGATACAATATTAAACAAGATACCATATACCCTCACGAAATTTACATTCTAGTGTGAGACAGTGAGATAATAAAAAATTAAGTGAGTAATATAATTTCTAATATAAACTATGAAGAAAATAAAGAAGGATAAGGGAGAGAGGGGGTCAGGGAGGGGGCCTCTTAGCTAGGAAGGTTAGGAACACTCTCTGAGGAGTGACACTTGACCTGAAACCTGAATGACAAGATTAAAATGTTAGTTACCTATAAATTCAGTAACATGGACTAAGTTATTCTCTTATATATGAATTTTATTACTTTGTAAGAATTATTTAGAATAACAGTCTAACTTTGTCTATTTCTACATACTGCTTCCTTGTAGACTACATTTTTGTACTTGTATGAATCTTTTAAATGAATAGAATCTTACAGTTGGAGGAAGCACAAACTCTTTTCCAGTTAGTCCTGCTACTTACTCAAAATATGGGCCTTACTGGGCTTGAAAGCCCTGAGTATTGTGAGACCTTGGGCAATGGGTTTCCCTTACCAGGTAGAAAATGAGAACACCTAATATCTAAGACCACTTCCAAGTCTAAAATGTATAAAATGCCATGATTCTCTTTTGAGTTATATATTTATGATCTATCAAAAACTAGTACCTAGGTTGACAAAAATCTATTAATCTATGAAATAATGTTTTAATGGCACAAGAGGTAATTAATAATAATTGATGAATTTGCCATGTTTCAAAAATTAATTTATTGCTAAACTTCTAGATCCATTATGTATGCCAAGACCTTTAATGCTTCAATGTTAGTGTTTTGATTCTTTTTCTTTTTAAAGTAGTTGCTTAGTTTATTTAAAATATATAGAGTATTTTAAATTTTGTAAATGCAATATAAACTAATATCAGGGTACTTGATGCTCTATCTTGAATCTTGCAATCTAGTAATTTACTATTTTTAAAAATTTATTATTATTATTTTTTGCTGCATTGGGTCTTTGTTTCTGTGTGTGGGCTTTCTCTATTTGCAGCGAGCGGGGGCTACTTTTCGCTGCGGTGCGCGGGCTTCTCATTGCGGTGGCTTCTCTTGTTGTGGAGCACGGGCTCTTGGCACATGGACTTCAGTAGTTGTGGCACGTGGGCTCAGTAGTTGTAGCTCACAGGCTCTAGAGTGCAGGCTCAGTAGTTGTGGTGCACGGGCTTAGTTGCTCCGTGGCATGTGGGATCTTCCTGGACCAGGGATCGAACCTGTGTCCCCTGCATTGGCAGGTGGATTCTTAACCACTGCACCACCAGAGAAGTCCTGTTTTAATTCTTTTTGAATTCCAGTGTTTGTAGTTTTAGAAGACCATTTAAGGAATGGCTTTGTCTCTGTAGTTTCAAATGAGATAAATTTAAAAAATAAATAAAAATAGCTAACACTTATTGAGGCCTTATCAAGAACGCTACTCTAAGTCTCTACATGTAAATATTAACTTGTCCCTCTTAACACTGAGATAGGTTATGAAACTCTTTACAGATGAAAAATCAAGGTATGATTATTTTAATAGTCCAAAACCATTAAATAGAAGAGCTGGGATTTGATCCCAAGTAGTCAGATATCAGAGGCTATGCTTTTAATTACTACACTATACTGTACTCTTATGCCCTGTATTGATGACCCTAGATAGATAAAGGCAAATTCGCACTTAACAATAGGGCTATGGTGGGGGGCAGGGAGCTAGAATGGTTTTTTAGAGTTTTTTAAGATAAATATGAATGTGTGGCCTAGAAGTTCCTCTACTCTGAGAATCCTTTGAAGGCCCTCTCTCCATTAAAAGAAATGGCATCCACTTTAGAGTATAGGGCAAGTATATTATATATGCCCTTTGCTAAGTCATAATATACAGGTGAGAGGAAGGGTAGGAATGGAATTCACATGCCGCTTTTTAAGACCATAGTGTAGGGGAGGGATCAAGACCATAACTGAACCTGCAAAGCAAATACATGACCACACCAATAATTAGCTTTACAGATATGGGGTAAAAGGGAAAAGAGTTCTATTCATGTTCATGCCAAGATGAGCTAGGTCAATTTCAGGCTTGATGGGCACAACATAGTAAAGGTTTGCTCACTAGACTCAGGCCAAACAGCAGGGAAATGTGACCTCAGGTACCATCTTATACATATGTCCAATAAGCATAATAAAAAAATTAGGCTGGTAGTCGTGTGTGTATAGGAAATGAATGCAAACTTCATATAGGGTTTTCTTTCTTTCTCAGTGAGATACTGAGAAATAAAGACTACAATCTAGAGCACATGTTGCTGATTCTAGGGACTCCTTTTTTTTTTCTTTAACGGGGAAAGAAACTTCTCTCCACTCTGCTGAAAAGGGGAATAGCATTAGGTCCATAACTCACCAGAAGACCCAGTGGGTTTGAGACGCAGACAATTATTGCTCAGCGAATCGACTCTGATGGGAGATTCTCAGAAGAGGGATTACTGTCATCACTCTGGCTATTACTGACCAGTGGGCTGGACCTGTTAACAGGCCAAGCCTCATAGGGAGCATCTCAGTGAGTCTTGACCACAAAAACACATCCTTTAACCCTTCCCCCCAGTGTCTCTCAGGGTTCCACAGTCCACTCTTACAAGTGGGCTTAGCCCATGTTATTTTCTTGCAGCTATGAATGTACGGCTTATTTACAGCCTGCTGAAGTCAATTTTATAAATAGTCTTCACTATGTGCAGAGCATTGGGGATGCAGCATTAGTAAAAGGATACAAAGATGAATAAGATATAGTCTCTGATCTCAAAAATCTGATTAAAAAAAAGCTAACTATAATACAAGGCAAAGGGAAATTCATTCTAAAGGCATTCCAAGAAACAGGCTGTAGGAGGACAGAGTGTTGGGAATCCTTAAAATTTAGTATAGAGCCTGGAATTTCGAGGCCATCAATCAGTTGCAAGCAACGGAAATCACCCCTCGCTAATATGAGCAGAAAATGAATTGAATAAAAATGCATTGAGTAGCTCACAAAATCTCTAGGAGAGCTAGGCATGGAGGCTTGGCCAATGCCCAAAATCACATACCACAAAGCTGGTCTGACGAAGACACCACTGCCACAAGAGCTGGGTGCAGGTTCCACGACATGTACCACTGACAGTGGACACAGCTTTCTGGTCCCAGAACTGCACTCTGCAGTGTCTGGAAACTTGATGTAGCTGCTGCCACTCTCGCCAGGGCAGAGTCCACGCAGCTGCAGCTTCTCCACGCCACCAGCATCCAGCTGCAAGCCTGGAGTGCCTATCTCTCATTGCCAGCATCTGGGTCATGTGCCTACCCTGTAATTTCAAGGATCTGAGGAATAATCATGATATTTTCAGTTTCTCTAGTAGGGTCCAGCTCTTTATAATTTGATGTGTGGGGAGGTGGTTCACAAACACATGAAGGGTATTCAGATGCTGGGGGGCCAACATTCATTGCACTATCTCCTACCTCAAGCAAGCTATACTGGACACCCAGGTTAAGGGGAGGAGATTGGGAGGCAGCCCATTGTGGCTTGCATGTCCTTCTTCCTTTGTACAATGAGATGATGCTTTTTTTTAACTTGCTACCATTCTATAGGCCCTTGTATCTGAGAGCATTTTGCAGTCTCCTTGGTGAGACAGTCTGAGCTGGGACTCCTAGGATTTATTTAATCATGGTATTTTCATTTGTGCCCAGGATTATAAACAAGGCTATACTGAAGGGCCAAATGCTTAATTAAAGGGAAAAATAATAATTCTTTTAAATTAGATGATGGTGTGGAAGAAAAATAGACATTATTAGAACAAGTGTTTTCAAAGAGACAGTTGGACATAACTCATAGAGGTGGATAGTTTATCTGACAACCAAGGAAAGGCTGAGACTGTAGACGCAGAGGTAACACCGTCAGCTGTTTGTTTCCTGACAATGAACAATATTCAATACATTTAAGGCTGCAGAATGATTTCAGGCAATGGAAAAATGCAATAAAGGGGAAAACCTCACTCAAGCATTTAACAGGATAATATGGAAAAGATTTCCCCGAGAGGCTCTTATTCACTAATAGATACTCCCTTGAATTCCTCTGACCATTAAGTGAAAAACTTTGGTAACTAAAAAGAAATGTAAATCAAATGATTCCATAGCGTGAACGACTATTTAGAAGATCAAGGAATTCCCTCTGAATTTCATATACACAAATGTCCCCAAGTACATAACCCTCAACACACCCCCACCACCAACAACTGAATTATATTAGCATCTCGCAAATCCTCGTTCCCTTTCTAATGTTTCCTACACAGCAGATGAAGCCCTCGTATGCCCAGGTAACCAATCAGGAGCTAGAACATCACAAAAAAATCTTCCCCAGCCTATCCTCCTACATCTATTCAATCAGAATATTCCTCCAATTTTATGTCCTAAATATGCTTTCAATCTGTCTGCTTCTCTCAGCCCTCATCACCACTACCCCAGCTGAAGGCCCCGTCAGCTCTCACAGGACCACGGCCGTGTGCTTATGCTTGCCTCTTCAGCTCTGGACATGTAGCCCTCAGCCATCCTCCATGCAGCAGTCAGAGGGCCTTCTGAAACTCAGATCTCATCATGGCTCCACCTTGTGTGGATTTTTGGATTCAGAGGAATCTGGTTTTGAATTCTGACTTCTCCACTAAGGTAGATTGGACAAGTCACTCAACCTCTGTAAGCCTCAGTATCTTCATTTTAAAATGAAAAGTAATGCTTTTTCAAGGACATTGCTCTAAGGATTAAAAGAGAAAATGTGATGAAAGTGTCCAGTGCAGTAGCCAGCATAAAATAAATGCTTCAATGAAATTTTCTGTAATCATTATTAAGAATTAAAATCTTTTCAGTGGAGATTCACCATTAGAGGAGGAGTCTAAAACAAAGCAGATTTTTTTGTTGATGTTTAAATAAAGAAACAGAAATAACAATGGATAAAGGATTATTTGCATGCCATAAGGAGTACCATGTAACAAATGACACCCTTGGAATCTCCCAAAGGGAAAGGGGGTTGTTTACTTCTCAGTGGGAACAGTGTGCCAATGCAAAAAAAAAAGAAAGAAAGAAAGAAAGAAAGAAAGAAACCCACCGAGATGCATGAGGAGAGACAGCAGCAACAGCTGCAGCACCATTAAATGTTTTCCAGGTATTCATTCATTTATGTATTCATCAAACATTTATTAAGCAGCTACCATGTGCCCTGTGCTTCTTGCTGGGAATACCAAGAACAGAATTCAAAGTGCGCTCTTGAAGGAGTTCACAGCTTAGGGAGAAAAGCATAATTTAATATGCTTTATATGATAATAGAAATACACCCCATGTCTCCTGAGACCTGTAAGACCTCCATTAAAAGGGGAAGGAACTGAAGGGAGTGACAAGAGTAGGAGGAAGGAGAGGGGAAGAGAAGGTCACAGCAGCACACTGACAGACACATCATGGGAGACATCCTAGAGGATGAATCAGTGATGGGTCTTTTGATGTTGCTGAAGTGCATGCATCTGGTTGTGACAGGCCCTTGCTTTGTACTGGACGTCAATCTGGGACAATAAGAAGTTTAGTACTGTTGCCTCTGGAACCTGGGCTCATCTAAGGTGCCTCCTTGATCACTGGTCTCTCCTGTATCCAAGTTTAATTCATTCAAAGGCCGATACTCCTTCAGCCCTTTCTCCATCAGAATGCTCGGGGGGGGGGGGGTGAAATCAGCCCTTTTTCCGGGCCATTCTGTCCATCCACTTCCAGCTGATCGAACGCTCTGAAAGATGCAGTGGCTTGAGGCTTGCTGGAGAGATAGCAGAAACCAAGAACAAAGGAATGAAAGGTCACATTTTAATCAACTGAGTTGTGTCCTTGGCCAAACAAGGATTTTTTCATACTCAGCACTTCAGAGGGAAGGAGGCCACCGACGACTCTCATTCATCTCTGATTCTCATATTCTCTCTCTCCCTCCCCCTGCCATCTCTCCCCCCGTCCTTTCTTCCCCATACCTCTCCTTCATATCTCTGTTCAAACACCAAACTATTGTTCAAGAAAACTAAACTCCTTTCCAGCAAATTTCTTCCTGTATGCTCCTGCCTCAGTTACCCATGGCATTCTCTTCAGCCCAGTCACTGAGGGCCCCAGAGAAAGAAAGAGGGAATATGACTCCCCAATTCCAATTCCATCTCCTTTTCAATGAGACCTGCATTTTCCCTGACTTCCTTACTAATGCTGAAGTCAAGTTACCTGAATTTGAATCCCAGCCCGACCTCCATCTGTAAGATCTTTGAAGATTTAACTTAACTCTCTATGCCTCAGTTTCTTCATCTGTAAAATGGAGAGAAACATAGTATCTACCTAATGTTGTCTAATGATTAAATGAATTAATACATATGAAGTGTTTAGAATAGTGTCAGTATATAGTAAATGATAAATATTATCATTATTACTTATGAAGTAAGCACGCTTCAAAAAGCTATTCATTAATCCTCCTCATGAAAAGTTCCATATCTTCGGAGGAAAGGATATTTTGCTAGTTGGTATAGCGCTGGATTTGCGTGTAGGTTAAATATCCCACCCCACCAACACCTTATACTGAGAAGCCCTTGGCTGTTCCTGCCTCACCTGAGTTTGGCTGTGGTATGAGACGTTTACTGCTCCTTGTTACCCAGCCGGAAAGACAACAGCTCCTATGCTACAGCTCTTTGTCCTCTCGAAACTGATTCAAAGTTCCCTAGGCCCAATCATGTGGGACATACCAGGGGGTTAAGATTTTAATCCCAAGGCAGTGGGTATCTGCTGAAACTCTTGAAAGAAAAACTGGTGATCGAATTTTCATTTTAGAAAAAGAATTCTGGCAGCAGTTTATGTAGATATGTCGGACTGGAGGTAGAAGAGGCTGAAGGCAGGGAGACCATACAGGACACTTAAAATAGTCCAGGGAAGAGATGATGAGGGCCTGGCCCCAATCATGGCAGAAGAAATGAATTTCTTCTGAAGCAGACATACCAAAGCTCGGATGTGGAAGGGAAAGATAAGAAGTTTTTAGCTTAGACAACTGAGTGGGTAGCAGTGCCGCTAGTTGAGACAGAAATAAATGATCTGGACCGAGGACAATGAGTCCTCCCTTTGACCATGTTAAGTTGGAGGTATCTCTGGGTGGAGATGTACAGTACGCTGTTGGAAATATGGATCTACCTCTTGGTAGAAAGGTCCAGGAGATAAAAAATCTAGCAGACATCTCCACATAAGTGAGGGCCAACGTCACTAAAATGGATGAGATTCCCTAACAGCAAGATATAGAGCAGGGGAGAAAGAGGACCAAGAACAAAACTCTAATGTCCAAGGTGGATGAAGAAGGTCAAGTGCAAATGAAAGAAGGTTTGGTCAGGGAGGCAGTAGGAGAACCAGAGAGTGTAGCATCACAAAAGCTAACAGATGAGGGACATTCAAATTTGTTCATTCAACCCAGCATTTATAGAACATCTACTATGTGCCAGGCGCTACTGTGGGTGCTGAAAATACACTTGCAAAAAAAAAATAATAATAATCCCTGTCCTCATAGAATTATATTCAGGGAGAGGCAGATACGGAACAGGAAGGTAGTGAAGTGTGCTATGAAAAAAATCTAAAGATAAGGGAATTGGAAGTGATGAGGGAAGAGGGTGCCACTATAGATACCAGGGTTCGGGGGGGGCCTCTTTTTTTTTAATTTTTATTATTTTTGGGCTGTGCCACACGCACCCCCAGCAGTGAAACCTGAGGAGTCCTAACCACTAGCCCATTAGTGGGATTCCCCAGGGAGGGCCTTTTTAAAAAGCGACATTTATGCAGAGATCCGAATAAACAGAAGGAGAGAGCCATGCAAATATCTGGGAGAGTAACGTTCTAGAGGCAAAGGCACCAGTACATGCAAAGGCCGTGAAACAGCAGAGCTGGCTTGTCTGCAGAACAGTGGGTAGGCCAGGGTAGCTGTGGAGGGGTGAGTAAGGGGGATGTGATGGGAAATGAGGTGAGAGAGCTGGCCTTGGGCCAGACCATGCGGGGTCTCGCTGAGAGGTCAAGTGTGATGACTGAGAAGACACTATTGGATTCAACAATTAACAGGCCATTGATGACCACCGCGAGAGCAGTTCACTCAAGCGTTATGGAAAGAAGTCAAATAGATGCAGGAGTTGAAAAGTCGGTTCCACGAGAGAAAGGAGACACAGCTCGTATAAACTCTCTTTCAAGATGTGCGTCAATGAAGCAAAGGAGAAAGGGCAGGAGCCTGATCGCATTGCAGGGTTGAGACAGGAGTTGTTGCAAGATGGGGAAAACCTGACAAAAAGGAAGATGCAAGAGAGAAAGAGGGAGAATCATGAACAAAGGAAGGCCCCGTAGAGTAAAGAATGAGATCAGATGTGCAAGTGCAGGAAAGCTTTGGAGAAGAGCAAGAACCTCTGTGCTTATACTGCTGTGCACACGTGGTGGGCGAGGTGAGCTTGGGAGCTTGCGTGCACTGGCCTCTGTTTCTCCTGAGAATGAGGTTGCAAAGTCCTGTGCTGAGAGTGAGACGACTGGGTACAAGTGGGAGCCTGGGCAGGATGGGGGGCAGAGTATGGAGAGGAAGTGGCCTGGAATCAGAGAAGGGGTTGGGAGAGTGGCAGGCCACACTGAAGACACGGACAATGGCAGGAAGGCCATGAGAGGGTTTGAGAACCCCTGCATCCAGGGAGGGCCAGCGCAGAACCTTGAGGGTTGGTGGACGGCAGTCAGGCCAGAAAGGACCCCAAGGGGTAGAAGGGAAGAGATGAGGGAGGACTAGGAGCCATCTGGGAAGCTGATGCCCACACACTAGTGCCAACCCCTAGTGCGAAGTAAGTGGCAGTTAAGGAATTCCGTACTCTACGACGTCTGTGCATTTAGCAGCACGTATTCACAGCTCGTGAAATCCGTACACCATCTGTCCATATCCAACTATTTCCTTTGTTTCTGAAGTTCTGGTAAAGCACATCTTTCAAGTATGGTTGACTGAAAAATCCTTAAATTTGAAAGTATTTCAGCATCAGTTATCTGGACATTACATAACATTACATCGTCTCTAACACCAGGCTGCCTGGGTTTGAACCCCTCCTCTGACACCAGCTCCATGACCTTGGGCAAGTTTCTCATCCTTTCTCTGCCTCATTTTTCTCAGCTGTAAAATGGAGATCATAATAATACCTCCCCTCATAAGGTTATTATGAATGTTTATAGATCACTCAGGATAGGGTCTGGCAATATGAACACTGTATAAATATTTGTTTAAAAATAAAATTCTCTTCTGGTCAGTAATAATGCTAACCATTGGACATGAATTAGCCTAATCCTCATTTAAAAACTATAAGATAGGTTTTATTGCTCCCATTTAACAAATAAAAGAGACTCAGGAGGGTTAAGTGATGTTTCCAAGATCACACAGCAAGGAAGAATAGAGCTGGGATTTGAAGCCATGTTTATCTGCTCCCAAAGCATGTACTCCTTTCACTAAATCATGCTACACTGTGAAAGTCTGCACTCGCAAAGGTTACATTGGTATAGTAATTTCCAGTTACAGAAGGCCATCTATGCACTTGACGCTCTTCCATTTGAGTGGCTTATGTGGGCTGTTTGCAGCTTGGCTATAGAATTCAGATCATCAGACACACACACACCCAGAGCCAAGCTCAGCACTGAATCACAACCCAGCTTCTGAGGTTAAGTTTAAAGTATATTAGTTTGGGTTTGGTTGTTCTAAACCTTTAATGACATTTGATACATTAACTTTCTGCCACCCTGAAGTATTTTCAAAATGTCAGCTGAAATGATTGATTTGTACTTACCATTTTTTAAGGTTACTCAAGCCCTACCACAAAATAGAGATGACTGATTAAAGAAAAATGAGCCATTTCCCTATCTACCTTAGGAATTCCCTCCATAAACAGCACAGTGCATTTCCATTCTGGGTCCCTTGCTGGCGCATAGTCTTCGGAGACTTTGGGGCTTCCCAAATGCCAGTCCAGACTGCTCTGTGACGATGTTATCACAGGTATGCAACAAAATGGGGAAAATAGAATAAAAACATACACACACATTCAATTTGCGGAGGTTTCTTTTTTGGGAAGGACCGCCTTGTTAGAGACATAAGGTTGTACCGTATTCAAAATCACATCATACACTCCAGAGCTAGAATTGTGAATTCAACTCCCAGTCTCACCACCTACAAGAGGGTGACCCTAGGCAACTTTTAAACCTGGTGCCTCAGTTTCCCCTCTTATAAAATGAAGGTAGTAGTTTCAACCTTACATTTTTTGTGAGGATTAATTGAATTCACACATATAAAGCATATAAAGCATTTAGAATATGCCTGGCACATAGCACTCAAACACACATAACCCACTAGTATCATCATGACATTCTGTCCTTTCTACCTTTTTGGTTTGTGAAATATCTTTTCCTTTTATAAACAGTATCACTAGTACACAATTGCTAGAGATGTTGGTTTGGGGTTTTTTTGGTATGTTTAGTTGGTTGTTGGTTGTTGTTTTAATATTCTTACTTGAAAAAATAAAAAGTTTAAATGATGTCGCTGGCACATGGTGGTTGTTGATTCTTTTTCATTTTGTCATTTGTTGTTGTTTTAATATGCTTACTTGACAAAAGAAAAAATTTACAAACGTATGTCAGTCCCCAATTTTTAAAAATTTACTGGTCCATGAAACCCCCAAGTTTGGGTATCACTATTCAACTTCAGGAATTCCCTCAATAAAATAACTACATCACCAGCTCCTGTGCAGTCACGAATTGTAGGACTTTCCATTTTAATTCAAGCCAGTGGGAAATAGGAATACAATAAAGACAGTGCAACTCCTGGGACACTTTTGCCAACCCATCTAATTAAAGCTGCAGCAGTTATTCAGGCAAGGCAGGAAGATTACCATCAGCTTAAGTTAATGAAACTAGTTTCATACTTTGAGCATTTGGGGATATCAGAGGGCAGTGTGTCCATCTGCTTTACAAAATATCTCATATGGTTGACCTTAGATTTTTCTTTTAAATGTGAAATAACATCAATGTAGTCACAATTAACTCTACCCACAAATACATAGAAAATCTTAAATTGAGCCTTAAACTTCTTAAAACCTTAAACTTCCACAAATATGTTCTTAGACTGCTATAATTGCTATTCTGGTAAGCCTGTTAAGCAGTGTTTCTCAAAGTAAGTCCTTCAAAACAGGATTCCCCTGGATATTGTAGTTTCCTGGGGCTGCCATAACAAAGTGCCACAAGCTGAGTGGCTTAAGTGACAAATATTTATTCTCTCATAGATCTGGAGGCTAGATATCTGAGATCCCCACCTTGTGTCATCAGGGACACGATCCCTCTGAAGGCACTGGGGGGGATTTTTTCCAGGCCTTTCTCCTAGCTTCTGGTAGTTCCTTGGCTTGTGGCAGTACAACTGCAATATTCACATGGCATTCTCCATGTGTGTGTATGCCTGTCTCTATGTTCAAATTTTCCCCCTTTATAAGGACTCTAGTCATATTGAATTAGGGACCCAGCCTACTCCAGTATGACCTCATCTTAAACTAACTGCATCTGCAATGACCCTATTTCCAAATAAGGTCACATTCTGAGGTGCTGGGAATTAGGGCTTGCTGTAGACTGAATGTTTGTGTCCTCCCAGAATTCATAGATTGAAACCTGTTCCGCAGTGTGATAGTATTAGGAGGTGGGGCCTTTAGGAGGTGATTAGGTCATGAGGGTGGAGTCCTCATGAATGGGATTAGTGCCCTTATAAAAGAGATCCCAGGAGCTTCCTTGCCTCTTCCACCGTGTGAGGACACAGTGAGAAGACAGCCATCTATAAACTAGGAAGTGGGCCCTACACCAGACACGGAATCTGCCAGTTCCTTGATCTTTTGATCTTAGACTTTCCAGACTACAGAACTGTGAGAAATAAATCCTGGTTATGCTACCTAGTCTATGGTATTTTTGTTACAGCAGCCCCAATTAAGACAATGCTTCAATATATGAATTTGGGGGGGACACATTTCAACCATAAATACTCTTCTAAGGTAGGGTTCTGAGGCTAAAAAATTGGGAAATTTTGCCAACTCTATCTACTGTCTACATTCGCAAGGCACATCAGCATCTTAAAAATATTGAGCCTCTGCACAATAAAGAAACATTGTACAATAAGAAATCTTTGTAAAACCCAGTGTTTCTCAAAGTTAGGTGACTTGGGAAGCTATTTTCTTAAGTGACATTTGTATATATCCCACCGATATCCCTCAGAAAATTCAACCGGAATAACCCTCAGAAAATGCAATTGGATTTCAAGCAGGAGAACAGCCCAAGGCTAAAACCATGGTCATCATCTATAACAACTACAAAAACAAATTCCAGGCAAGGCAGTAAGCCTTTGACAGTCTATAACCCTCTGGCCTCTTCTTGTCTCTTAGGGAGGAGAGTGGGAGTGTTACAAACTCCTGGACATAGAAGCCCTTTGTGGCAATTATGACAGACTCAGAGTCAAGTGGCCAAATGGGATGCCATTATTAAAGGTGGAGGGAAAAACATGACGCTGACATTCTGCCAAAGCACCATAAATGAGGTCATGCACTTGAGTGCACAGACTATTACTGATAACAGGCAGTGACAGAAGAATTTGTAGGAAATTAGAGAGCATGGTGGAGGCTGTTTTATGGGGGGGTGGGGTGGGGGGAGAGAAAGTGGGGTTGGGGAACAAGCACCAGAGCTGTCCTTGCCTCTGCCGGTAATCAGGTCCACAGCTGGCTGCCTGGAGCAGGTGCTCAGCGGGCCTGGGGCCCCAGGCACACAAGGGCCAGAGCTCCCCGGCTTTCCTGGCAGCCACAGAGCTGTGGTTTGTTGCCCTGCTAATCCCACCCTGCACATCCCCCTGCTAGACAGGAGCAGGAAAAAAGTCACCATGCAGGGGCCAATGTGCTTTCCTTTTCAAGCAGATGCTGCTTTATTGGACGCCTGACTTTGCGATTAACTTTGGCTTATTTTTGCCATATGCCTTTCCCAAAGCCGCTTTAGTTCCTGGTGCAAGCTGAGCCCCTGCGATTTCATTAATCCAGTACTGCCTCTGCTCTCCGCAGCTGGCTCACCACTGGGTCTGCAATTGGCATTTTGCTCGCCTCCTTTGGCCTGGCTAGAACAATTGCTGGTCTATTTGTCTCAACATGCTCATTATCGATTTAGCCCATAGACTCATATCAGACACTGCAGAGCCACTGTCTTTATCCGGAGCTGAAAGAAAAATATGCTAAATATGACAACACCTGTGGCGTCTTTTTAGGCCTGAGATGGAAAGGGAAGAAATGAACAATTGTAGTGCAGAGAGGAGGAGGACCACCAACTAGGGGCATTTAATTGGAAAGCAAACTAGCCTCTGGTATGTGAAGATGTGGGAAGTGACACCCGAATTTTGATGAAAAACAAAAATTGAATAAAACATTTGGAAACAGATGGGGGAAGAGCATGAAATCTAGTTTTTAAAGAAAACCCACTCAACTGAATTCACCTAAAAGACAGTGTGATCTGGTAATAAAAGGCAATTGGCATCCTCTGGTTAAAAATGAGGCTTCAAAAGCAAACTTCTGGGGCTTTCAATTATAGCCTCTAAATCCCAAACATGGGTCTTTATCCACATGAAACAATTGCTTGCCAGGTGAAATGATTAGCTGAACAGGAAGATCAGAGATTGAGATACCCACGCGATGTTAGTATCATGAAACGCAACCAAGCGGGGTCTGGGAGATAAGCCTGAGCTCCTGTTTGGCCATTGTTTGAAGCCATAGAAGATCCATTTTCTTCCCTGTTCCCACACCCCAATGGACTCAAGTACACACACACACAAGTACTTGTACACACACACAAACACAGCTGGAATTCCTGCTTCCCCATTTAGAAAAAGATCTGCACTTTTTACCTGCCTCCTTGCTCCATTCCATCTTAAGGCAGGGCATGGAACAAAATAAAAATGAACATATTGGGGAAAACTGTGGGAAAATATGACTTGGTTCTCCTAGTGAGAAATTGAAACCCAACAAGACTGTGGGATAAAATGCAATTGTTCTTCAGTCTGCGTTACATTGTAAATTCTGCCTTGGAAACCAAACCGAAGGACTGCAGAAAGCTTGGAGATCAGGAAAGAAAACAAAACACAGGAGGTGGTTAGTGATTCCCCACAAGTGGTCTGGGGAGTTCTTTAAAACTGCATCATTATGACAGGCTCCCTGCAGGCTTTTTTCTAAGCAATTCCTTCTAAATGCCCTCAGAGTGCAAACATGTTGTAAGTTCAAGGAAGAATGAATTTCTGAGATGGAATAGGCAACCTCTTTGGGATCTGTGAACCAGAGGGTGGTGCAGGAGGGCATTTTGATGCTAGGAATTAGAATTGCTACAGGAGATAAAATAGAGTGGGAATCCAACCCTGTTTTGGCAAAGTTTGCAATATTTTGCAAAGTTTTCACAAGCAAAGAGAAAAACTCAAAAAATTTTATTTCTAACAACATTGCTCTCTTTCCCACCTCAAAGCTGCCCATTTGTGGTTGCTGTTTCCACTAATTAATCATTGTAACAACAATATAGGAGCCGTGAGATGGTGAATTTCTATTCAAATGCACTTTATTGTCATTGAGATTAAATGCAAGGTGTGCCTTCAATGCCTTTCTGAATGGTATCCTCTAACCAATGCTCTTGATTTTGGCTGAACATTGGTATGACCTGGGAAACTTTTAAAATAACTGGATTCCTGGATCCTCCCTCCCCAGAGGTTCTGATATGGGGATTTTTTTTAAGCTTCCAGGTGATTTAGTGTAACAGGAGGTTCTCCTGAATTGCACTTTCCTGAGCCTCAAAAGGGAAGTATCCCTCACGGGTAGTTCCCGCACTATTTGCCAGGGCTCCCTGCCATCATGCTAGCAAGCACCTCAGCCAAAGGCTTTCTTTCCAAAGTTTCTCAGTAGAAATCTCAAACTTCTCCAGGAAATCTCTAGCTCCTTCTGAGGGCTATGGCGGACAACCTGTTCTGTGCCTCTCTCCCAGCTTCTGGTGATTTGCTGGCGTTTGCCAGATTGCCAATTGTTCCTACAAGCCAGTAGTCCTTGGCCTGTAGGTGCATAATCCTCATCTCTGCCTTCATCTTCACGTGGCATTCTCCCTGTGTGCATGTCTGTCTCTGTGTCCAAATTTCCCCATTTTATCAGGACCCAATCATATTGGAGCAGGGCCCACCCTCATCTCTTCTTAACTTGATAATTTACAAAGACTCTACTTCCAAATAAGGTCACATTTCCAGGGCGTGGGTTGGGGGAGGCAGGGGTTAGGACTTACACATATTTGGCGGGGGGAGTGACCACAGTTCAACTCGTAACATAAATAGATAAAGAAATGTATGGTAATGATAAATGTTAAATTAAGGAAAGTGGTTACTTCAGGGGAAAAGAAAGAATAGGTATTCAGGAAGGGGTTAACAGGGACTTCAGCTGCCATGGGAATATTTTATTCCTTAAGTTGATCATGAATACACAAGTGTTCACTCTGTTATTCTTTACAATTCTTTTGATGTCTATTTTGTTTTTGGTTTTTGTTTGTTTGTTTTTTTGGCCATGCCATGCTGTTTATGGAATCCTAGTTCCCCAACCAGGGATTAAACCTGGGCCTCGGCAGCAAAAGCGTGGAGTCCTAACCACTGGACCATCAGGGAATTCCCTTTTGATGTCTATTTCGTGATAACTGTAAAATGTATGTATGTGTGTGTTTTATATATATATATATATATATATATATATATATATATATATATATATATCATGACAATTAAAATACTGTACCTTTTTTCTTCTTTTTTTTTTTTTAAACATCTTTATTGAAGTATAATTGCTTCACAATGGTGTGTTAGTTTCTGCTTTGTAACAAAGTGAATCAGCTACACATATACACACGTTCCCATATCTCCTCCCTCCCGCATCTCCCTCCATCTCCCTCCCTCCCACCCTCCCCATCCCACCCCCCCCAGGCGGTCACAAAGCACTGAGCTGATCTCCCTGTGCTATGCGGCTGCTTCCCACTAGCTATCTATTTTACATTTGGTAGTGTGTATATGTCCATGACACTCTCTCACCCTGTCACATCTCACCCCTCCCCCTCCCCATATCCTCAAGTCCATTCTTTAGTAGGTCTGTGTCTTTATTCCCATCTTGCCACTAGGTTCTTCATGACCTTTTTTTTTTTTTTTTTTCCCTTTTTTCTTCTTAATGTAGGTCTTCAAATTACACTGGAGAACATATGAGGGCGATACCTCTGTGTTACAAGCCTAGCCCAATGCTTGGCACTTAGTAGGCATTTAATAAATCCCTGAATTAGTTAATGAGGGACATTATTATACTACTTGAAGATGAGGAAATTGAGGTACAGAGGAGGAAACTGAGGTTATAACTGCATTATTGTACGGATGATCAGCAGAGTTGGGGCTTTAACTCCGTACTCTGATCTGCCAAATATCACTACCCCCTTTCTTGGTGAGTAGGAGGAAAACTGAGGACCCCAGAAAACCAAACATCGATAGTTCCTTTACTGTTGTCTTTGGATACTCAACAGTTAATTGGGTAGAGCCACTCAGATGTTAACAGACCTCAGCATCTTCAATGAACTTAGAGACCAAGTTGTTACGAATCTGGCCTGGACGTGGGTGGGTAGCCTTAAAGAATTACAGTGATTATCTCTTCCTTATGGCAAAAGCATATAAATAATGAGCTGGAAGGATCTACAGGGAAATATGTGTATGATACAGCATGTCTCTGAGGATATGAATACCTATTAAGTCTGCCCATTTTCCCAACTGTCTCCCCTTATGTGGGAATTGTCTCTTGGTCCATGGAAGTGCATCTTCCCATCAAGTTGATATTACGTGTCCCTACCTCTCTCATCATGGCTGATTAGACCAGGGATAAGCACCAGAACAAAGCCCACCATTTAGACGTGGATGTGGAACTGGGACTGAGTGGCAGTGATCAGTCTCTGCCACTGAGTGGAATGAAAACACATGAATTTGGGTTCTGTGGGGTGGCCACATTCCACCTGATGGACCAGAACCTGAGAAGAGGGTCTACAGAGAAAGAGAGAGGGAGACAGAGACAACGAAAGAGACAGGGAGAAAGCCAGGGAATCATGAGACACAGAGATAAGGGACAAAAAAGGGAGAGAGCCAAAGACTCATTCCAGATCCTTCCTGAGGTCCACTTGTCCTTAGATTCTGTGCAAGATCCCTGTATACTTAAAATAAATGTCCCTTTTATTTAAGTGAGGTTAAGGTAGTTCCTGTTACTTGTAACCAAAGAGACCTGACTAATATAGCTTGGCTGATGGTGGGGACAAAGCACAAAAGAGAAAAGAAGGAATTTCTTAGTCTAACAGGTGGCAGGCACCCAGTCCTGTTCTCCCAGCCTCGCCCACCTACTACCTTTCCATCCCACTCAGCAGACAAATTTCCATTTTTTTTTCAATCCAGAATGGGAAACAAATGGAAGAAACAAAACTTAAAGTATTATCAAAAGCCAAATGGAGGTGGACAGCCTCCAGCTACCCACTCAGCCACCCTCAGGCAGCTGTCTCTAAGAGCTAAATGGAAACAAACGAGCCAATGAGAATTCAGATAGGAGCACACAGCAGCCTATCCCAGAGCCAGGGGAGAGGGAACCATGAGAGTGGGAAAGGGTTCCAGGGCTGAGACATTTGAGTGACCAAGTTAAGAGCTGGCAAAAAGAGAAAGTGGAGTAGGCAGAGCCACCAAATAACTCCTTTAATCTCTTTAAGGGCCACATGAGTCACTATCGGGTGAGCCAGGAATAGTTTCCAGCCAAAAAACACAAACAAACAAAAAAACCGAACTCAGTTATTGGAATGTTTCCATGTCTACCAGTTGCCCCGCCCCACCACAGGCATATATTAGATGAATAGCATCATCTTTAAGGAGGTACACAGATCTCAGCCATAGCCACATGATGAACACCAGAAACCGTGTCTTACTCAACTTTGTGTCACCTGTAAGCAGCCTGATGCTTGACTTAGAGTTGGTACTCAAAACTTGCTTGGAGAAATTAATTAAATTGAATTGAATATGCAGTCAAGATTATCACTATTGGTACTGCAAGTTGGAAATATTCTCTTGATTATTGCAACCAGAGGTGAATGTCTAATACTAATACATGGAGCCGGTGTTTCTGTCCAAAAGGGAGAAGATCAGAAACGTGTTTTTCTACCGAAAAAGTTCAAAACAAAGTCTCCTACAATGTAGCATAACTGGGAAGACAAAACATAGAAAGAGGGCCTAAAGCATCCAGATTATAAAGACAGAGCTGCAGCTCTAAGCAAAGTAAGACAGTGAAGTGCTCCCTACATAGCTAGGGTGGGTTTCTCTACTGTGCAACCCACCCATGTTCCCTTACCCACTGCCAACATGCCTATCAGCATCAAACATTTTCATCATTTAATTAAGGGAGCTTATGAGTGTCCCAGAAGGATTGAAAAATGGAGGAATGTCCACTTGGGGCAGTTCAGATGGGGCTGAGCAAAGCCTCATTTCTTCTGGTGGACAACCCACTAACAACAGGTGTGCTGGAAGCCGTTACTAAAAGGGCCCCACGAGGCATCAAAGACAACATGAAGGGTTTACATGGATTCCTCACTCAGATGATGGACAGTGCCTCCCAGAACGCGGAGTGGAGGGTCTGCAGGGCTGCTCTGGCTTCCACAAGGCCCCACTGTATCAGGGCTCAGTAACCTTCTGTTGCTGATTCCTTGCCCTTCCCTGTGGTTCCCTTGGGTGTGGCCCCTGCCCCTGCTCCTTCTCTAAGCCCATGTCCCATCCCACTCTCTACTTCCCTTCAGGTCTCAAATGCTAAACGCTTAGCATCTTAGCTTAGCTTTGATATCATTTCAAGGCCCAGGAGGCAAGATCATCTGGATCTTTTTGTTTCCCTCGCCAGTATGATATTCTGGCATAATCTTTAGGTCATGCATGCTTGAGGGCTGTCTTTGTGATTCTCAGAGCCTCTCCTTTCTTACCCAAGTTTCTCCTTTCAAAACTTGTTTCTACTGTGGGCTCCAATAGCCTATAATGAAAGCCAGAAAAAAAACCCCACTTGACCGTTTCCTCTCTGCATTTCTGCTGCAATTCTCATTCTTTTCTGGGCAGAGCAGAGACCTCCAGCCGGCGAAGGAACACATCAATCACCTTCAAGGGAGTGCTGAGGACAAAAGTGCACATTTCTTGCCATAATCTTCACGTATCATCTTAACAAGAATCAGGTGGCCAGCATTTTGCAGTCTTTTGGAGGAAAAAAACTTGGTAATATTATTTCTGAAGATTGTACCTAAAAGGAGCTAAGAGCAGGGCTCTAAATAGGGAATTTTAAAAGCTGATAGTTCTTTCTAAAGTTTTATAGCAAAGAACTGAAGTGCCTGAATTCTGACCCCCAACTAAGCTTCTAATGGGTAGAGGCCTCAGAAAAATGCAAACGCTTTGTCACTAGCTAGGCTTTTGCTCCACTTTTCTTTCAGGTCTTACCCAGGTGAACTGAGCTGGTATGTGTGAGACCTGCAAGAACGCTTTAACCTTTCAGGCTAAAGTCAAGGCTAGAGGCAGACCTCCCTCCCACTTTCCCCTTGAGGCCCACCATTGACTCCTGACATGACGATGAGGTTGAGAACTGAGGGGGTCCCCTACGGTCAATGCTATATGAGACGGAAGGAAGAATAAAAGGGAAGAAAAGAGAAGCAAGAAAAAGAGAGGAAGAAGATAACTTTTTAACCCTCTCCTCTCCTCCAATTCAGCTACATTCCTATCAGAGAAATCCCATTGCCTGTAACTCGAAGATTCTACGTTGTCCTTTATCCAGTCAAAGCTCCTTTCTTGAGACTTGTACTGTCCCATATGGTACAAGTGAATATTAAACTTTAAATTTTAATGAATTAAGATGTCAACATTAAAATTAAAATTTTAACTAATTAAGATGACATAAAATTAAAGATTCAATTCCTCAGTCACACTAGCCACATTTTGAAAGATCAAGAACCATGTGTGACTAAAGGCTACTCTTACGTCAGCACAGATGTAGAACATTTCCATCATTGCAGAAAACGAACAGCACTGTAAATCTAGACAACTGAGAGAAAGCGGGAGGGGGTAGAGTTCCTTAGAGCTTAGTGAGTGTGATCAATAAAGGTGACATCACAAAGTAGACTCAGTGGCGATGGTAGTGGTAATAGCTTACCACTTATTAAGCACCTACCGAGGTACGTATGGGAATTATTTCCGTTTCACAGAAGGGAACAGGAAGATTACATAATACACTCAAGCTTACACAGCTATGAGGAGGGGGAGCCAACTTTAAATACAGACAATTGGGTTTCAAAAGCCCATTCTCTCAACCACGATGTGGGATATAGAAAAGAATCCATAGAACCTGAAAGAAGAGTTCCCCATCCCAGACAGGTGGAGCCTAATAAAGAGATGTTTGAAAAATGAATAAGACTGTGTTTTTGCAGACACTGGCTACAGCTTTCCATCAGCTACTCAGAGGGAAGAACTGGGACATCAGTATCAGAACGCACCTGTGCATCCTTTGTGTATGTATTTGCAGATGTTGGTGTAATGTAAAATACATGTTCATTATTATTCCATAATCTCTAATTATCCTTTAGCTGTCATCCTAATCTTCCTAGGTTATAAGACCCATGGAGGTGGGTTTTATATCTGTCTTTCATATAACTATATCACCAATATTTTTTTTTTTTTGGCCGTGCTGCTCAACATGAAGAATCCTAGTTCCCTGACCAGGGATCGAACCTGTGCCCCTTGCAGTGGAAGCGTGAAGTCTCAACCACTGGACCACCAGGGAAGTCCCTGTATCACCAATATTTAATACAGAGATTTTAGTAGTCTCCCAGTATATATTTTTTGCATGAAAAATGAAGGAATAAATAAAAATAATCTCTGTGAGGTTTGTTACATATAGATATGTGGACTGGTAGGAGCTGCACGATTATTAAAGTCAGGATGAATAATCATTCACATATTTTGGTGGTACAGATACTCAGCACCCTTTTCAGAATGTCTCTCTTCTGTCATGGGCATTTGTTGGTTTTCCACTCAGCTTGCATTCTCCCTTCCTGCGGCACAGCTCCCCAGTTTCAAACTAGGGAATGACTCCTTCCCCGCGATGTGCAATCTTGGAGTACTTGTCAGTCAAGGAGACCTGCTTTCCTCTAGCCATGTGGCAAGCCAAGGTGGACCCATCCAGCTCCCCCTCCAGACTGAGACTGCAGAGTGGAGCCGCACAGGCATAGACAGCCAGTTGGAACAGATTCACCCCAGCTGCAATACCCATAAGATTGTCCTTTGGTTCCTGAACTTGGATCCCTGGAAGTTTCTGATTTCTTCCTGTTCTGAACTTGTTTTATTAGCTGTTTCTTTCAGTGCTGTGAATACCCTGCATCCTTCCCAAACAAAACAAAGGAAAACAAAAATGTTTTTGATTAAGTTAGCCAAGGTGGTTTTGCTTTCTTTAAACCAAAGTATTCAACCAGTGGATCTAAGGAGGCTTTTCCCTATTTGCCTGTGCTCAGCATCTCAGGACCATCATACCATCGAGGGCTGGCTGCATCATTTGTGAGCCCCATGCAAAATGAAATTGTGGGGCTCCTTATACAAAACAGGGGAAAGTGTCGTTAAAGCTACTAAAATATAAGTTTTCCCTTTCTTCTGTGGTCTCTCAACTCATCACGGAGTTTCTTTTCTATTTGATGTTGTTCTAAGTAAAAAAGAAATTAAAATTAGAAATTATTATGATGAATTTTACTGTTTATATTTATATTGTGCAATGTCTGTTTTAAATGCAAATATCAGAGCATTTAACTGATAGGTAAAATCACCAACACTACACAATTCATATTTTGTAGCTCATACATATGGGTTTTATTCTTTCCAGAATAGTGGGAACTCTACACCAAACTAACCCAACTGCTTTTATGTCACTTCTTGGTACACATACACTCCACCTTTGACTTACTGATGAGTGAGGAAGTCCCCAAAGAAATAAGAATTACAGGAACCTTCTCTTTATTCATCATTTTCAACATATGTTTCAAGGAAGCAACACAAATGAGAAAGGATCTGATAATCTTTCTTGGTCATACATGTTTCTTAGAAATCACTGCCTTCTTCCTGCATGCAGAGGAAGGTCTGGTTAGAATAGAAAGCCTGGCCACTTGGGGCTGTCAGCACTGAGTCATAGACATACCACAGTTACCTTATACTACCTTTGAGTCTCAGTGAGCTCCCACCTTGTGAATCCACCAGAATTCTGTGCCCCTGGGGCACTGGAAAGGCTATATGCAAATGGAGTGACAAAGAATAAGAGTAAACACGCATGTTGCCTGTACCTCCTCTGCTCATACACCTACTCCATTAACCCATTGTACTTTATGTATAAAATATAAGGTAAAAAATAAAATTATTAAGAATTTCAGGACAGTGACAAAGACACACCACTTCTGGGCATAAGCCCCTGTGTGACAGGTCAGACTATGAAACTGGCCCTGATACCATAAGAACTTGTATTTGGAGCAAGCGCCGTCAGACAGCCTACCCTCCCAACAGCTACAGCCCTGAAGCCTGCTTAGCCTGGGAACTCATTATAAGGAGGTGTCCCTGTAAAATGCTCAGCCCAGTGTCCTTTCTATAGGATTCAGGAAGAATAAGAGGAGGCGGAGTTGCAAATAAGAATTTTATACCCTTCCTATTGAGGTGCATTTCAAAGAAGCCTCTATAACTCTACTTAACATAAGGGCAGGGAGAAAAATCTCTGAATATTCTACTGTTTTCTACAGCTGGAAATGAAGATTTTACAATGAGATTTTACACAGCAGGAGAGTATCCAGTAGTGACCCCCTACTAGAAAAGATGCGAACATTGCTGGAAACATCCTCAGAGAGAAGCCTGGAGAGTGACCCTCCTCCTCGTTCCCAAAGCCTCAGCTCTGCCCTCCTATTGTGTCAATTCCAATCTGATAGCACTGGAGCCATGAAATTATAACAATTTTGAATTAGAAAGGACCTTTGAACTCATCAGACCTAACTCACTTTACATATGAGATTAGATGACTTTCTGAGGTCACAGCATTAGTGAGTAGCAGCACCAGCCAAGGACCTTAATTTTTAGCTTTTATCTCCATCTTTAGCCAAGGCATTCTTTCTCTTAAAGATAAAAATAAAGGATATACTGTATGATTCTAGTTACACAATGTTCTTTAAATAAGAAAATTTTAGAAATGGAGAGCAGGTTAGCGATTGCCGGGGGCTAGAGAAGAAAGAGAGTGGAGGAAGAGGGTGTGGCTAAGACGAGAAAGTGTGGCATCCTTGTGGGATCTCTGTCTTGACTGTATCAATATCAGTATCCTGGTTATGATATTGTGCCACAGACTTAAAAGGTGCTCTTTGGGAGAAACTGGGTAAAAGATACACAGGGTCTCTCTGTATTATTTTTTATAACTGCATGTGAGTCTGCAATCATTTCAAAACAAAAATTTTAATTTAAAAAAATGAATAAAGGACACATTGGAAGTTTAACTTCAATCATTCAAGATAAATAGTAAAGGAGACAAATACTAAATTGATAATCATTGAAATACTGAAATGAACCCTATTCTCTTACGTGAGTGACAAGAGGTTGTACCCAGGCCTTCATATTGTATGCTATTCCTGACTTTTCAGAATTATTATTTCATTATTGGCAGGCCTTATTTTTCAAAGTTTTTCCTGTCATAGGCTATTTGACAACATCCTTTGAGAAAGCAAGAAGTCCCAGTCCCAGAATACACACAATGGAGGCGACATTGCTGACAACTGAGAATGTTTATGTTGTTTAGAATCCAAAGAGATTACAAACATCATGCAGCACCTCTGGACACCGTTGTTTCATCTCTTCAGGATATCTCAATGCAGGAGAAGAGAAATCTTTAAAAGACTGTCCATTGAATACAAAATCGCCTAGCAAAGATTATTAAGGCCCTTGGGGGCTGTTAGAGCCCATCCCAAAAGAGCAGAGAAGTACCAGAGTGTTCCAAATTTGTCAGCCTCATCTCAGATGTTAGGCATCGCTAAATGATGGTGCCGTTTCCTTACGTAAACCCTGGTCTCAACTCAGCCTTCTGTACTAACTACCATCAGAGAAGAAGTATTCATTCCTTGGTCAGATACAACCTCCCTAACAGGTGTTTTGGAATGTAACTTTAAGGAAAGAGGGAAAGAGAAAAAGGATAAAGGCATTAAAATTCACGATAAGAATAATAAATTGGCTTCAAAGGAAGTTCTAAAAAGGGAAGCCCTTTGTTCTACAGAATTCCCAGTGGGTCAATGTTGATTACATTTGGAGGTAAAGCTAAAACATGATCACTAAGAACCGGAATATATTCAAGGGTGGATGTGAACTGCCTTTTCACAGATATGACTGCTTTGTAAACAATCATGAAACAGAAGTTACGTATATTATTAGAATCGTTAAGAGTGTGACTACGTAAACAAAACATAGTGCACCACTTTGGGCATTTATCCTGATTTTTGACTTTATTCCAGCATTTGGAACAAAATAAAGGTAGTTTGGCAAATGTGGGCTTCCAGTGATCTTAAGAAAATAATCGTTTTCTTCCAAAAGGAAAAAGAAAAAAAATTGTTTTACTTATCCATTCATTCTTTAAAAAAAAAAAAAAAAAAGAACTATTCTACGTAAGCACTGTACTAGCTAGGTAGTGGGGATGCACCTGTGAAGAATAATTACAGCAGCAAAAGATCGTCTAGTTTATATAGGCACCAGTCATATTATAACAAATATTAAATCGTATAGTTTTCCTAATAGCCCTGTGAGGTAGGTATTACTATCACCCTTGCTCTATGGCTCAGGAAACTGGGCTTTCCCAAGGTTACAAAGCTAATGCAAGTGAAGCTGGGATGCGAACACAGTAATCCTAGCTCCAGAGCCAAATTCTTAACCCCTACACCATGCCTTACACAGAGACTGATTGATATGCCCCAACCCCATGGTTTCAGTTTATTGGGAGAGACAGACATTAAACAAATAACTTTAAAGAACATTAAGAACTGGAAAGGCAGGGTCTGGTGAGGGTAACCAAGGGGAAGTGATCCTCCCCCTTTCTCTCTTCCTGAGTGTTCTAACCACTCCTCCTCTTTGCTTTTGTGTTTCTTCTCTACCAAGCACGGAGCAGTCACTTGCCTTGTACTGGACCCTGGCTATCTTCAGCATGATGCATATGAAAATTTGTAAATTCTCCAGAAGAAAATTCATCTCTGGTCCATGGTACAGAGCAAGGCTGTAAAATGTGCTGGCAATCAGGTGTCAAGTTTCCTAGCTGCTTTTTGTGGGCATTTAAAAAAATGCTTGCTATTGGTATTTTATATTTCTTGCTGCTGATGTTTCCACTGAAAATGATTGTATTAATGTGAGCATTCAAAAGGACAACATGAAAGGAAAATTAAATAATTTTTTCGTATTACAAAACCTTCATGTGGGAACTGATGGCAAGAGCTCAATCTTCTTTGCTCGTGGGGCCCACGAGCCTAATTAACACTGGCTTGCAATCAAGGCTACTATTCTAGTGGCTACTTCCTCCACGGGCCTGACACCACAGCACTTCTGACCCTACTTCTTGTTTTCAAGTTCTCACAATAGATCCTTTCTAAAATGTCTCTTTTTCCCTTACGAGAATGAAACTAGTGGTATTAGCTATCTCCCCCACTGCTTTTCTTTGCAGATTCCTTTTTGGTTTTTTATTCCTAGGGCTCTCTCTGGAATGAAAGCACTTTTTCTATTTTGCAAAGGCTTCTTTTCACACTGGAAAAATTGGAGTTTGGTACTAAGTAAAGTGGAGGCCCTCTGACAGTAAAATGATTAGAAAGCACTTTGTTCAGAATTCTAATCCCCTGCCCCACTGTGAGCACAGGATTACTCCCCAGAACATGGATCGAGGGGTCCTGCAGGGAAGTGGAAGGACACAGGCTTCAGAGCCAGCTGGATTTAATTTAAAATTCCAAATCCATCACTTTCTGTGTGACCTTGGGCAAGTTATCTGAACCACCCAAGCCTCAGTTTCCTCATCTGTAAAATAGAGATAATAACATCTACTTTGTAGAGCTGTTTTCAAGATTCGATAAGACCAGAACAGTGCCTGCAGCAAAGCACATCTTTTTCTTTCTTTCTTGCAGGGAGAGGGGTTAAGGTCAGGGTGTAGGAGCATTGGATAGAGAGTTAAAGGAGGACAGAAGAGAACATTATCAAGAGCTGGGTCTGAGAATTAGCGACCACAAGGAAAGCACGCCCCCAGGGGGATCACTCTGTTAGGACTTCATTGTGGGGTCCACCATGAAAGCCATGTGGGAGGTCCCCGGTCAGACAGACCTGGGTTAAAGTCAATCCTCACCACTTACTGGTTGTGTGATCTTTCCTTCTCCTGTAACTGGGGGAATTAATACTTGTTTCAAAAGATTATTATGAAGATTAAGTTGGATAATATTTGCAAAGTGCTTAGGCCAGTGCCTGGCACATTGGAAGCTGTCAATAACTGATAGCTGTTTTCAATTATATTGGTAGCTATTAGTTGTCAGTTTTACTTTAAGCAACTTTCTAAATCTTTCCAGGCCTTAATTTTCTCATCTGTAAAATAGGTGTAGTAAGAGGTACCTCATATGGCTATTGTTAGAATTGAGACAAACCATTTAAAAACAGATGGCAAGGGACTTCCCTGGTGGCGCAGTGGTTAAGAATCCGGCTGCCAATGCAGGGGACACGGCTTCAAGCCCTGGTTGGGGAAGGTCCCACATGCCGTGGAGCAACGAAGCCCATGCACCACAACTACTGAGCCTGCACTCTAGAGCCCGCGAGCCGCAACTACCGAGCCCGTGTGCCACAACTACTGAGCCCACGCACCTAGAGCCTGTGCTCTGCAACAAGAGAAGCCACCGCAATCAGAAGCCTGTGCACTGCAATGAAGAGTAGCCCCCACTCGCCGCAACTAGAGACAGAGCCCGCGTGCAGCAATGAGGACCCAACATAGCCAATAAATAAATAAATAAATAAATATATTAAAAAAAAAACAGATGGCAACATATGTGGCACCTGGTGAGTAATCAATACTTGTTTCCTTTCTTACCTGCTCTGGTAATTATAATGCTTGTTGAAGATTACTCTCAAATATACCTCCATGAATGAATACTCCATTAATTCTACCAACTTCTCATAGCTTGTCTGTTAGTATTTCTCTCCAGCTCTTCGAAATCTTGTTTTTTTCTGTAATTTCAGAACTGCCCTTGGTGTGGGATCCTTGTTGATTACCTGGTAGGTGTGTCTGAAGTTTCCCAGAAAGGCCCTCCTTCCAAAACATGTCTCTACTATGGATCTCACATTTCTACTATTAGCAATTTATTTCACCATGTTCTCCATAAAACAGAAATTCGTGTTAACACTTCAATTGGAGTCAATGAAAATTTTCCTTCTTGATAGGAAAACGAAATATCCTAGAAGGGACTGGGTGACAGAGTAAATGAAGGATGTGGACACAGAAGATAAAGCTTTCAGAAGAAAGGCAGGGGGAGGGTCCTCAATGGACATGATCTTCATATTTTCACAGGGCTTTAAGGAATGGACTAGCTTCTATGCTTTCTAAATTCCTCCCCCACTCTCCCCTCTGTCTTCTTCTTTCTTCCCCCCTCCCCTCTTTCCTTCCTTTTCTGATTCACATTTATTTTTGTCCACTCAAACAACAGTCCCTACCTTCTCATTTTCTCCTCAGAGTGTTTTAAACTGTTTCCCATTTCCTCTTCATCGTTTCGGATACCATTTTTACTGCATTTGCAATCCGTATGCTGACACAGCATCATTCCCCTCCTTCCCTTTTCCCATTTATATCAAATACTGTGCAGGAAATTCATCCTGCTCAGTGTCAAATGCCAGATCCACTTTGGATATGCATTATTTTTTTCAAGGTAGGTTTTATTCCCACTGTCTTTCCCGCAAACCTAACAAAACACACACACACACACACACACACCGCACACAGTCTCACACACACGTTCCCTATCCTTACCCGACCGGTGAATCCAGAAACTGTCTACTCTTTATACCCTTTAGAGATGCGTGGAAATATTAGATGGTGAAGGCTGGATCAGTTCAGAGTGAATTAGTACCCAAAATCTAGGAAGCATGGAAGCTTATCGGATCACATTTCTTCCCTTTTTTCCCCTGAAACTTATCCCAGCTTTTGAATTTGTAAAAGTGAATGAATAATTTGGTGAGAAACAGATTTCGGAGAAGATTTGCCCAGTCTCCAGCTTCTCTTTAGGGTTGAATTTTCCTAAGAACATTCTTTCCTTCTGGCAGTTGGAGAAATTCAGGTCCAGGGAAATAGAATGGACTCACAACTCCAGCATACACAGCTAGAGGAAACACATGTGCTATTAGAAATCTTAAGTGAGTCTGTAGTCAGCCATGTTTGAGTCCCATGTACACCTAATACAGAGATCAGTGTTTACTCTGGTGTAAACCTTCAGTGGATTAAAGATCTAATGTGATCTATGACCAAAACTGTTGGAGAAACCCACCTGCAGCAATACCCACACATTCAGACTCCAAACAAGTAATTCTTTAGGGACACCAAGAGCAAGGTACTTTGAGATATAATAATTGTAGTCCTGTGTCTGTCTACACCCACTACGGTCTCTTTGAAGGAAGGTTGTGTGTGTTTTACTAATATTCCGGACCCCTGGTCCCCTAGCACAGTACACGTTGCATGCCCTCTGTAAAGACTTTCTGAGGCAAACTGAACCGAGTGGATGTTAACTAAGCCATGCTTAGTGAGCAAAGTGCAAGATGAAGAAATTAAAGTTTCAAGCTACAACAACACACCTCTTATCACATTTGTGATAACCAGATTCGTGCAAACCAGATTCAACACAGATCTAGGCTCAATTTAAAGACAGAGACTGTGATCAGAGAAAGACTGCCTTTCTCCCAGGTTCTTGTCCTTTTTTTCCCTTTTGTAACAGTGCTATGCATGTTCCATTTATTTGGTTTGTTGCTTCACTGGATTGCGCATGCAATGCAGTATCACCAGACTGTGAGTTGAGACGATCAATTTATGTGCAACCAGAGAGATCCTGGGAAGCAGTCATGTTGCACTGAAACAGTTTTGTCCTGACAGGAGGCCATTAGCAATGAGCTCCATCATGTCCGGGAAGATTTACTTTTCTAAGACCACAACAGTCATTCATTAGAGCATGATTTTTCATAGAATCTTGGAGTGGGAATCAGGAATTCTGGTTTCCACTTCTGCCTTTTCCCACACTTGGCTTTGGGACCATGGACAGGTCACTAAACTTCTCTAGACCCATCCAACTACACCTTGAATTTGTGTTTTTATATGTGTATTCTCATTTTTTCCCTTAATTCAGCTTTTTAGGTTAGATTTTGCTACCCTTGTTCTACAGGTCCAACAGCAAACATTAGGTGAGCACTAAATCCTGTGCCCTGCACTGTTCTAGGTGTTAGAAATGATCAAATGTAAGGCGTAGAGAACTTTAGTAGTGACGCCACTACCTAGAAATTTCTTCTAATGATGGCAACTAGGTAATTTTAATTAACCCTCTATCTGAAGACAGCAAAAAGGAGAGATGAAATATAAAAAGCATTTCTTAAAAGCACATAAGAACTAACAAAACCCAAGAATGACAAGGCCATAGTTGTTGAGGATCCAGAGAAGCAAGTCTAGCATCCAAAGGTGCTTTGGCCTGAGCACACTTGCCTATTTGGAAGAAATAGCTGCAAAACCAAGCTGTGGTTCTGGTAGCATTGAAAGAAGAGGGAAAAATGCCCCTCAGGACCTGCCCCATCTGGGGAGTCTGACAATCCCTCTACATTAAGGTGGGACCCCAAAGGGCTACAGTCTCAAGGGTGAACCAGAAATAAACTCTTGCTAGACTTACAGCCCAGGTTTGTTGGCAGAGGCCAATAAAAATCCTCTTGGAGAAAACTGTCATTATCCTAGGCCTCCAATTTTTTGAAATATAATGTCAAGTACAGAAATATAACTAGACAGCAAGGAGACATAAGTCAACGAGAGTATCTTCTCTACTCACAAGGAATTGACATGCTTGAAATATCAGACATAAACAATAAAATAATACATTTTGCTTGCCATGTTTAAAGAAATAAAAAGCATGCTATAAATAATCTACAAGTAATATGAAACTATAAGAAGTTACATACCAGACTTGAAGAAGAACCAAATACAACCTCTAAATCTCAAATTATAATAACAAATTAAAAACTGAGTTGTTGTATTTAAACTACATTAAATCCAGGTGAAGAGAGAATTGGTGAACTGGAGGACAGGTCAGAAGACATTGTACAGAATGTAGCACAAAGAAACAAAACATAGAATATAGAAGAGAAAAGGTAAAATACATAGAAAATACTATGAGAATGTCTAAAGCACATTTAAACCAAATTTCCACAAAGAGAGGAGAGAGAGCATGAGATGGGAGCAATATTTCAAAAGACAATGGTAGATAATTTTCCAAAAATGGGGAATTAAACTCGAGGCTCATAACTCCAAACTGTATGCTCTTTCCTTGTGTTTGGAAGACTCATGGATCTCTTCATCCCAGCTTTCTTTATGGTTTGATATTTACCCTTTTCCTTCATTTATTCTTATCATCTGTATTTGTTCTGGAAAAATTCTGTAATATCTCTGGTTCTTAGAAGAATGGTGATGATGCAGCTCCCCATCTCTTATGGAGTAAAAGACTTAGTGGGTAACTCACAAAGAGCTCATTTACAATGTCAAGGAATCAGTGCTACAGTGATGTGTTTTTTATAACAGTGCTGTGGGGAGCATAGAGCAGGAAGCAACTAACTCAGCCATGGGGAGTTTGAAAACCCTTCACCAAGGAGATGACACTTTAACTGGATCACAAAAAGTCTTGAGGGATGAATGGGAGTTTGTCATCTAATAACGTGGAATGGCCACTCGAGGCAGAAGGAAGAAAATGTGTACCTGCATCAAGATATTATCATCCATGGAAAGTTTGAGAGAGAAACAATTGACGTGGCTGGAAGATAGAGTATATGATAGGAGAGGAGGAAAGGTCTGCTGAACAATTCAGATGGCACTAAAATGGAATGAACACCCACTTAACGAATTTGGTCTCGGCCTATAGGCTAGTATTTCTCAAACTGGAGTCCACAGACCCTTGGGGTGGAGGAAGTGAGGGCACACTCTTGAGAGGCAAGTGTTCTCCCAGAAAAGCTTTCTTTCCCCCCCCATTTAGATGAGAATCTGAACAAAACAAAAGCAAACAAACCAAAGCCCTAAAGTGAATACAGATGTATTCTAGATCATTTTGATTACCACCGTATTTGTTGTCCATGGTTGCACTGTCATCTTTGATCCAATATGGGAGTTGAACACTTAATAGATTCCATTTTGCAAATAAATGATCATGCTGGCTATAAACAATCAAGAGTAGAAGGGTCCACGTTATATTAGAGACTACATGCCTTATTTTTAAAAGTATTCAAGTCTGATGTTAAAAGAACTAATTTTGTGCAGTTCAAACAAAACATGGCACTTCCAGTTTGCAACTCTGACCTAAAGTGACAGTTTTTAACTTTTAATGTGTTAGTAAGTGTATTTGATTGTATGGGGTTATATCAACACACCCTAATGGCAAAATGACAATTGTCCTACACTGAATTCATTGTATTTATGTTGAATTATTTTATCAGTTATTACGAAAAAAATGTTTCTTTCTCATTGACAACTGAAATAAAACACAGTTTCCTAGAATATGATAATTGTTTAAGTTAGACAATAAATCGAGACCAATGTGAGATCATGAAGACAACATTGCAAGAGGAATGATGGCCCCTTCAAGTGTTTCTGGTTTATAACAAATGATCAGAGACATTTATTAAGTAAATGCTTTGTTTAAGCCAAATAAAGGCCAAATAACATCATGGGGCACCGTACAAAGGAGGTTTTGTTTTAGTTTGAATAGACTTTCTTCCAAATTTCAGACAAAATGGAAACAATGATAGAGAACTTGATTTATGGTTGAGTCATTTCAAAATGGTCTGAATGAATCATTTCCAATATTTACTGACATTTTTTCACTAGCTCGGTGTTGCAGCCATGAACATTTCTTTAACAACTACAAGAACCAAAAAATGACTTCAAGTGTTATTTTCCCATTCACAAGTCCAGTAATAATTGGATTAGGTAATCATTTAATGCAAATTTGTGTGTCATAATAATAACCTATCTTCAAGTTACCAAGATAGCCTCATAAGGATTAAGAGACAGCTCATTAAAATTGGCATTTGATGATTATTCCACAGAATAATCTAGGCAGAATTAGGATAAGTAGGTGGTCTGAATATCCTAAAATAGTAAACAAAACTGTGACGTTACTTAATACCATTATGGACAACATTGTTAAATAAACAGTATTGCCCTCTTTAAAAAGAGTATTTTTAAACTTAAGATACAGATTAAAAATAGAACATAGAAATAAAGAAAGATTTAGCTTTATCTTTTTACTATTAATCTTTCATATTAAATTAATATTGTTAATTAGAATTGTATTGGTTTTACAGTTTTGTTTATATTTAACTGTATGTTTATTTTTGGATTTAATTTGTACATTATCTATGAGATAAAGGAGTTGTTATATCTAGTCTTATGTGTTTATAGATTTTGTTAATATTATGATAAATAATTTAAGTCAACACTGGGAGTATGAAAGAATTTTTTTCCTTTAAAAAAAAGCCACCATTATAGGCCCTATGTGGCTACTGAACGATTTAAAAGAAGGAGTAGGTGATGAGATTTTCATTTTAAGTTTACCCTCAGGTGTGTGAAGGTTAACATGAGAAGGAGCAAGACCCAAGGCAGCAGCTCCATCAGGAAGCAGTGATGTACTTGAGAGTTAACGAGGATTTTAACAAAAGATGCTGCGTTAGGAGTAGAGAAACTGTGACGTGCCAGCTGGGTCTCTCGTTGCTTATCTCTTGTTATGTACAATGGTTTGGGATATATTTTACAAGGTCATATGGCGAGGGTTTAGCAATATGCTTTTTTAGGGAAAAGGATAATGTACAATCGGGATCAAGAAGTCAGGAAAAGGTGAGGGTCTCTAGATCTTAGCATTATTTCCAGAGGGCATGCTGGGGCCTAAGCTTGCTGGACATGCATTTTGGGTCTACATTCCAGTGGAGAGATGCCCCCCACTTAGCCATAGGTCTGTCTCTTTGTAGGACGAGCTTGAGAAAACAGCCTAGCCGTTGCAGGAATACATAGGCGGCCTAGTACAAGACTATCTGAATTTGAGGTGCTAGCAGTTTGGGAATTGACCAGGAGTGCTTGTCCCTCAAAACCTAGAAAGTTTGGGCCCATGAGATGATGAGATTGACCCTGCTGAAAGGAGGAAACTTCTTGACCCATGGGAAGTGGAGCTTGGGTGCAGACCCTCCCTCTGGGAGAAGAAAAATCCTAGATCTAGCTAGTTCTCTGTTCAAATAATGAGAGTGGGCTTCCAGCATCACTTTTGGACAATTCTGCTCATTACACCACAATATAAAGTTATTTTATGAAGAGGATTCATCAGACTTGGTGATTAATTGAACCTGGAAGAGTATATAAGACAGGGAAAGAGGAGTTGAGAATTACTCTGAGGTTTACACCTTGGTTAATTGAGTATATGATGATTCCATTAACTGAGATAAAGGATGCAGGAGAAGAAAAGTCTTTACGGGAGGGGGAGATGACGCATTCGCATGTGGATATATTGAGTTAGAGGTATCCCTGATACATTCCTTTGAAAGAAACGGAGGCTAGAGAACACTGATTTGAAAGTCAGATGCACTGCTTATGCTTGAAGTTTGGGAAGTGAATGGCAATGACATTGTTCTATGTAGACTGAGGAGAAGTGAAGGGAATTTTAACATTTTAAAAGCAGTTCGGTATAGTAGATCAATTGTTGAGTGGGGATGAGGCTGGGCAAAAAGCAAAAACATATATTAGAAGCCCAAGAGCTATCAACATAATGAACCATTCAGAACATGTGAGAAATTTTAGGAAGGTAGTGAAAGCATATTTTGCCATTGTTTAAGAAATAGTTGAGTTTAGGAAGCAGATGACTTTTTCTCCGGAAATTTGCTGATGAAGAGGAGAGAAAGAGGAGAGATGGATTAGGAATCAAAGGGGAACAATAGGAGAGGGCAATATTATTTACTGTACTATCATATCATATTAAAGAAATACCTATGAGGTTTGGGGTTGACAATATATAGTATGTATGGGATAAAGTTGCATCATATTTGCCTACCTCCAGTTTTTTAAAATAATAACTATTTTTAAGGAATTTACCAGAAGAGATTTTACTTTAAGTATAAAGTGATCTGCAAAATAATTTCTTTATTGTAATACCCTTCTATTGCTCGCCCTGCCTTCATTTTCAGCCCCTTGGAATCAGCCCTCCCTCCAATTCCCAAGACCGTGGTAATCTATCAAAAATAAAATTCCAATCATGTCTCTCACGTGCTCATGACTTCCATGATCTGGTCCTTGCCCAAATTCAAAAATCCATTTAGCATGTATCCATTACATATATCTATGTGCAGTCTAGTATGGGAGACAGACAAGTAAATGAGCAATCTTAATATATAGCATGGTACTTTCTATGATAGGGAGGCCTGGCACACCAGATCTAGAGAATTCCCCAGCTTGGTGATGGTTGGGCTGAGTCCTAAGGGAATGTCAGGAGCTCACTGCATCTTTCATAAATGCCCCACTTGGCTCTGGCTTTTTTGTTTCAACTTCCATGCCTTTGTATATGCTGTTCTTTCCAACTGAAATACCCACCTCCACGTCCATCAGCCTGTGGAATTACTATTTATCTTCAAGATTTCACACACATATCATGTTTTCCCTGATGCTTCTTTTACATTCATCAACTGGGTTAAGTGCCCCAGTTTTATAATCCCAGAGGATGTTACACTTACTTCTGCAGAAACACTTGTCTCCACATCTACCTATGCATGTACTCTTTCAGGGCAGGATAGGTCTTTCATCTCTAATACCTCCCTCCTAGTATAATGCCTGGCATATAGTAAATGTTCAATAAATGTTTGTTAAATGACTGAGTGAATAAAAGTTCCTTGACAAGTGAATTATCTAATTCTCGAACTTTTTAAGATTTGGGGCAAGGGGGTGCTGTGACCTTTGAAAAACTCATTTAATCTCTCTGAACTTTTCCAACTTTGTGTTTGGCTATTGCTAACTAAGATCCTTTACCACAATAAAATTCCATTACTCTATTTGATTCTCTGTGTCTATGAATATAACATAATAAGATCTGATTGCTCAAACATGTCTGTTATCAGCAGAGTCTGACAGATTACGTAATTCATTTAACATTCAACCAATATTTATTAAACACTGTGTACAAGGATCTGGTCTCAATGTAAGTATTAACCATGCAGATAAAGGCCTTGCCCTCATTGAGTTTATGATCTGTGAGGGAAATATAGTAAAGAACTAAGCTTGTATGTAAATACAATTTGAGATAAAAGCTATGGGAGAAAAATAACATGGTGCAGCAAGAGAGATTAACAGGGACGGCTTACTATAAATTATGGGGTCAGAATATGGTGAAGAGATATTTAAAGCTAAGATCTAATGGGTGTATATAAAGTGAGGACAGTGAGAAACTCTTTCCTTCTAAGAGGAGGCATTTGAGAATGTATTTTGGACTGTTTTTTTAAAATTTATTTATTTTTGGCTGTGTTGGGTCTTCGTTGCGGTGCACGGGCTTCTCACTGCAGTGGCTTCTCTTGTTGTGGAGCAAGGGCTCTAGGCGAGCGGGTTTCAGTAGTTGTGGCACGCAGGCTCAGTAGTTGTGGCTGGCGGGCTCTAGAGCACTGGCTCAGTAGTTGTGGCTCACGGGCTTAATTGCCCTGCGGCATGTGGGATAGAACCCGTGTCCCCCGCATTGGCAGGTGGATTCTTAACCACTGTGCCAACAGGGAAGTCCCGAGAATGTATTTTGACAGCACAGTTGGTATGTCCAGAGCCTGGTGAAGGAGGGGGTAAATCCCTGGAGATAGGGTAGGAGAGGTAAGCAGGGGCCACATCATGCTAAAGATTATAGAATTATTTCTACAAGTAATGAGAAACCATTGAAGGGTTTTGAATAAGGAAATTATATAATCATTTTCATTTCAAAGGATCACTTGCCTGTGGTGTAGAAAATAGATTTGAAGGGACAAGAGGGAATATGAGAGCCCAATTAAAAAACCGTTTGTTTAGAAACTTAGATTTGTTTGCTTATAGTAGAAAACCCCAAAGAACAATGGCTTACAAGCTAGTATCTGACTCTCCTCGAATGTAAAAGGAAGAGCTAACTAGGGCTGGAGCAGAGGCTTCTATGACTATCTGGGCTTTTCCCTCATGGGGTAGTCACAAGACAACCACTCAAGAATATGCCAGCACGTCCATACTTTGGGGAGGAAGAAAAAAGAAGCTCTAAGGCAAAAATGGAACATGAACTCAAGCATCTGTCCTCACCCCTTTTAAAAGACCTTCCCAGAATTCACTCAATAGCATTTACTCATATTTCGCTCCTCAGAACTGTGTCACCTGGCCAACTCTATCAGCAGGAGAGCTGAGAAATGTTGATTTTTTAAAAAACGGGGTCTGTTGCCAGGCCAGACAACATCAGACTTAGAAAAGAAGAGAAAAATGGATATTTGAGAGGCAAAAAGCTGCCTCTGTCCCTGTCCACCCCTTTTCATCTCTTGAAGGGAGGGTGAGCATGGTTGGCTTGTATGAGGGAGGGCTGCGCTAGGTTAGGCGGAAGCAAGCTGCTGTTTGTATGTTTAATGATGGGAAGAGAACTGTGCTTGAATGTAAAGGGCAGAAAAGGAGGCCTGGAAGATACTGTACATCAGCTCACTCAAAACCCATCCAGCCCTCTTCTAACTTGCTTTCCTAGACTAGATTCCTAGACTCCTTTGCAGCTAGAATGCTGCCATATTTTCTAGTTTACACCCATCCTACAAAGTGTTCCAAGTTTGGGATGCAGACACGAGCCATGCGTGGTGCTATTTTAATACTTGGGATATCAGCTTTTTTGGTCAGCAGTTGACAGAGATATCTGTTCTTCTAGTGCTGCCAGGGTACTGGGGTCCTGTCTTTGAGCTTAATAGGTCAGGGGTGCGGTTGGGTATTTGGTCTGAGTCTGTAGTTCCAGCTGTGTTGTTCATGGCTATGTAGGATCCAAAGTTAATCCTCTGGCTCCCTTATAGACTTTTTTTTAGTTAACCAGTTTTCTTTAATAAACACTCTCCTGCTACAAGTAGCTAGAGTGGAATCAGTTGTCTACAATTAAGGACCCTGACCAGTGTTGGAAATACTAACCCATGGGACAGTGTATAGGCAGTTTCTTGAACTGTTATGAATATATGTTTATATAATATGATGAATAATACACTCCATTTTATTAAAATCTGACTGTGTGCTAACTACCTACTTATCTCTCCTTTTGGAGATCTCAAAGATACCCCAGACTTAACACGTCCAGATCAGAAACTCCTGATATTTGCCATTCAAACTTGTTCTTATGACTTTGGGTTATACAGTCCAGAAATTTAGATAGTCCCCCTCAGTGCATACATTCATTCCATAACCAAGTTCTAGTCTGCCTCCTAAATGTCTCTGGATTTCATTCACTTTTCTATATTTCTACCATCGCCATGCTGGTTGAACCTATCACGATCTGTCTCCTGAACTACTAAATTCGTCTCTTAACTTATCTAATTGCATATCCTCTGGGTCCCCTCTAATCTAGTTTTTACAGTTTTGCCAGTTTTCAACATGAAATGTTGTAGATTAAGACAAACGTATTCACTCATCCCAAATCCCCACGCAGTCAGGCCCTTGCCCACCTCTTTTGGCTACCTGTCACCCCGCCTCTGGTTCTCTAGCTGTCTCTTGTGCATGCCATGCTCCCCAGCCACTGCACGTGCTAATTCCTCTTCTAGAACGCTCCTCTTTCCATTCTCTCCCTGGGGCGCTCTTACGCATCCTTAAGATCTTAGCTTAAGCACAACTTCCGACTTGAGTAGGATCATGAAGGTATCCTTTATAGCATCTATCACAGTGGCAATTTATTTATTTGTTTGTTTATTTATTTATTTATTTTATTTATTGGAGTATAATTGCTGTACCATGGTGTGTTCGTTTCTGCTGTACAACAAAGTGAATCAGCTATATGTATACATATATCCCCATATCTCCTCCCTCTTGAGCCTCCTTTCCTCCCTCCCTATCCCATCCCTCTAGGTCGTCACGAAGCACCGAGTTGATCTTCCTGTGCGATGCAGCTGCTTCCCACTAGCCATCCACTTTACATTTGGTTGTGTATCTATGTCCATGCCACTCTCTCACTTCATCCCAGCTTCCCCTTCCCCCGCTGTGTCCTCAAGTCCTTTCTCTACATCTGCATCTTTATTCCTGCCCTGCCACTAGGTTCATCAGTACACAGTGGCAATTTTAAATTTATTTGTTTTTATTTGATTAATGCTTATCTAAACCCACTGGACTGTCAGTTCTAAGTAAAGAGGAAAATGTCTTATTTGGTTCCATATATACTGCATATTGTTTTAACTTATATTTTTCTGATTGCTGAGGGTGAACAAACACAGTGCCTTTTGAACCACGAATAAAAGAATGAACAAACCAGATCGTTGCATATGTAATTAATAATTTTTATATCAAAACCACAAAGTAGGAAAAAATTCCAAATTTGCAGACAGGTTCCACAAACAGTAAGCAGCAGAGGCGGAACTTAAGTCCAGGCCTGTCTGAATCCAAAGCCTGAATTCTTTCCCTGTTACCATTCTGACTTCTTCTCTTAACTGAGACAATGAATGTGAGAGCACTTTGTAAAAAATATTACTGAGGGTTGGGTGTTTTTATCATTATCATCTAGGCTGAGAGAATAAACAAAGGGCAGTATTGCTGCTCACCATCAATATGAGATACCAAATGATGAAGAGAAATCTCTAGCACATCCTGCTTGCATGGCACCACAATGTCAGCATCCTTGCATTTTGGTTTGGTTGGCAGTCTCAGTAGTTTAGTATTTTGTTAGGTGTCCTGTGATAGCAACCACTAAAAACAAAAATTCATCTTGATTATTAATGTCTCTTGAATATTTCTATAATAAATATAGCCTTCTGATCTGAACCAGATAAAACTGAGACTTTATTCAACTCTCCCCATCTCAGAACCCATAAGTCATCAAGGATGTAATGTTAGAGACAAAGAACAAAGGGGTAGGAAGATGAGTACAGACGAAACCAACTCATCATTTTCTTATCTCTGAGGAATGTGCCCTCCCTGTAGCTCTGACCACCTCCAGCCAGTTACTTTCATTGGTAGCTGAGAGCTGGTAGCCTCCAGGTAAAGCATGGTCTGCTCCTTCCACTTAGCAGAGCAGCAGGAGGGAAGGCGCATAGTTCCTTAGAATCTCAAGAGGACCCCAGTCCTGAGGGCAATAAAAAAAGCAGATTGGGACTGGGGACCACTTCAAGAGCAGCAGGAGCCGGAACTCTGAGGTCTATGAATGCCATGGCTTATTGATGACGAGCTACTCCAGCTCCTTGTCTCAAACGAGGACAGGAAGGAAACAAAATCAGAACAGTTTTTCCAACACGTTCAACACGATCAAAATAACTTGTAAGTGGTGATCAATAGTATGAATAATGCTCTGGTATATTGCTTTTTAAAAAATAACCTTTATTATGTTTGCTAAGAGGAGATTTGAAAGAAATGTAAGAAGTAGAAAGACATCAATTAAAAATTAGCCAATAATGGTGCCACCCAGAAATAACCTGTTAATTTTGATCAGACGTATTTACTTCTAGTATTTTATATGAATATTTTCATGCAGCTTTTAACATCTAAATATACAATTTTGTATTCTTTTCGATAAGATATTATAGTATTATTATCTTACCATGTCATTAAAAATTCTTTATAAACATAATTTTAATAGCTAACGTAGTATTTCATTATAAAGATACACATATTTTACTTAACCCTAGTCCTAACTGAAGATATTTTCTCTATTTTCCTTTTATTATATAACACTATAATAAACACTTTTGTCACTAAATTTTTCTCTGTATATGTCATTATTCCCTTAGACTAGATTCTGGAGGGGAGATTTTTGCATTAAAGGATATAAAGAATAAGGTTTTCAATAATATTTCCAAATTGCTTTCCACTGCCAGCATGAGTACATTTCACCATATATTTATCAGCTTTAAGTATTAGCAATTTTTAAAATCTTTACTATTCCAATAAGGAATAATAGTCTTATTTTAATTTATATTTCTTTGATTGATAATGAGAGTCAATTAGAATATTTTATTTATTGTTTATATTTCTTCTTTTATAAAATATATTTATATACCCATTTTTCTATTGGGCAGTGCTCATTTTCTTAAAGATTTATGTAAGTCCCTTATATAAGGATGAATATAGCTTCGTGAGACTAAGGTCTATGAGTAGATGTTTTTCCTGAAATCAATAGAGTTTGGCAATTCAACTGGCTCTAATTCATAAAAGTTATTTCTAACATTTCAGAAGATGGTCAAAGAGATCACAAAGATTGAGAAAACTAACAACCAAGCTTAAAATGTTTATCTATAACCAGTGATCTTTATATAACAAGGGATCCAGTGAGCCTGGCATTTTTAGGAGGAGAGAGGAGTCCCAAAGACTATAATGGCCTCAAGGGAATTGCAGTATTTGCCTTCAAGGTAAGAATTCTATTTGACTTTTTATCTAGGTGGTGACTGATTATGAATATTAAAAACCCAAACTGATCCACTGATAATCAAACTAAGATGATAAGAGTTACAGTTGCCTTCTATGTTGCTTTATATTGCTGGAATGATGGGTTCCTAGACAAGATCAAGTAAATTATCCAGGAGTTGAGCAATAAAAAAATATTACAAATGTGGAGAAAAAAATAAAAATCAAACATTAATAATGACCTGGAAGACGGGAAGTGAAGTGTTCTTTACTTCCATCCCTACGCTATTTTGTATTTTTTCAGTGCATATGTACTACTTATAATCAGATGAAATGATAAAATTATCCAAAAAATCCAAAAAAATGGCCTGGTGTATTGGCAAGTTCAACAAATTTAACAAAATTAAAATAAGGGGGAAATAAATAAAAGGTGGAAAGGAAGAAGTAAAACTGTCACTATCTGCAGATGACATGATACTATATATAGAAAACCCTAAAGTATCCACCAAAAAAACTATTATAACTAATAAATGAACTCAGTAAAGTTGCAGGATACAAGATTAATATACAGAAATCTGTTCCTTTTCTACACACTAATAATGAACTATCAGAAAGAGAATTCAAGAAAACAATCCCATTTACAATTGCATCAAAAAGAATGAAATATTTAGGAATAAATTTAACCAAAGAGGTGAAAGACCTACACTCTGAAAATTATAAGACACTGATGAAGGAAATTGAATACAATATGAATAAATAAAAAGATGTCTCATGTTTACAGATTGGAAGAACTAATATTGTTAAAATGTCCATACTGCCCAAAGCAATGTATAGATTTAATGCAACCCCTACCAAAATACCCATGACATTTTTCACAGAACTAAAACAAATAATCCTAAAATGTATATGGAACCACAAAACCCCCAAATAGCCAAAGGAATCTTGAGAAAAAAGAACAAAGCTGGAAGGATCACACACTCTAACTTCGGACTATATTACAAAGCTACAGTAATCAAAACAGTATGGCACTGGCACAAAAAACAGACACATAGATCAAACAAATAGAATAAAGAGCCCACAAATAAAGCATGAACTTATGATCAATTAATCTATGACAAAGGAAGCAAGAATATACAATGGAGAAAAGACAATCTCTTTAATAAGTAGTGCTGGGAATACTGGACAGCTACATGTAAAAGAATGAAATTGGAACATTTTCTCACACCATATAAACTCAAAATGGATTAAAGACCTAAATGTGAGACTGGAAACAATAAAATTCCTAGAAGAAAAACATAGGCAGAAACCCTTTGACGCAAATTGTAGCAATATTTTTTGGATCTGTCTCCTAAAACAAAGGAAACAAAAGCAAAAGTAAACAAGTGAGACCTAACTGAACTTAAAAGCTTTTGCATAGCAAAGGAAACCATTGACAAAATGAAAAGACAACCTACCGAATGCGAGAAAATATTTGCAGATAGTATGACCAATAAGGGGTTAATATCCAAAATATATAAACAGCTCATACAACTCAATATCAAAAAAAGAAACAACCCTATTTAAAAATGGGCAGAAGACCTGAATAGACATTTTTCCAAAGAAAATATACAGATGACCAACAGGCACATGAAAAGATGCTCAACATCACTAATCATTAGAGAAATACAAATTAAAATCACAATGAGATATCACCTCACACCTGTCAGAATGGCCCTCATTAAAAAGTCTACAAATAACAAATGTTGATGAGGATGTGGAAAAATGGGAACCTTTGTACACTGTTGGTGGGAATGTAAATTGGTTCAGCCACTATGGAAAACAATATGGAGGCTTCTCAAAAAACTAAAAATAGAACTACCATATGATCTGGCAAATCCACCCCAGGGTATATATCAAAAGAAACTGAAAATTTGAAAAGATGCATGGGGGCTTCCCTGGTGGTGCAGTGGTTGGGAATCCACCTGCCAGTGCAGGGAAGATGGGTTCAAGCCCTGGTCCGGGAGGATCCCACATGCCGCAGAGCAACTATGCCGGTGCACCACAGCTACCAAGCTTGCGGTCTAGAGCCTGCGAGCCACAGCTGCTGAGCCCACGCACAACTACTGAAGTCTGTGCGCCTGGAGCCCATGCTCCACAAAAGAAGTCACCGCAGTGAGATGCCTGTGCGCTGCAGTGAAGAGTGGCTCCCGCTCGCCGCAACTAGAGAGAGCCCGCGCGCAGCAATGAAGACACGATGTGGCCAAAAATAAATAAATATATTTTTTTAAAAACATAGTGCTAAGGACAATTTATTAAAAAAAAAAAAAAAGATGCATGCACCCCAATGTTCATAGCAGCATTATTTACAATAGCCAAGATATGGACGCAATCTAAATGTCTATCAACATATGAATGGATAAAGAAGATGTGGTATACACACACACACTGGAATATTACTCAGCCATTAAAAAGAATGAAATTCTGCCATCTGCAACAACATGGATAGAACTGGAGGGTATTATACTTAGTGAAATAAGCCGGGCAGAGAAAGACAAATACTATATATTACCACCAATATATGGAATCTAAAAAATAAAACAAATGACTATAACAAAACAGAAGCAGACTCACAGACATAGAAAACAAACTAGTGGGCAGGCGGTAAAGAGACATAAACTATTATGTATAAAATAATAAGCTACAGGGATGTGTTGAACAGCACAGGGAATATACCCAATATTTTATAATAGCTTTAAATGGAGTATAATCTGTAAAAATTTTGAATCACTATGTTGTACACCTGAAACTAATATAACATTATAAATTAACTATATTTCGATTATATAAATAAATAAATACTGTAAGTCACTCCCCAAAAAAAGGTGGGACAGGGAATAATACCACTAGCGCTATAATAAATACATGAGACTTTTTCTGGAGTGAAAATTAGAAGCAGCATCCCTACTAACACCAAAGAAGGGAGACATGTATTAAGTGATGAGATAACTTCTCTTGTAGCTGCCAAAGGACCAGTGAAGAGATCGCCATTTGGAGTACCACAGACCTAGACCTGGACCACCACTTTTACCTGAGTGATCTTATGAAAGTCTCCTAATCTCTGAGGACTCCTCATCTGTAAAGCACAGGCTAATAATACCTATTTGCAGGATAACCGAAAATTAGTGACAAGATATGCAATGCATTTAGCATAGGTTGGCACAAAGTAGGTACTCAGTAAATGGAATAATGTTATTTTTATTACTATCAATCACTGTAACATGCAAATGACTTTTTATTCCCACTTTCCATATAAAGACATGGGTGTTCAGTGAGTTTAAATAACTTGCTCAGAAGTAGGTTAGTTGTGGAGTGGGATTGGACCAATGTATGTTTTGACTTCATATCTATGCTCTGAACCACTAAGGTGTTCAATACATGGTATTTGAATGAATGAATAAACACTGAATGTAATGAGAAGATCCCCAAAGCCAATGATGCAATCAAAACCCCCTAGAGTTTTTCCCCGAAGAGTGTAAAATTCTATGTAGGAAATTGGAGGACTTGGGGTCTACACTGCATTTTAATACCTTTTCCCAATAAAAATTTCTCTCTGTAGGAGAAAAGAACACATCAAGTCACATAGCATTCTACAGGGTGTTAGGTGAGCAGAATTTAGCTGGTGGATGCAACTTCTGGCAAGAGATGAAATACATTTCACGAAAACTGGGAAGAATGGGTTGGGAAATAAAAGCCATAGACCTGGGTTGTATGGGATACAAGAGAGTGAAGCACTGCAAATAACTCATCAAATTTGAAACATCTGCACTTGCTTCTTTTCTCTTTCTCATGTCTCTGTTAAAATGTCATTTCTTCAAAGTAGTCCCTGACCACCTTAACAAAAATAAAGCCCTTCCCCAGTTTCTGTCTATCACATCATCCTGCTAATGTTTTTCATAACAGCAATCTCAATCGAAAATTATTTTACCTATTGGTTTACTAGTTTTTGTCTGTCTCTCTCATTACATCATAAACTCAATGAGGAGAAAGACCTTGTTTGTCCTATTCATCAGCACAGGGCCAGACACATACTAAGGGCATAAGAAATGTTAGTTGAGTTCATGTTTCTAACCTGGGCAACTGAGGGAGTGCGGTGCCAATGACAAAGTTAGAAAGTACAGAAGAAATAACAGATTTCTGTGGGGATGGAGGAGGAAGAGAAGAAATTCGGCTTTGTAAGTTTTTTAAGCTTTAAGTATCAGTTTTAAGTTCTTGAAGAAATTGCAAATGGGAATATCTAGTGGCTCATTGATTAAATGCATATGAAGCTCAGGGCACTGATGCGGGCTGGAAATAGGGATTTAAGAGCCAACTGTATTTGACAGCAGCACTTGAAACCATTTGTATGACAAGGTACGTGCACACTGGTACTGATCCAAGGGGTCAAGCGGGGGCTGAAATCCAGCGTGAATCTGTGCAAGCTTTGTGTCCTGGAGCAGACCTGAGGTCCCTGGAAAGAAAAAGATGTTGTACTCTTCACCAAAATGTGCTATTTGCTGGGCAAGCCATGTGCCCAAGGAATTGTCACACCCACCAAAGCTGGAGGAGAACGTTTTTCTAATTTGCACAAAAGTATAATACAGACAAATAGCATGCCTGAGTATGAATGAAGAGCACCCAGGAAAGAGGGTAGAATGGCAACAAAGGACCTACCGCCGTCTCATTCAGCTGGGCTACATTTTGGTGCATGGATGCTTTTTGTTGAAAATATGAAGAAGGTTGGATGGGGGTTTCTCGGTGTAAGTGATTAAGTTCAAATTCCAGTTCCTTTGCTTACTAGCTGTCACCTCAGAAAGGTCAGTTAACCTTGATGGGCCTCGGTTTTCTCACTTTTAAGATGGGGGAAATAATGGCACTTGTCCCATAGCATTCTTGAGAAGATTAGATGAAATAGTCAATAACTCACATGACACAGTGCTCAGCACAGACCAAGCCCTGGGAAATGCTGATTGTCATTGTTATGACTGTAGTTTGACACTGATGCACCACCCTCTAGATTCCTCTTCAGGAAGAAAGGAACTTCTTCCCCCAGGCTGGTGTATTGCCAACAGAAAGCCCTGTCAGCTTCAACAGGGATAGCCTTGGCTGCAGAGAGCCACCTTGCCCCAGGTCACAGACCCTTCCTGGAGCAGCAAGCATCCAATGACTGGTCCACGTGGGATATAAAGCCCCAGCCCTTTCACCCCAAGTCAGGACAACTCTGAAGGCTTATCCCAGCTTTAGAAACCCCCCTTAGGGTCAGCTCGGCCTCCACTGAGATTGTATCCCAGTTCAACTTCTCTCTCTACCCAATTGGGTGTCCTTCTACAGTTGAAAACACTCCCCAGTAACACTGCGCACATTTATCTCCATCTCAGAGTCTGCTTCCCATGAACCAAATCTGAGACAGCTGGTGCTGGGAGTGACTGGAGGAATCATGTGCCTGGGTGGGCTCTTGGAGCTGGATTACCTGCTGCTTGCTGGCAACGGGAACCCAATCACTGGTGGCACAGAGAGTCTCTGACACACAGTGCAATTGTTTCACCAGCAGTAAATGGAGAAGGTACACCAGTGGAAGGTAATGCCTATGCTTTTCAAGCTTTTGAGATATGTTTGGGAAAATAGTACCTCTAAGTACCTGGAATTGAGTGGTTATCCTTAAGCCCACATGACCTCTGGAAAAAGATAACAAAATGTTAGGAGTTCTTGATCATCAATTAAAAGCTAAGTGTGAAAGCCAGAGGACTTTTTTGGAAGCAGGTACAGATGCTCTTACCTCTTATAGTGGGAAGGCAGAGAAACTAAGGACCAAGCCCAGGACTTCACTAAAAGCATAGCAGAAATCCAAGAAAGTTAAATTTCAAACTGAGGAAGGTCTGCTCTGCCAAGCTCAGGGGTCTGGTAGATAAAGAATGTGACCCTGATACATGGGGTAGGGATATCTGCACTGACGCATCTGAAAGTATCGAATCTCAGATTCTCCTTAATACTCTGAACCTACAGAGGTAGCCCAGTCTACTAAGAACTAGAACCCCGCCTCCTTCACTTGAGGATGATGCAAAGGACAAAATGTGTTCCCCTCCAGCTATGTCCCCACAACCCTTCCCGCTCACTAGGCAAATAACTAGGGAAAGGTCACAATATATCCCAGCTAGCATTCTCCAAAAGAGGTACTAATGTGACGGCAGCAGCTGGGAGGATACACAGGGGCCTAGATTCTGAGGATGCTTGATTAAGGGGCTTGAACATAATGTCTGATAAGGAAAAGCCTATCAGTTTGGAAGCACTCTACCAGGATACAAGATTTAGCACCCTGACAAGGACTTTGGAAGACAATGTGAACATGCTACCAGGATAATATCTAGAAGCATGGTAAAAATGATGACCCACACAAAGTGAGCTGGAATAACCATGACAGGTGGTTAAAAAGGGAAGTGGGGATAAAAGACCAGAGAAGGGAGCCATAATAAAGTGGATACACTATGCAAGCCTGAGAAACCAACTAGAGGACCGTTTCATCAGAAAGCCCAAATGGTACACCAATTACCAAAGTAATAAAGAATGCACTGGTGAGATGGGTGCCAGTATCACTAAGAAGTTCAGTGGTGCCTTTCTTCTGAAGGCCAGGGCTGAGCTGGAGATTCCATTATAGTGCTGGACTCACAAATAGCAGGTGGATAATAAGACCCTAAAACATAAGGCCAGATGCCAGAAGCCTAATGGATGCAATTATGGTGAGTGACAGTCAGAAGTGCAGGCAGGGCCCCTGACCTACAGAGGATTATAAAGATGGTTAATTATATTTGGTTAATTATCCCTGAATGGGGAAGTGGAGAATAAATGGGCAGCCAGTATGGGTACTAGTCAATATACATAATCGAAAGATATCAAGGATAGATGAACTGATACCTTGCAAAGATTAAAATCAAGGAAGAGGGCGGTCTCCCCAATTTAAGGTCACAATTCCTCACCCAGTTTGCAGGCCTGAGCCAGGATTCAGATTCCGAATCTACTGACTGACAGAGGGCAGGCCCCAGGAAGAAGGGCCTTCTAACACCATGCAAGTGTACATAACAGTGGTTCCCCCAAAGTGACCTATAGCCATTTGCTTGAGTAGCTGTACATTGAAGAAAGAAGATTACCCAAATATTGAGAGGACTCTCGGACACGGAGTATGAGCTGCCACTGACACTTGGAGGTGGCATCATGGTCCCCCATTAGTATGAGGATATAGAAGGGCCAGGAAATAAATGTAGCCCTGGACTAGGTTCAGGTCACAGTGGGTCCATTGAATCCATGGACCCACCCAGTATTTACTTCCCAAGTCCCTGAAGGTATAATTAGTCTGAACACACCTAGTAGTTGACACAACTACACAGATAGTGTTTGGCCTGTATGGCAAGTGCTATCACAGTGAGGAAGGCCAAGAAGAAGCCTCTGACATTGCTCCACACTCTAAGCTAAGGTGGGAAGATAATAATGTCACATCTCAGAGAGAATGGCAGAAAATAGTGCTACTATTATACCTAAAAGATGTAGGGATGGTGATTCTCATCGTAACAGCATTCAATTCATAAGTCTGGCCCCTATAAGGAAACAGATGAATCCTGGAGGATCACAACCTGCTACTGCAAACTCAAAAAGTAGGAGCCCCAATTGCTATGTTAGATGTATTACATATGCTAGAGAAGATTGACACAATCTCGGATACATGCTATGCAGCTATTGATCTGGCAAATGAATTATTTTCCATCCCTATCAGAAAAGCGGGTCAGAAATAGCTGCATTCACTTGAGTAGACAGCCATGTGTGTTTGCAGTCTTGCCCCAGGGCTTTGAGAAAAAGACAGTTCAAGGAGCATCACATGACCATACAGCCAGAGCTGTCCATCGTGACCTGAGTTTTGTCAGACTCACCAAGTCATAAAATTGGATGGGCCCAGCAGCAATCCATCTTAAATTGGAAGTGATACAGCCAGGATTGAACACGAACGAATCTAGAGGGCACGGACAAGCTACAAGAAGAGTTAGGACAGACCCACGTGTCATCCACCACGGTTTTCATACCAGCAGTTCTCCCTCACCTGCTCTTCAACATGGGGGGGGGGGGTGCCTGAGACATCCCTCATGACCCACTAATGGAAAAGACCCCCAAGCCTGGTTCATGGGGTGGTCAGTTTGGTACAGGGGTGAAAGCTGCAAGTTAACTGTGGCAGCAACACAACCTCACTCAGAGGTATCCTTGATAGACAGTAATGAGAGGAAATCCTCTCAAAGGGCAGAGCTTTGGGCAGTTTACCAGGTCATCCAATTTGTGTAGAAAGAGATGTGGCCCAAGGTAAGGGTATAAGTGGACTCATGGGCAGTGGCAGATGACTTGGCTGATTAGCCCAGGGCCTAAAAGGAGCAACATGGGAATCCCAGGAACAAGGAGTTCTAGAGAAGACGGATGGGGTAGCGGGCCCAAAATGTTTATAATCTACCAAGACTATAGTGCAGCTCACTCTGTCCAATCCTTCTTCCTGCCCTTCCCTTCCCCATGTGTTGAACCCAGGAATATAATCTAATAAATCTCCAACTCAGAGTATGCTCCCTGGTAAAACCTGCCTGTCAACATTACCTACAATACTGAAATCATAACTTTGTTTTCTGGTCTATCTCCAGTGCTAGTTCTGCCTGACACATATTAGGTTCTCAATAAACACTTGTTAAATAAATGACCGGACCCCAGGGATGCTGATTTGACAAGGTCCATGACAGAACTACATCTGAGCTCTGTACCCTCATGTAAATTCTAGCCTTCTTGGCTCTAATGCAGGTTTCGGTAGCCTGAGGAGGACACAAAATGGTGGGGGTAAGAGGATCATTCCTGCTATGTTTTGTCGGTCCCAAATTGTTACGATTGCAAAAATACACACACACACACACACACACACACACACACACACACACCTCAAACAGACATACCAAAACACACATTTTTCTCTGAATCTTAGATAGCCAGATTGCATATTAATAATTTTCAAAATCATCAGTAACACAACTACATCATTATCACAGAGCAGTTATCGAACTTCTATTCTCAGTAAATTATCTTACAGAAAAATAGTACTACATAGAGAATTAGAATTTTTCACACACACACAAAATAAGTTACTTGTTATTCAGTATTGCTGCTTAAAATTCTCACAGAGGCTCAAATGCAACACAACGGTAGAGTTGAAAATGTGATTTGTATTGTAAAAACTATCTCTTTTCATATACTCAAAAAATAGAAATATAAATAAATTTTGTTAAAATATATGTGGTGTTAGTTGCAAGGTCACAAAACAAAGAGAAAACTGGAAGGGAACTTGAAAAATGTTCTTGGTGAGATTAGATGTCATGCATAATAGCCTCCTTCCTAAAATGTGAGGAATTTACCTGCTCTTCTTCAAATCCTCTCTCTAACTTGCTCTCATATTCTACTTTCCTGAAAAGAGAAAGGACTGTAAGTTCTGCTTGCACCATTTGTGGGATAAGGGAAATTCTAATTTTTATCAAAATACTTTCCTTTGTAGATGGGACAAAACAACTGGATTGAATATGAAGTTCGGGTTCTCACACAATTTAATAGAACTGTGTTGATCCAGCCTGGATATAGGAAAGTGCTAGTGACTTCCAAAGTGTCCAAAGCCTGTGGTGGCAGCAGCGGCAGCAGCAGTAGCAGCCTGACTTGGCATCCTAACGTCTGACTTCGTTATCTGAGACATTGAGGTGATAGCATTTTAACAGTCAATTGTAGATGGTAGGTAGCGATTTACATGTCCCAGTATTTTTTGGTCCAAATCATTGCTAAAATTTTAAAGTAATCTCTATTGCTGGTTCATCTTTCATGTATTTGTTTAATTGTTAAAGTATTATATCATATTTACCAGGTTATAAAATGAATACTTGGGTACCGTAAAAAAAATGCTACAGGAAAAAATTATAGTCCTCCCCCCTTCCCCTCCCATTTCAATGTATACGTCATCTTTATGAACAGGTAGTGTGTGTGTAGAGATGTATAAATATTTTTATATGCATTGATTTTTATATAAATGAGATCATAAAATCACCTGAATTTTCATGTGTTTTCAATCTTTGACTAGATGGTCTATATTTTACGTATATTTTGTTTCGTAAATTTTCATTTCTGCTCTGCTTTTAGCTCTTCTGGTGTTACTTTTGTAACTACATGAAATGTACATATGTCCCCTTTTCCTGGTTTAACAATGTCGTACTGAATCTGTTGAGACTCCAATATGAAAGTTGAAGATATTAGTGCATGTAACTCTCTCATTTCTCTCCAAACCCTCACCACCTCACATCTTGGGTTTTTTCAGTTGTGTTATTACTCTTACCTTTGTCAAGTATAACAACGTTTACATTTTGGTCTGTGACCTTGATTCTCATAGTCTATTAGTCTCTTCTTTCTTACTATGGCTTTCTAGAAAAATGCCAGAGCCCTTCATCTGATTCTCGTGGTTGGCTTGATTTCTTCATCATCTATAGCTCAAATGTTTGAGAATCTATTTCCTCCTGTCTTTATTAATGAACTACTTGACTTGATACAAATTCCTGGGTTACCCTTTATTCTCTCTTCTCAGACCACTAAGGATATTGCTCCAATATCTCCAAACTTTGAGGCCAATCTGATTTTTTCCTTCCTGAATTCCATTTGCTCTTTTTACCTAGATAACAGTAGGGCTCTTTTTAATTTTTCTTGAGTTTTGTTGCTTCACCATACCATGCCTTGGGATTATTTATTTTTTGTATCTTGTTGTTGTTGTTGTTTCTGGAACAAACTTATGTGAGGGAATAACATACTCTCCTGGAGATCAGAAAACCTGGGTTCTAGACCTTGATATAAATGGGTGACTGGATCAGTCATTGAGGCTCTCTGGGACTAAATTTCCATACAGTAATGTAGGAGGAAAGAGTATATCATCTCCAACAAATCTTTTCAATGATACCCATGCAGATGCATGGCTTTATACAATATATTTTAAGTCACTACAATCCTTGATAAACTGTGAATATTATAAGGAACAAGATGATTATAATAAAGAAGAGAGAATAGATGTGGATATCTCTTTGGCTCTTCCTCCTTGATACATGTTGAATGGGTTACATCAAACATAAATAAAGGCTCATATATGTGATGTTATGAAGATATGGGAGATTTACTAGGAGGGAAAGAGAAGAGTCGAAGCCTCAGGCTTTATTCTCAGGGTCCAGGTTCATCCTCGCTTGGAAGCATCATAATGAGTTGGAAAAGCACTGGGCTCTGAGTCAGAAAATCTGGGTTCTCGTCTTATTAATGTAGCTCATTCACTGGTATGAGTTTGGGCAATCTATTCAGATAAACTCAGGTTTGAATCCTAGTTTTGCCATTACAAGGCCTCTCAGAGCCCCTGTTTCCTTGGATATACAATAACAATAATTAGTTCAACTTTCTAGTTATGTCGTGGGTATTAAATGAAGCAAATTTATTTAAATGGATGTTTAGTTCTCTACCTCCCAGCTACTTTCTCTCTGCGCTCTCTTCTCATGTTAACGTTCCCTGAGTCTAATTAAAGTCAGGATAATATAGTATATTATTCATTTCCCCCTATTTCTCTGTGATATTTCTGTAAGGTACTTGCCATTTTAGCTTGGGTGTAATATCTTTCTACTACTTGGAAATCTCATTTTTAATGAAATATTTGCTGAAGACCAATTTCTAGTCCCTAATTAGGCATGACAGATGGGTATCCCTGTGACCACCATTTAGTAACTGCAAAACATATCATAAAAATACATAAAGAGGAAGAAAACTGCCTGAGAGCAGCCAGATTCTCCTCATTCCTCTACTTAGCAGTTTCATTAGATTTGGGGAATTCTCTAGGTCAAGAAAAATTAGATATGTGAACAAGAAATTTGACATTTTATTTCCAAACAATCCATCTGCAGAATCTGAATGTGACATGAAATCTTGCTCAGTTAAAGAAAAGAACAAGTTAAATATAGTAGTTTGCAAATAATGAACAGGTGTTGGACTGTATTCTGATTCTGTTTAAAATGCAAAAGAGAAATAAAATATATGCTTAACTGCTTTAACTCTTTTAATTTTGTTCCCTGAAGCCATACATCATCTGGCTAGGTGATTGATGATATCATTTAAATTCAACACCCCCCCCCCAAAAAGTCGATTAGGTTGCAAATAAAATTGTCATATTTTCCACCTACAAAAAGAAAAGGTAAGAAATGAATAAATTAGTAGTCCAACATTCCCCCTCAGGGAATCTTGTATTAATCTTTTCAAAGTAATGAGCAGTGTGGCGGAATCAGCATGGGAATGAGAAGTATTTACTAGCAGCGTGGCCTTGGGCAAATTGCTCAACCTCCTCCAGCCTCATTCGCTTCATCTATAAAGTAGGGGTAAAAACAACAACAACAACAACTCAAAGGTTGTTTAAAAGACCAGGTTAAGATAGCAACCTTGAAACGGCATTGTAAACCAAAACGACATCACCAATACCGGTTAATAATTAAAATTAAATCCTGGCATCCTTTTTTGTTTTTTATTTCACTTCTTTATAACCAACCCCAAATCTAGAGTATTTTTATTTCTCTTCTTTCTCCCAATGTGTAAGGGAAAGTTTGAGTTTTGAGAAACTATCATGTCCCTCTAAATTTTACTTCCAAATTTAAAGCATTAGTAAGTTCTATCTAATCAAATCAACACGCCTTGTTGAGCTTCTCATGTGTGCAGTGCATTGCATTAGGTACCATAAGGAGAGAGGAAAGGCAGAGGCATGTTCATTTATGGGACTTTATGAAATAGAATCACATTAAGCAAAGCCTGCCTTCAGTATAGATGGTGCTGGACATTTAAGTCATCCTGTTAAAAGGACTGAACCTTCTCTTTTCCTCTGTGCCCTTGTGTTGGATTCTTCATTTTGCTTCTACAGACCAATCTCCCTGATGTACCATTGTGTCCTTTGCCCCCTGGAGGCGGATCTGTCTGGTTACATCAGCGGACCGCCTGGTGGAGTTCAGTGAACATGCAGGAGAATGGAGGTGGGAAGGAGGGTCATGTTGGGGTACTTCCCAGCCGCTCCTGTGGGCTGGCGGTGTACTTCAGCTGAAGGCCACAGCTTCTGTTTCTATTCTGGCGATTACTCCTTTCTCCATCCTTGCTAAACAGGGGTGTTATGGTATCTGGACACTGTACCTTCTTCATGGTTTTACTGGACCCTGAGCACCTTTAGCAATACTCTCTTTAATAAGCTCTCCTCCAATGACTCAATTTCAATGCTTTTCTATTTGCTGACAAGACCCTGACAGATACACCGGCCTACTCCCAACCTCCCACCCACCTCTACCTACCCCTGACCCACTTCCAATTCCAGGTACTGCTTGGTTTGATGTCTCTACATCAGTGTTTTTCAGACTTAGGAACTTGCAGGCCTCTGAAAATACATTTATGGACTCCAGGAGTCCACAGACAGGAGTGTGAAAAGCATTGGTTTACCCAGCATTCCAGCCCCACCCACCAACGTAAGAACCCAACGGGGTAACTTATTTACTATTTACAGGAATCTGATCTTGTTAGAAAGAAGTCACAATAACAATCATAGGTTATCGTTTGTTTTTATAATTTATTAGATAGCACAAAATCCCAATGGTCTACAAAACCTAAGCTCTTAGGACTTAAAAAAAATATCAGAGAGAGTTTAATCTAGCACTTTCATTTTATAGTATAAATGAATGAACCCGGATTTAGAGAAGTTAAGTGATTTCCTCGACACCATACAGCTTTCATTGGCCAAAGCTGCAATCCGCTTCCTGAGTCCTAATCCAATGTTATTTTCTGCCTGACATCTTACCCAACTTACACTATCTTATAGAGAAAATAATGAGACATATCAATAAAATGTTGTGTACCTGAACAGGAAGACTTTTCTAAGAATCTGTTCCTAAAAGCAAGAGAAAAAATATAAACTTTTGAGATATTAGGGCTAGAAGATACTTTCAGCCTCTCGCTGAGTTTACAGGCAGGGAATCTGAGCCCCAGAAAAGATCAATATCTTATGTTTCTCCTGTTTCCTGAAGTATTTTCATAACATTTTCCCCATCACTTTCAAGATCTCTCAGGGAACTTTGAATAATTTCACATCCAGAGTGTCTTCATAAATCTATCATTTTTCCTGATGATAAGATTTTAAGACTCAAAGAGGTGGTAAGATAGAGAATAACAAAAAAGTGAAATATGCCATCTGATGGAGACTATCTCAAGAGCTAACCTGTAAATTGAAATATGAGTTAGTTAGGAGTTTTCTTTATACTAATATGATGGCAACTGACAAAGGGTCTCTGAAAGAGGACACCCTCGACCAGTGAGCCCGCAAAGTCAAGGTACCTGTGGCGATGCACTGTTCCATCAGCATGTACACTGGTGCTGACATTTGCCCAGGACGCCCATCACCAGTGCAAGACATTCAGGATGAAGTTTTCAATCTCTGTCTGAGGAAGGAGCGGCTGCCATTCAATCCACATGAACACTTTCTCAGTGTCAGAAGATGCGGTTAACTCTGAGCTGGCATCATTTTTCATCTTAAAGAGGATATTAAATAAGCAGAGTAAATTCATACAGGTGAGCCAACATGTACTAGCCATAAAACAGCACATTGTTCAGGTTGAATTCCTTTATTAAGGCTTATCCTGTGAGTCAACTGGCCAATAACTTTGCCAAATTGTTAAGGTCTCTACTGAGGAAGGCCCCCGCTATGATAAAATCAGCTCCAATCTTCTTCTTCCGCCATTATGGAGTGGTACGTTGGAATTGGACAGAGACCCTTGAGTTTTGTTCTTAGATGTCCCTTTCAGACAAGCCAGGGCTACTCAGCCCCAAGGTCTGGTCATCACCCTTCGCTCACCTCTAGAACAGGAGGACCTCTTTGAACACAGGCATTTTGCTCAGTCAGGTTAGAGCTTCTCTCTAAGAAAACAAGAGGTGGGAGGGGGAAAAAAAGATAAAGTGTCTCCAAGTCAGAGATCCTATTGAGGATATTCCAGGCCTGGATGGATGATTCCCCAAATCCTTTCAAACTTTTTAATCCTCTGGTTTAGAACCACAACAAATGTCTCTGCCATGGTCTGCAGATTGATTACAGCTGAATGTAATCCATAGTGGTTTGCTGCAGAATAATCTAGACTTCTGAGTTTCACTGCAAAATATTTCTGCCCTTCCTTCTTCACTCCACCCTCCATCCCAAATGGCAGTGCTATGACTTTCTGAGACTTACCTGGCCAAGAGAGGGCCCTTTAGGATGGCAGAGGACTTCTCAGGCCTGTCCTGTTTGAAACACCCAAATTCGTTGCAAAGCTAGAGGGAGTCCAGAAATAAAGCCCATGGAGCCTGCTGGAGTATTTTACCCAATTCAGTACAGAGCGAGGGCCTTGAATTCATAGTCCTGGGTCTGAATGTTGGTGTAATCTTAGCCCAATTGAATAACTTCTCTGAGTGTTAGAGCTCTCATCTAGAAAACTGAGTGTAGATATTTACCCAGTGGGGTGGATAAAGGGTTAAAAGAGATAACGTATGAGGCTGGCACTGAAGTTCAGCTTCATCCCTGGGGTTTAGCCAAAATGTGGTATCTAGCTTCAACTTTGGCCTTGATCTTTGGAAGGTATTAATAGCCAACTTGCCTACTTCATCATCATTTCTGGCATTCCCCACCTTGAGAGTCATCAGTGATTGCGTGCTCTCATCAGTTACACAAGATCAATGTGACACACAGCAAGACTGGCAACAAAAGCAAGCGTTTCTATTCAGCCTCATCATTAATGTACGAATATTCACCTTCCAGCATAGGTAAGTTATACCTGACCCTTCTCTATTTCTCTACCTGATCCCTATGACTACCTGACGACAATACAACATTTATGTTTTCCATACATTGTATGTCTCCCTAACTAGTATGCAAGCTACACCAGAGCAGGAATTGATTTAGTTTTGTTCACTGCAGCATCCCAAATGTCTAAAAACAGTGCTAGCCACTTCATAGGCACTTAGTAAGTTATTGTTGAATGAATGAATATGCAACAGATCCTAATTTCTATCCTCATACTCAAGTCTGCAAGAACAATCATTTTCTGTATTTTTCCATAACTGAACTTAGCTGCTCTTCACCAGATTGGCAGTGTAAGATTCCGCTCCATGTTTCTATGGCAGGGTCGTCCATCACAGCTAAGGTCTGGGGGCCTTATATAGTTAGTGTCAAGGTGTTGGAGGGTGGGCAACACATCCTCCCAGTCATCTTTCCATGTGGACACCCACAGAAATATGCCCTCTGGTTGCCTCTGAGTCATTCCTCCTCCTCCCCCAGACTTCTCTGGGTTTAGCGGCCCTCTCCCTCTTTCTCTGCTACTTCTAGGCCATCATTCTGCAGCTCCCAAGCTATATTGGAACTCTGAGTATCTAATGTTCATTTCACCTACACAGCACAGTCATTTCTCTTCTGGAGCCCTGTCACTTACACAGGATTCTACCTAGGAGAGGGATAAGAGACCCTCTGTTTTCGGATCCCACAAACCCATCTGGGTTTTCCAGTGGCTGCACCCACCTTGGCCTGGGGCTGGGTCCAGAGAACAGAGCACACAGAACTTCTTTCTTAGGGGCTCATCCATGCTTCTTGTCTGACTGTCTTCTATCTCTAGTGACAGATTTTTTTCCCCACTCTTCTTTGGATAGTCAGAATCTGTGCTTTTGAAACTCAAAAGCCAGGAATAAATTTCTTTTTCTCTGCTCTATGTACCCACTTTCTTCTTCTGTGCCAGTGAACACAGACTAGTTTAGCTGATCAAAACGTGGGAGAAGGGTCAAGACATAAAAAGAAATATGAGGAGAAAACAGTTATGAGCATTTCCAAAGCATCACACACACACACACACACACACACACACACACACACACACACAGAGAGAGTAAATTTTAAAAACCAGTCCAGTTGTTTAAGCCTCTCAATGAAAATCTCCAGCCCTCTCTTATTTGGCAAATGGCAGATCAATTTATATAAGAGCTCTCAAACCCTCCTTCTAATAAGTTTGTCTAGGACATGCCAATAGTATCTATAAATAGACACAGTACCAAACTCCTAATATCTGGGCGCCATATCGGGTGGCAGGCCCCCTGCTTAAGCATCACCTACTCTGAGAAGCCTTGCCTGGTCCCCCCACCAAAAAAGCCACCAGTCCCTTCTTAGTGTCTCTCACTGTATCCTATTGCATTAATTCACTGAAGTTAGACTAGAAGTTGCAGAAAACTCAGGAGAACAGTGGCTTAAACAAAAGATATGTTTATTTTCCTCTCATGATATTTGAAGGTAAGAAGCCCAAAGCTGGAGGCTTGCCTCATAATCACCAAGGATCTAGGCTCAGGGGTAAATCTGCTTTGCTCCTGCCCCACCCCCTCCCTACAGGATATCTTCCTCAGGTCCAAGATAGCAGCTTATGCTCCAGCTATTACATTCCAGGTAGCAGAAAAAGAAAAGCAGACAATGAAGGAATATCCCTTAACCTTCAGGAAACATCCCAGATGGTGCACACAGAGGCCCTGCTTATCTCCCACTGGCTGTTACTTAATAGCAAGGTCACAACTACTTGTCAACTGGAGTTTGTAAAATAGTATTTTAACTGAAGGGCAGCGTTCCCAGCAAAATTTGGGGTTCTCATTTGTAAGAAAGAACAGATGTGTACTACAAGGCAGCTAGCAGTTTCTTCTACTGCTTGTTGTAAAATGGTTACCACACTTGTTTACCTGTTTTATCAATCACATAGTCAGTTCGCTGAAGAAAAAAAAACACAAAACAAAACAGTGTCTCATTCATCTTTCTTCCCCAAGTTCTAGCACAGAGTAGACTGGAGTTACACTCAATGTTTATTAGTAAAGGAGAATTTGAAGCCCTTATAATGGAAAGCACTTGATAGATGTAAACTCTAGTTCTTAATTAAAATACAAAACAAAAACCAATAAAGGTATGTTTAAGAAGAACCTGTTTCCATCCCATTTTATGAAAAATAGGAAAGAGGCTCAGAAATATTAAGTAACTTACACAGGATCTCAGGTCCTGTGAGTGGCAGAGGTTGGACTTAAAGAAAGTACTGACTGACTCCAAAGTCACAGTCTTTGTATTATGTGGGCTCCTTTACCTACTGCTTCTAGCCTTTCCTTACCTGCCACTAATGTGACAGTACCAGGGGTTATGAACCTTGGTTTATTAACCTGTATCACCATCACTCCAGTGAACGAAATGACTCGTAAGAGCAGTGCATCCCGGCTCTTGAGGATGAAAGCTTAGTACATCTCCCTTACTTATGATGAAAACCCTTCCCCATTTGATCTCACACCATACCATCTACTCCAACCATTCCTTCACTCTGAGCCCAACTCCAAAAGCCAACTTATAAAACCATGTTCTGCTCTGCCTTGATGACTGCTTACTTCCTTTGCATGGAATTTTGCTCAGCCTAGTATCTTGAGATGAGGAGGGATTCGGTACCTGGACCACCAAGAGTGATGATTATAAAGTCCCTTCTTAGCCAAGATCTCTGCCCCATTTCATGCGATTCTGATTGCTGTGCCTGGCTCTTGTCATTGCTATGGTCACAAAAACAGAGATTCTCACGGCCTCCTCCTCTCCATCTTGACGGTGCCTTAAAATAGTTTACTATCTAAAAATCTATTCCCCTAATCCACTGATTTAGTGTATTCTATTCTACTCATATAACACGAATTATTTCCAAGCATATGTAACCACACAATTATATCTCTATAAACACTCTAACCAAATACATTTTATATGCTTATTAATTACACTAATAAAATTTCCAATAAAATTTCCTACTGATCTATAGTACACATCACATCACACTATTTTTCTCTCTAACAGAGAAATTCTTAAACACTTTAGCATATGACTATACAACTAGAATTAGTCACAGATCAAGATTAGTATATAAGGTCTTTGGAGGAGTAAACTAACTGTATGTCTTAAATGTCTATACTCTCTGACCCTCACCTTGCTGTGCATCATATCAGCGTTCACTTATTTCTCAGATTGATCCATACGGGAGAGTAAAGTCTAGAGCCAGTTGAATCAGGCTGGCTCTAGATAATCCATTGGGTTATTTTCAGCAACAAATTATATTCTCCTATGAAAACAATATTATGGTCTTATGATCAATAATGCTGAGTTCCTTGTCTTCTTTCCAAAATAGATCTTTTCAAGAAACCAATCTGACTTAGGAAAAGAGGGTTTTACCCATGTTTGGGTCCTACATTTTCTGACCAAGCCAGGTGGCTAATG